>NC_089235.1:43992028-44321330 GCF_963924675.1 Phocoena phocoena | reverse complement strand
TAACTAAATAAATAAATAAATTTTTAAAAATAAATAAAGACAAAAATTGTAAAATCAACTTTAGCTATAATAAAGAGTTAAGGGATAAACATGAAAATGTAAAATATGACTTCAAAAACAAACCATGGGGGATGGGTGTAAAAGATGTAGATCTTTTAGAATGTGCTTAAGTTTAAATGACTACCAGTTTAAAACAAATAGATATAGGTTAACCTATATGAACCCAAAGGTAACCATAAATCAAAAATTCTACAACAGGTACACAAAAACTAGAGAGAAAAGAACATAGGAATACCACTAAAAAAACAAAACAAAAAAAAGAAAATCACAAAGGAACAAACTAAAGGAAGAAAAGAACAAAGAAGAACTACAAAAGCAACCCAAAAAAACTAAATAACAAAATGGTAATAAGTACATACCTATCAATAATCACTTTAAACATCAATGAGCTAATAAATGCTCCAAAAGACACAGGGTGGCCTATTGGATAAGAAAAACAAGATCCATCTATATGCTGCTTATAAGAGACTCACTTCAGAGCTAAAGCTACACACAGACTGAAAGTGAGGGGGAGGGTAAAAAGATATTTCATGCAAATGGAAATGATAAAGTAGGGACAGCAATACACTTACTAGACAAAGCACACTTTAAAACAAAGTCTATAACAAAAGGCAAAGAAGGGCACTACATAATGATCGAGGGAACAATACAAGAAGAGCCTATAACATTTGTTAATATATACGCCCCTAATATAGGAGCACCTAAAGACATAAAGCAAATATTAATAGACATAAAGGAAGAAATTGATCATAATATCGATATAATAATAGTAGAGGACTTTAACACTCCACTTACATCAATGGACAGATCACCCAGAAAGAAAATCAATAAGAAAACAGTGGTCTTAAATGATACATTAGACCAGTTAGACTTAATAAATATCTAGAGGATATTCCATTCAAAAATAGAATACACATTCTTTTCAAGTGCACATGGAACATTCTACAAGATAAATCACATGCTAGGTCACAAAACAAGTCTAAACAAATTTAAGAGGACAGAAATTACAGCAAGCATTTTTTTTCTGACCCCAGCAGTATCAAACTAGAAATGAATTACAGGAAGACAAATGGGAAAGACACAAACCCATGGACATTAAACAACATGCTCCTAAAAAACCAATGGGTCAATCAAAGAGGAAATCAGAAAATACCATGAAACAAATGAAAATAAAAACAAAGCTTTCCAAAATCTATGGGAGGCTGCAAAAGCAGTTCTAAGAAGGAAGTTTATAGCAATAAAGGCCTATATCAAGAAACAAGAGAATTCTAAAATAAAAAACTAACCTGCCATTTAAAGGAATTAGGAAAAGAAGAACAAATGATACCTAAAGTCAAAAGAAGGAAATAATAAACATCTGAGCAGAAATAAATGAAATAGAGATGAAAGAAACAACAGAAAAGATCAATGAAATCAAGAGCTGTTTTTTTTGAAAAAATAAACAAAATTGATAAGCCTTTATTTAGCCAGGCTCATTAAGGAAAAAAAAAAGAGAGAGAGAGAGAAAGAGAGAAGATCCAAATAAACAAAATGAGAAATGAAAGAGGAGAAATTAAAACCAATATCACAGAGATAAAAAATCATAATAGAACACTATGAACAATTATATGCCAACAAATTGGACAAGTTAGAAGAAACAGATAAATTTCTAGGAACATACAATCTTCCAAGACAGAATCAGAAAGAAATAGACAATCTGAACAAACTGATCACTAGTATGAAATTGAATCAGTAATCAAAAAACTCCCAGCAAACAAAAGTCCAGGAGGTTCTGCCAGTGTAAGGCAGGCCACAAAAACTAGAGGCACTGCTGCCATGGTCAAAAAGAGGTCACCTGATCTGGAGTAGTGAACAACAACCACACCCAGAAGTCCTGTCGTTGAAATGATGATCTCAGTAATGGTTGAACAGGCAGGGCCAACAGCTCTACTAGCCTGAGATTGTGAATGTGACTGGGGAAAGCATATTCCTGACTGACGTGACACACAAGCACAGTGGATGCAGAAGAATTGAGTTATCTGGACACTCCTAAACAACCTTGAGACTACACATATGTATAGAGGACATGTGGAAGGGCTCAGAGGAAAGTAAAAGTTTGGCAGGTATGAGAATGGCCAGAACACTGAATACACAATCCTAACACATATAGAGATCTATTAGTAGAGGACAAAAGCCTTATTTGAGAACTACCTCTGTTCAATTTTGGCTGACCACTAAGATAAGAAGACATAAGGGTGATACCTAAAAAGCCAGGGTTCAAAATAAAACCAAGAATAATAAGAACAGAACAAAACCAAGCTGAGACATCAGTGGTCACACAGTTAGGAAGAAACAGATTTAGCCCAAGGAAGTCACTTTACAAAGAAGCAAACTTGCATAAAAGAACAACAACTTTCCGGGGAAAAAGAAGAATACATATGCACACACTTAAAATTCTGACTATTTTAGGCAAACACAGAAATAGGAAAGTGTACCCTATTTCAGGAAAAAAACCACAGTCAATAAAAACAGTCTCTATGTGCCCACAGATGTAGCATGAAGCATAACAAAGGACAACAATTTAGCTATTATGTGTTCAATGAACTAGAGAAAAAGACTTTTTAAAATTCAAGGAAAGTATGAAAACAATGAATCAATAATCTCATAAGGAGAAAGAAAATACAAAAAAGAACCAAATCAAAATTTTATTTTATTTATTTATTTTTATACAGCACTTATTAGTTAACTTTTTTATACAAATTAGTGTATATATGTCATCCCAATCCACATCAAAATTTAAAGTAGAAAAGTACAATGACTGAAATGAATAATTTAGTAGAGAAGCTCAATAGCAGATTCATGCTGGCAGAAGAAAAAAACAATCAATGAATCTAAATACAGATCAACAGAAATATCCAATCTGACTAGGGAAGAAAACCAAAGGAGACCAGGAAAAACAGATAATTCCCCAAACGACTGCCTCTGGGAGGGAGAAGGAACGGTCCATGCTAAAGAAATGTACTTGGGGATTGTGTTCAAGTCTATTCAAGTAAGCATTCAACATCTCTCATTATATACAAACACATAAGGATAGCCAATGCTATCAGGATCTTCAGGATCTAGAAGAACAGGCAGGGCACTTGGGGTCATTGAGGTAGCCAGGGAGATCAGTCAGACCAAGATTTGTCCAGAGTCCAGAGACAGTGATCTCCCCAGGATGCAGGCACCACTCTCACTCAATCTGCCATGTAAAGGTCTGTACCATAAGCCTTTCCTTGTTGGCCTAACAGAGGAGCAGCATCAGCCATCCAACAAATCCAAGACATCACCCTACTGGCAAGGAGAGCATCTAGGAAGACAAAGCCATCATGTCCTTGAATCAAAGTCTAAATAAACTCTCAGGATTTGGCTTAAGTCGCAGCTTTCCTTAGAAGCTAGAGGTGTGAGTGTTTAAATCCCCCACTGGCCTGTGGAATCTAATGCAGTGCCCCCACCCCCCACCAACCCCACTTCCGGCATGGTGTAGATACACTTTCTGTACCTGTGCATTCTGCTGCCAGGTGAGTAAAACTCCAAGATTGGAACAATAAGCGTGTTAATGCCACACACTGTCCTTAGAAGTCTTGTGGCATTAACGGAAGGGACAGGCGCAACGGTGGACATGAAATTACCCCTCCCAGAACCTCCTCCACATCAGCCTGTATGGGAACTAGCCCAGCATATCTGTATTCCACAGAATGCCCCAGAGGGGGTCTACCTCTGCATCTTACTCCTGCCTGCATAGCACACTGATCTTTAACATTTTCAGTAACTCAGAGACATCTCTGGGACTTTCACATAGCTCCTGTCAACATGTCGGGCCGTTAACTACAAACTTGATTTTGATGGCTTTCTTTTCAAGAATAATTACCCTGTACCTGAAATGTTGGCCTATTTACTGCTTGTGCAAAAACACGACAATAAAATCAATGTTCTACACTTCCTGAAAGTAAAAAAAAACCAAAAAGTATCCATCCTGAAAAACAAGAAAAATGTATTGAAGAAAAAATTAACAGAGCCTCAGAGAGCTGAAGTGTACTAACCTAAAATGGAAGGCCCAGAGGTGAGAAGAAAAGAGCACAAAAATATTTGGAGAAATAATGGCTGAAAAATCTCCAAACTGATGAATAATATTAGTACATATATCCAAGCAGCTCAACCAAGCTCAAATAGGATGAATACTGAAACATAAATACCTATAGATATTATAGTCCAATTGTTGAAAACTACAGAACAAGAGAAGTTCTTAAAAGGAGCAAAAGAAAAATAACTCATCACATATAGTGGAAAATCAATATGTTTAAAAGTTGACTTCTACGTGAAATAATTGATTCAGAAGGCAGTGGAAAATCACATTCAGATACGTGAAAGGAAGTAATAAACTGTCAACGAAGAACTCTACGTCCAGAAAAACTATGTTACAAATATTAAGGTGAAATTAAAACATTCTCTGATCAACAAGGGCTGAGAGAATCCATTGCTAGCAAAGCTGCCTTATGAGTAATACTAAAGTAAGTCCTTCAGGTGCTAATTCAAATCCATGGGAGGAAATGAAGAGTGCTGGATACGACAAATAAGTGGGTTAATATGAAAAATTCTATATATGTATTACTTCTCATTTCTCCTCTCAAGTACTTTAAAAGGCAGTTGACTATACAGAGCAATGAATATAACACTGTATTGCTGGGTTACGATACATAGAGGTGTGATATATGTGTGAACAGAAATGAATAGAGAACAGAACTATGTTCAAAATTTTTTCCATAATTTATCAGAATTAAGTTAAAATATATCTGAGGTGGAGTGTGATAAATTCAGAAACATAATATAATCCTTAGAGCCATCACAAATTAATACATAGTAAAAAAAAATCAGTGGAGAAAATGAAAAAATGATATGCTAAAATACATACCTAAAACAAAGAAGGTATTAAAAGAGACAGGGAACAAAAAACAAGACAAACAGATAACAAATAGCAAGTGACCAATTTAATTAAAATACATCAACATTACATGAAATATAGATGGTCTAAACCCCCCATTTAAAAATAAGAGATTGTCAGACTGCACAAAAACATCAAAATCTAACTAAATGCTGTCTAAAAGAGAAATACCTGCATTCAAAAACATAACTATGTTTAAATAAAAAGGATGAAAAAGATATACCATAAAACCTATAACCATAAAAAAGTTGGAATAGCTATAAAAAATAACAGATAAAATAGATTTAAGAAAATACGTTTTATACAGGCAGAGAAGGACATTTCATAATGATAACAGGATCAATATTTTAGGAATCCGTAACAGATATATGCACATATGCATCTAACAACAGAGCTTCAAAATCTATGAAGCAAAAATTGACAGAATTTAAATAAAAAATGGATGACTAAATAAAAATACTTGAAAATTTCAATACTCTAGTACTTTCAATAATTGACAGAATAACTAGACAGAAAGTCAGTAGGGTTATAGAAGAACTGAACAACAATATCAACCAACCAACCTAACTGACATACATAGAATGTTATACCCAACTACTACAGAACAACCATTCAAGCACACATGGAACATTTTCCCAAACAGACCATATGCTAGGCCATCAAGCAATTCTTAATAAATTTAAAAGGATTAAAATCATACCATATATGTTCTAGACCACAATGGAATGGAATAGACAACTGAAAAACAGTAAGAAAAAAACCAACAAAACTAAGAGTTGGTTCTGAGTACATAGCAACCTGATAACCCTTTAGCTAGGCTAACCTCAAAGAAGGAGAGAAGGCACAAGTAAAATCAGGAATTAGAGAAGGAATATTACTATTAACCCTAAATAAATTTAAAAGGTTAAACAACAACCCTTATAATGAACAATGCTATTATATCCTCACAAATTAGACAACTTAGACTCAGGGACAACTTTCAAGAAAGACACAATTTATTAAAACTGACTAAAAAGGAAATAGAAAATTTGAACAGACCTATAACAAATAAAGAGACTGAATTATTCATTTAAAAATTTTCCACTATAAAAAAAGTCCACCAATTCCACATGCCTTCACTTGGTGAATTCTATCAAATATTTAAAGAAATAATGCCAATACTCCACAAACTCTTCCAGAAATAGAGGAGGAGAAAAGACTTCCCAACTCATTCTATGAGGCCAGCATTATCCTGATATAAAAACCAAAGACACTGTCAGAAAACTATAGACTAAAATCCCTCATGAATACAGATAAAAAAATAAAAAGGTAAATCGTGTTCAGCATCATATGAAGAGATGACGCGCCATAACCAAATGGTCTATATCCCCATATACAAGATTAGTTTGGGGGAAAAAGGAGGGTGGGATGAATTGGGAGATTGGGATTGACATATATATATATATATATATATATACACACTACTATGTATAAAATAGATAACTAATGAGAACCTACTGTATAACACAGGAAACTACTTGGTGTTCTGTGGTGACCTAAATGGGAAGGAAATCCAAAAAAGAGGGGATATATGTATGGCTGACTCACTTTGCTCTACAGCTGAAACTGACACAGCAGTGTAAAGCGACTATACTCCAATTTAAAAAAACATTAGTTTAATCAATTAATTATGTAAAATTGATTAATGAAATATATCACATTAATAGCATACAGTAGGGGAAAAACACACATGATCACCTCAATAGATTCATAAAAACACTTGATAAAATCCAAAACCACCTCAGCGTAAAAAGTCTCAATAAACTAAGAATAAAAAGGATCTTTCTCAACTTCATGAAGGGCATCTATGAAAAATTCACAGTTACCATTGTATTTAATGGTGCAAGTCTAAATCCTCTTACTTTAAGATGGAAATGGATTCAAAAAACATTAACTTCATATAAAACACTCATGATAAAACAGTAAGAGAAAAAAACATGACTGAAAATTTCTTCAGGCATTATTATCCTAATTTTATAATGAATATAATCATTATACATAATATTATATGTGTATTATATGTGATAACAAAAAGTTGAAAGACAACCCGCACTCCACAACAAGAGAAGCCACCACAATGAGAAGCTCGTGCACCACAACAAAGAGTAGACGCCGCTCGCCACAACTAGAGAAAGCCCGTGAGCAGCAACAAAGACCCAACACAGCCAAAAATAAATAAATAAACTAAAAAAGTAATAATAATCACTTCTTTATTTTAAAAAAAGTGGTCATCATCAAGGGATTTTTATTTTCTCCTGTATATGTTACTTGCTTTCCAAATTTCCATTAATGAGGGCATTATACTAAGTTAGATAAATCAGACAGAGAAAGACAACTACTATATATCACTTGTATTATGAAATCTAAAAAAGCTGAACTCAGACAAAAGAATGGTGGTTACCAGGGGCTGAAGGGTAAGGATACACACACCCTACACAGATTGGAGAGATACTGCTAAAGAGTGCAAACTTGCAACTATAAGATCTGAAGATCTAATGCACAGCATAGTGATTTTCAGTCAACAATACATATTACACACTTCAAAGTTGCTAAGAGACTAGATCTTAAATGTTCTCACCACAAAAAAGAAATGATAATTATGTGACCAGATAGAAATGTTAGCTAACACCACACTGGTAATCATATTGCAATATATGTGTATCAAATTAAACTTACATAATTTTATATGTCAACTGTATCTGAATTTAAAAATCCCCATTAATTAGAATGTTACCTTGGTATCATTTAAAAACCGTATTTTTAAGATCTTAAGGCAATGTAAATTATATAGTTTATTTTTAAAAGGTGAGCAGGATATTAGATCTGCCATATTGGTTTTTGTTTTTAAAATAAGTGTTTGTGTGGGAGGGTGGAAAATGCAAAATTGATTAACAGGAAATAAATAAAGTAAGGTTCCTTGTCTAGCCTTTAAAAGTTATAGAACCCAGAGGTAAACAAATGATTGAGCAGGATGAATGTGAGCTACTGAGAAGAGAACAATGTCTGTAGCAATTATATTAAATATGTTTAGGCAGTCCAACAGCTTAACTTCATTTGTTATACATGTATGATGGCTTCCAAGAAATTTATTTAAAAACAACACCATCAAGAACAAATCTAAAGCTCTTTTCTGAGCTTCCTCTTTTACCCAGGCAATCTCATTTACATAGGGTTTAAGAATTAAAGTCAAAGACACTGACTAAAGCTGGGAAAAAAACTACTGCTATAGTACATCATCATCTTTCAGAACAAGTGGAAATTATGAATATCAAACTATGATATTTTAAAAATATCTATACTGTAACAATACATATGAACAACTAAGGTGACCAGAATTACATGGAAAAAATAGCCCTCATGTTTTTCATAGATGCTCAACAATTTTCACATCAGTTTCTATTAAAACTCATTAAATCCAACAATAGCAGAGTTTTAATTTATAAATGATCTTTACATTCCAACTTTGTCAAACTATTTTATTAAAGTCACAGGCAACTCTTTCAAAAAAGGAAAAACAAACCTCTGCTAGGCACAGGGTAGAAACCCATCTGCTCAGAGGTGTGAGCTAGATGTAACAAATTACATCTGCAAGCCTCACTGCAAATGCTCTCTAATGAAATTCAAGATGTTGATTTTGACCCACACACCCTACACAGATTGGATCTGGCTATATTAGCGATCATCTCTCCCTTCTCATGGCAACTGAAATCAGATGACACATTTCAACAAACAGTTCCTCATTTTGAACTCTGAAGTCCAAGTTCAGTATAGAAGGCTCAAATCTATAAAGTGAGAACCCTTTTGTTCATCCTATTGATCATCTTTGTAACGTTAAAGGGTTTTTTTTTCATTTTGTTCATATCATAATGACTAGATCACTGTATTTTGAATCTAAACAACTAGATTCAAAAATTAAGGTTTAAATAGAAATTTAGAACTCCAGAATGATAACCAAGCAACACCAAAGACAAAGAGCAAGAGAAAAATAACTTCACAGGAGTTATGAATCCAAGTTAAAAAAAAATAAAAGATAAAGAAAGTTTTAATTGAAACCACGGTCTTCATAACCACCAGGGTCAAATGGTGAAACATCAAAATTTTAACTAAAAATTCAAAGTTGTTTCCTACAGAATACAGACAATGCGTCATTAAGTTCCATTTTTGCTTGAATTATCCTGACTTGGTTTCTGTTGTGTACAACCAAAGGATATCAAGGTATATATACATCTAAATACCATCTCTCTTTTCCGCCTTTCTCAAATATTTTTTTAAAGACACTGGAAATTTGTTATATCAATTTTTCACTTTCTGTTTAGTCCTTAAGGCACCATCATCTGACCTGCATTAACACTATTCCTCTGAAAGTACTGTGATAAGAAAAACCAATCACCCAAAATTGTCAAATCCCTTTCACACCTTTTAGTCCTCATCTTATTGGGCATCTCTGCTACATTTAAATGACTAGATTGTGTGTCTTCCATGACACTACTGCCTCATGGGTTTTTCTGTACTTACCTTATTCACAGTTTTCAACATAGATTATTTTTTTTTCCTTTTCAGCCAGTGAACATTAGTGTTCCCCCTTTTTCTATCTGGATTATACTTATTTGTCTCTACATAAGTGATTTCAGGTGATCACATCTTTTTTCATGGTCTTCCCTGCTATCACATTGTGTATCTCTAACAATGATTCCTCTTTTGAGCTCTAGACCCATATATGCAACAGCGTATTAGATATATTTACCTGAATGTCCCACAAACACTCTACAGTATGTGCCAACCTAAATTCATCCTTCCCATCTTCCACACCTAAAACTAAACCTCTTTCTTTATTTGTAATCATAATATTAACCATATAAATGTCTACACACATCCAAGCTAGGAACCATGGAGTTATTCTACACATTTACTTCTCTTTCACTATAACTAATCCAGTCACAAAGTTTTGCCAGTTTTTTTGTTAACTATTTCTCTATTCTTTCCCATTTTCTCCATCCCTATCACCACCATTCTGGTTCTGACAGTCATGTTTCCAGACAACTATAATAGCTAGATGCAATATCTAATCTCCTTGCCTCCAATTTTCCTATCTTCCCCTAAGCCCTTGCCCTCTCAGACCCACACCAAATCCATCATCTACAATTATCAAAAAACATTTACTGAATAAAAATGAGTTGAACATAAAACAATAATAGTACTGGAGAAGCAGACTAGAAAGAAGCACAATCGGAAGGTGGTATAGATTTAGATACACTGCATATCTGGTTGATCATGAATGACTGAAACTATTTATCTACATTCTGAAACCAGCAAAATGACACTGAGACAGAAAAAAAGCATTATAACTCAAAATGAGGATGAGAACAGGAGAGGACAAAACAGCAGATAAGTAATATCATGAAATTTTTAAACATATAAATATAACAGATAAATAGCAAGTGACTGAGGCCCAGAGAGATAAACCATAAAGGATCAATCTGATTCATGACAACCATCCTTCAACAGGTTCCAATACTCAAATATGTTTGAAAAAGAGAATGTGGAATGACACTGAAACCAGGAGGACTAGTTGAAAACTGAAAGTGAACAGACCTCAAGATTCTTTCTCAATCTATGCACAGGTATAAAGATAAAGAGTAAACTACTTTTTACATGTATGCATCAAAGGGTTATACTCAAATATTTTTACAAACAACATTTAAAATGAAGAAAAAATATATACTTATGGTCTTTCATAAGTTAATATCTACAGTTTTTTTAATGCCTGAAGAAGTTTTAAATATCTTGAAATAATCTCCTTTCCTCAAGGTAGGTTTGACCAATGAGAATAACCAGGTGGTTAAAAAACTGAAACCTAAAGTAAAATTTAGGTTTCAATGTTGATTATATAGTCACTCTATAGTCTCCTAGGGAGTATGAAAAATAGACTTTAGAAGTTTCTGTTTGATTCTAGTCCTCTCCATCTGGTATATGATATTTTTAAAAGTTGAAAATAAACTAAGATTCTAACTCAGTTCTGGAAAAAAAATCAGAGAATATAATAACATCTTATGCTTTAAAGATGGAGACTTCTGTAGTTCTTAAGACATTCATAATATATTGGAAAAACAAGATAAGAATAAAACAATTTATCAAATGAAAAGGACAAACAGTTGAAGTTGGCAGGAGCGCTAAGAGGGATTTGAAAAGAGTATTGAAGAGATAACAAATAGTACGGTAGTACACATCAGCCCTTTCATAAAATCCATTAAGGGGGGGGCTATAATATTGTCATAACATCTTTAACCTCACTGGGGGATTCTATTTCCAGAAACAATGGTAGATTTCATTCCCTGAATGACCCTTGCACTAAAAACAAATGAAAATGATGAATGTATTTATAAAATGTTTATATGTAACACATACTATGATTAAAACTTATATTTGTTTACACAAACACGCACACGCACACACACAGTATCTCCTTAAAATCATAAATGACTTTCTCCAAAAAGTAAAGATTATTAATGCCATGGAATGAGAGAAGCCAGAAACTCAGAGGTAAACAAAACAAATCGCTTGAGGCATTTCAAAACTGGTGAAATTGAACATCCTTACTCACAAGTAAGGCTGATTAAAGAATTAGACAATAATATAAAATAAATGATTCATGTATCAAGAAACACAAAGAAGCCTTGAAAATTATGAATAAAAAGGAGTTTTAAAAATCAATCAAGGGCTTCCCTGGTGGCGCAGTGGTTGAGAGTCCGCCTGCCGATGCAGGGTACGCGGGCTCGTGCCCCGGTCTGGAAGATCCCACATGCTGCAGAGCGGCTGGGCCCGTGAGCCATGGCCGCTAAGCCTGTACGTCCAGAGCCTGTGCTCCGCAATGCGAGAGGCCACAACAGTGAGAGGCCCGCGTACCGCAAAAAAGAAAAAAAAAAAATCAATCAAAATGAAAAGAATATCATAAGTAAAAATTTAAATTTAATAAAGTGCTACAAAGTTCAAAAACGGGTAAATTAATTTATGGTTTTAGATGTCAAGATGCAGTTTGAATCTGAAGAAAGAGAGGCTCGCAAGGAACTAGAGAAGATCTCCTGGGTGCTGGTAATATTTTTGATCTTGATTCAGATGTAGGCAACAGGGGTAGGTTTATTATAAAATGTATCAAGCTGTGAACTAAGAGTTGAGCAGTTTTCTATATGATATATTTGAATTCTATAAAAGTTTATTCAAAAATTTCAATGAATAACTGTTTAACAGCATATTAGACCCAGCTTTAAAAAATTAATGAAATGGAGGATCAGATTAAAGAAATTACTGAGAATGCAGGTCAGCAAGTCAAAGAGAAAAAATATAAAAGTACAAAGAAGAGACAAGAATAATACAGTAAAAATGTGAAAAATTCTAAAATATATGTAAGAAAGAATAAGGCATAGGCAATATCTGAAGAGATTATGCCAGAAAACTTGCAGAACTCATAAAAGACACCAACACTAAAACTTTAAAACACAAAGATTTAAAAAATTCTGAAAGCTGCCAGAGAGGAAGGACAAAATACCTTCAAAGAAACACAAACTGCAAGTGGACATTGCAGATAAATATTTTCATTGTCAATAGGACAATGAAAAGCAAGAGTCAGCACAACGGAATTTTTAATGGGTCAGACAAAAATAACTACCAACAAAGAAATTATATATCCAACAATATATCTTTCAAAAAGGAGGGCAAAATAAAGACATTTTCAAACAAACAAAATTAAGTTTGCTAACAACATATCATCACTAAAAGGCAAAGGAAAATGATCTGAGATAGAATAAAGGACTGAATTGTAAGAAGGAATGTCTAGTAAGGCACTAGTATAGGAGTCCACAAACATGGCCCATGACCAAATCTGGCTATCAGATTTTGTAAATAAAGTTTCAAAGAAACACAGTCATGTCAGTTCATCGACATATTGCCTACGGCTGCTTCTGCACTCCAAAGCAGAGTTGAGTAGTTGCAACAAGACCACATAACTGGTAAAACTGAAAATATTTACTATCTGGCTCCTTACTAAATAAATTTTCCAAACCCTGCCCTGATTATATATATGCAATAAATATAAGCAATTATTTTTTTTAAGTGATAAACCATTAATCCAGAGAGGATGATTGAATTAAAGTATTTTAAGACCTGTGTGTTGTTCCGGAGCAGAGTAAATAACTTGATTTAATGCATAATTTAATAAATTAAATATGCAGCTTAATATTTCTAGGACCAGAGTTGACTTTGAGGAAAGGGTGTTAATTTCTAAGATTGAAAGAAAAACAGTTAAGGAATACTTTCCAATATAGCAGGAGAAAAAAGGAATTAAAATAACATATATTACAGTATAAAGGAAAAAACTGTTATTTAAACAACTAAATAAATTCAAACAAGATAGTGAACAGATAACAGGAGAAATGGAGGATGGGAGAAATGGGAGAAAATATTTGCAAATCACATACCTAATAAGTGTCTAATATCAGAATATATAAGGAACTCTTACAACTCAACAATAAAGAGACAAATAACCCAACTAAAAAGTGGGCAAAGGATTTGAAAAGGGGCTTCCCTGGTGGTCCAGTGGGTAAGACTCCGTGCTCCCAATGCAGGGGGCCCGGGTTTGATCCCTGGTCGGGGAACTAGATCCTGCATACATGCTGCAACTAAGAAGCCCACATGCCACAACTAAGAGTTCACATGCTGCCACTAAAGAGTCTGCATGCCGCAAGTAAGAAGCCTGCATGCCGCAACTGAAAATCCCACATGCCACAACGAAGATCCCACGTGCCGCAACTAAGACCCAGTGCAGCCAAAATAAATTTTAAAATATTTTTAAAAAGAAAGGACTTGAATAGAAGAAGAAAATACAGAACAAGATCTACAAATGGCCACTGAGCACATGAAAAGATGCTCAAAATCATTAGACATTACGGAAATGAAAATCAACACCACTAGATACCACTTCCCACCCACTGAGAAGGCTAGAACCAATAAGACAATAACAAGACAACAATAATAAGTGGTGACACAGATATGGATAAATTAATATTGTAAATCAACTATACTTGCACATAAAAATATGTGAATAAATTAGAACCTTCATTCATTGATGTGGGATTGTAAAATGGCACAGATATTTTGAAAAACAGTCTGTCAATTCCTCAAAAGCTAAGCACAGAGTTACCAAATGACCCAACAATTCTACTATATATATCTAATAGAAATTAAAACATATGTCCATGCAAAACAGTGTACAAGAATGATCATAGCAGCATTATTGATAATAGCCCCAAAGTGGAAACAACCCAAATATCCATCAAGTAATCAATGAATAAATAAAATGTGGTATATCCATAAAATGAATTGTTATTCAGCCATAAAAAGGAATGAAGACATACATACTATAACAATGGTTCTATGAAAGAAGTGAAAGATGGCTTCTTTCACTTACCACTTACAATGGTAAGTGAAAGAAGCCAGTCACAAAAGACCACAAATTTTGTTATTTCATTCATATGAAATGTCTAGAAGAAGCAAATTCATAGGGATAGAAAGACAAGTGGTTCGTAGGGTCTGGGGGGAAGGGAGAAAGAGGAGTAGGTGCTAATGATATACCAATTCTTTTTAGGGTGATAAAACTATTCTAAAATTTTATAGTGATGGTTGCATAAAAATTGTAAATACACTAAAAATCATCTAACTGTATACTTTAAACGGAAGAATTTTACAATATGTGAATTTTATCAATGAGTTTTAACAAAAAATCAAGGTACAAATCATTTAATCTTACAAAAATTATTCCAGAGTTAAAATTGTTAAAAAAAAGGAGGAAGCACTCCCAGCTCACTTTAAGAGCTTTATGAGCTCACTTCACTCTAGTATATCTTTGATATGACATGTAATAGCTATTGTGATAATAAGGAATTCCCTATAACCGAAAACAAATAACAAAGAATGGCTATGTCCAATATGCTAGAGAAATTATCAAGACAAAGAGCACTTAAGAAGAACTCTAAAGAAGTTCCTTCTAACTCTCACAATTCTATGATTTTATGATAATGGTATTCATATCATTAAGTACCAACATTAATTTCTGCCAGTAAAATCATGCTTACTTTTGATAAACCTACGAAAACTAGATTTCAATGGAAATTTCAATAGAGAAAAGGAGAGAGAAATCGACATTAAGTCAAAATCAAAAATTGCAGACTGTACCTGCTTTTCAATAACAGTACTGTGGTAATCTGAACGATATCAGGATTCAGACACTTACATCCTAATAATATGAACAAGGTGTTGACCTATTTAGCACTGTCAAAAAATTTCAGGCTTGTTATTAAAATATAGATTCACATTATTTACTTTGTGACTCAAAACTTCTCCAGGTTCACACAGTTTGAAATGAATACATCAAAGTTCAAAAGGGTATGAACCTACAACTGAAAACACTGCAACATCAGAAATCAAGTATTTACTGAAGAAAGATCCATGGCTCCAATCATCACACAATTATCTACTTTATTTAAATAAATGAGTAATCTAGAAATATAGCATGCTTGCTGTAAATAATGTATTCATTTGATTATGTATTTATGAAGCATCCATTCATAAGTCAAGTGGCTTAAATTAAAATCAACCTACTTATAATTCTTAGTTCAGCCTAATGCAAACATCTGAAACCAACATCCTTCTCAAGTTAATTTTATCTATGCTTAGCATTTCAGTGATTATACTGTATTCTATATGATCTTTTGTAGATAGTCTCCATATATATAGTCTCCATATATATAAAAGGTGTGGCTATCAATAAACATCATCATTTAGTTCATTCACTTTGTATATCTCTCTTTGTAGATCCACTTTGTAAATCACTTAGTTCATTTCCATGCAGTTCTTTCAATGAGAAGACTGATTCAGAAATGCACTGGCATTAAAAAAAAAAGCAGTAAAACTAAAAATATCAGTATAAAATATAATAAACATAGTAAAATAACCATAGGAAGACTTATTTTAAAAAGTACCTTCTTCAAGGATGGGTCGTGGGATGACAAAAGGAATCTCCTGCAGAGGTTCCATATACTTGTGGCCAGCACTAACAATCTTTATTTGAGGCAAACAGAGGACAAGTGTTCCTGGCATGCTGGTTTGTCCATGGTACCAACTTCTTACTGTTCCAGGAATGTCACCAGATACAATTGTACTTGGGGAAGGCAAGCTATCACTTGGGATGAACACACAACAAGATTGTACTTCAAACTAGAAAAGAAAAGCAAAATCAAAATATTTGGATCAGACTAAATTTGAGAGTAAATGTATCCTCAAACATCTAATATCTTTACCAGAATACACAGGCAAGCCAAAAACAAGAAAATGCCCCATACTTATGTCTTTATGAGTTACTTTCACTAAAGAATACAACAAACACTTGAAAAGGTATTGTTTCTTGCTATAAATTTGATCAAAAGAGCACAGTGACATGAAATGAAAACGTATCTGCCTTTCCACAGTTCTTTCCAAGAAACATGATTGAGTTAGAAAATGTGCTGGCAAAAAAAGGTGAGAAAATCCTCCTTTTTTTGCAGTTCATTACATTTTGTTAACACCAGCTAAGGCCTTAGAACAGACTAGCATTTTATTGTTCTTACTTTAAAAAATAAAAAACCACGAACAGCTATATCTATGTGAATTTGTCCCTTACTTCACATACTGAAATTTAAGAAAAGAATATTTTAAATGTTCAGATTACATCTCTAGACAAACATTAAAGAACATGTTTATAACATATAGTAATGAAGAAAATTCAGGAGACTTAAAAATCAGAGTGTTATTCCTTACTTTTATCATACTTCAACTTATTACCTAAATTATGATTTCAAGTGAAATTTTTATGTTCCCCTATGCCCAGTGTAGTTACTTAGGTTGCCAGGCCCTAACAGAGTTAAAGTAAGACTAAGCAAGACCAAATAAAAAATTGAATACATCATGAGTTTTTAATTCAAAAGCAATGTAAGTTAAAGCCTATTAGTCTTAGGTGACTCTTGTACAAGGTAATATTCTGTACCTGGTTAGTAAACTGCCCAAATAGCCTACCATACTTAAATTATTTTTAAGAAAATACAAAATATAACCTTCAATTTTCTATAAAATATTTGGCATACAAAGGTATTATCTAATAAAAACTAAAATTTGTTTGCTTGAAAAATGTTTGGATAGTCTCGCAACTTAAAATAACAAAGAGATCATATTTTATAAAAGATAACTAAGAATAAAGTAATAACCTTCTCTTGGGGTTAATATATTCCTTAGTGAGAGCATGATATGTAACAGGTCTGGAATTCCTTGATATGACAAATAATTTGCCAGTCTTACAAATTAAGTACACTTACTCATCTTCCCTTCAATATGTCTATGCATGGACAAATTGATGAACTCAGTGAAGAGAAATATAAGTAAAATTTTGCAAAAAAAAAAGTATGTTGGTTCATGAAGTATGAGATTTTTTAGTTTTAGAATTTTATCTTGTAGCTTAATTTAAGCATGTATATGGTTAAGCGGTTCATTGTTGACTTAAGATCACAACATTTTTAACTTCTGAAATAGAAGTGTATATTGTCTCAGGTGTTATTATATTTATGTTTTAAAATATATAACTGCATTAGTGATGTTAAAGTGCACAAGCTAAAGTGGCACACTGACAGCATATTCTCCTATATTAATTATGGTTTTAAGGTCAAACAATGAAGGGTCAGTGTTTAACACTTTATGTTAGATTTTTTAAAAATAGTTATTTATTTATTTAATTTATTTGGCTGTGCTGGGTCTTAGTTGTGGCATGCGGGATCTTCATTGTGGCACTCGGGATCTTCATTGCAGCATGTGATATCTTTTAGTTGCAGCGTACGAATTCTTAGTTGCGGCATGTGAGATCTAGTTCCCTGACCAGCAATCAAACCTGCATTGGGAGTACAGAGGCTTGCATTAGGAGTACGGAGGCTTAGCCACTGGACCACCAGGGAAGTCCCTGTGTTAGATATTGATGCTATGTTGAAAAATGCTTCCAACAATGTGAGATAATTAGTTTAATATGCTGCCGTACACAGATTTATACATACATGTCCTGAGAAACAAATTTAAATTGTGCCAAAATTTCCAAAATCACAATATATTCCAAATTTCCACTAATTTGGAAATAAATTATTTAATCAAATTAAAACAACCTGAGCAATGCATACAGAATCGACAGTATGTTAGCCTGACATACATAACAAGTGTAAAAAATAAACTTTCTAAAAAATGATGTATACTGTGGGGATTCTTTTAATGATAAGAACTAAAACATACACATAATCCAAATTGTTCAAACTTATTATAATGTTACATCTATTATGTATACTAAAGCTATCACATAAATCTTTTTACACTTTTAAAATAACTCTTAAACTGTATGTCTAAAATTGTGGTTTTAATGTAAAATGTTGAGTGATTTATATAAGTGAATATAAATCTGCAGCAGTAAATTTTGTATTAATGTAAGGATCTGACAATCCAAGGGAAAGAAAATGAAGTAATCTGCCAGTAAGAAGTCCTCAAACCGGGGGTCAGATCATGTTCATGGAAACCATCTGGTTGGGACCCTCTGAGCCACACCAAACACAAATGATCTTTTAAAAAAATATCCTATTCATTAATGCATCACAGCTGCACTGAGTGTTACTTCATTTTTCCATGGCAACATCCTTTTTGTTTCAAGGATCTTATTTCAGTTTTGGTAGCAACATGTTCTTTTGCCAATATTGAACACATTCATGTGTTAAAGTGAAGGGATTATTACAAATTCTTGAAGTAGAACCACCTCTATTTTGATTCCTATTAGGTCAAGGGCTACATATCTAAGTATCATATGCTGAGGATAAACCAATAAAGTAGAAATTATTCGGTATTATTTTAATAAATGAAATGATTGTCATGCGTTTTTTCTTAAGTTCCAAGTTCCGTTTTTTCTGAAGTTTCAAGTGCTGTTTGAAAAGATATATGCCATTTGTACCCCCATCCTCCATAAGTGAGGTTTGGTAAACTTTGATTTTTCTAATTTGTGTGCTCTATAACTGTGACCATAACTGAGTTAAAAAGAAGAGACTAAGACAGGTTTCATTTATACATTAACCTAATAAGCATTTTAATTAGCCCACTGTCCATTATATAGAATAACTTTACATAAATGCTTTAAAATGTCACACCATATTTTCTGCCCTTTTAAATAATGCTATTTCCCAAATAACATGTTTTCCTTTCTTCAAAGCTTGAAACTTGGACTTCCCTCGTGGCACAGTGGTTAAGAATCCGCCTGCCAATGCAGGGGACATAGGTTCGATCTCTGGTCCGGGAAGATACCACATGCTGCAGAGCAACTAAGTCTGTGCGCCACAACTACTGAGCCTGCGCTCTAGAGCCCGCGAGCCACAACTACTGAGCCCGCATGCCACAACTACTGAAGCCCACGTGCCTAGAGCCCGTGCTCCACAACAAGAGAAGCCACCGCAATGAGAAGTCCACACACCGCAACAAAGAGTAGCCCCCGCTCACCACAAGTAGAGAAAGCCCACACACAGCAATGAAGACCCAACACAGCCAAAACTAACTAAATAAATAAATTTATTTGAAACAAAAAAAAAAAAAAACCTTGAAACTTTAGTGATAATTATAGTTAGAAAGTTTCTACAGAATGAAATGTTCTCTGCATGAATGTATTTTACTCCTCAGGAAACAGTTTCAAATAAAAAATAAAAGTGAAGAAACACTGCAGGTTGTATTTTCATTCACTTTTTCTTTCTTTTATTCATGCATTCTTTAACATCCACCATTAACTGAGCTGGAAGTCAGGAAAACAGACAAAAGACATAGTCCTAGCATTTAAGAAACTTGAAAGAAGAGGATTTTAAAATACTAATAGCCTTACATAATTTTCACTAGAGCATAATAAAGTCTATAATGTCAGACACTGTGCTTATTTTGTTCATGCTACAGTCTCAGTACATAGTACAGTGCCTAGCATATACTAGGTATTAAATAATTGTTAAATAAGTGAACACAATTATTTTTATTAGCACCAGATATTGATGTTAATTAAAATAATTGCTTAATGCATGTTGTTCATCATTTCATTTCACAGAGACATCTAGTAATTAATAAAATTGACTTGTCAGCCAGATTGGTTCATCTCCAGCTGTGGAAACTTTGACAAGTTATTTAGTCTTTCCATGACTTCAGAATCTTCATCTGTAAAGGGGGGAACTCAGCTTTGATATAAAGATATAACATATTAACTGCCACCTAAATTTTCACTAAATAAACAAAGTCAATGAACATACACTAAATATCTACTATACACTACACTACTATACACTAGATCCATATATTAGTTCTCATGGATTTATAAAAGATGTTCACAAGACTTTTATTTTAAAATGCTGTTGCTTATGGTTTAGCTATCTATGCATACAGAGGCCAACAAAATAAGTAGTATTATATTTGCACTATGAAACATAAATAAGCTACAGCCCAAATTGTTTTCTTATTCTATAAATTCTCAATACATTATGAAAATATTTGGGATATCTTCCCATTTCGTAGAAATCTAAATATACACAATTTAGGTCATTAGTTAAAAACCTCAAAAGTGCACCTTGTCTTCTTTTCCACAGTGAGTGTTACAAATCTCCACACTTTTCCCATAGATACTTGTCAAGGGAAGACATGAAAAAAATCCTAGATTTGTATTCCAGACTTCCTCTTCCTAACAAACTACCATGCAACTGCTGTCACTTTCTCAATGCCTATAAATAAAAATATAGCCCTGTGTGCAAATTTTAAGTATTAAATGTAAATAATTACTTTCATAATTAATGTGATTGACAACTGATATGTCTAGCCTAAAACGTCTTATCTCATCCTGGAGATAAGCCAGGAAGTTCCCTGGACTTGAGAACATTAAGTGTATCGTGCAATATGATTACTGCATCACTGGTCATACGCTATATATAACTCTCTGGGAGAAAAAATTCAATTGTTGTAGCTTAACTGGCTTATGGTGCTTGAGAAACTTTGACACTCTCACCAAAATCTCACAGAACGTGGAAAGTCATTTCCTAAAAGGAATAAAAGATTATTAGCAAAAAAAAGGAGATCAGGATGCTTTGTATTGAAAATAAAGTGTCCATTTTATACTATACTGTCCACAGTCAGAAGACTTCAGAAACTACAAAAAACACCCAGGAAATGCCATAGGACAGCAACATGATCTTCAATGTAAAAGACAAAAAGACCTGAGTTTGGCAAAAACCAGGGTAATGTTCTCCTTCATTAGTGAATTCTAGGCCAGAGTACTTCTATTTTGTCAACCACTTGCCACTGCCAATTATGTGGTTCTGGAATAAAAAATGTAATAGATAGGAACTTTGCTGATGAGCAGATGGAGAAAAATTGCAAAAAAAATGAGCTTATGCTAATCTACGGTGAAAAGGCCCCCCCAAACCAAATTCATATTAAAAAATTGTTCAACACTACATTTAGCACTATAAAACAATCCAATTACAGTTAAGTATGCAAGTTCTTTTTCCCATTGAAAAACAAATAGGTTATCACAAATATTGTTGATGTCTTAATGCAATGTACGTCTTTCTAAAATAAGTAAAAAGTTCATAGGCTTAGCAAATATCAACTTTGGCTCCAAAATCAACTTTCCAGAAACTCTGATTCCAAACACATTTACTTGCTCAAACTTCCATTAAAAGAATAATCCTTCGATGGCTTTAAGTTATGATGTTTTGTTTAATCTGATGACAACTTCAGGGTTTTCTTTTTTATATTTTGGCTCATAAAATGCCTTGGACAATGGACACAACTTTTTAAAAAAACTCAGTTTTAGGGCCCAGATTTTGATCATTGAATCAGAATCTAGTTTTATTTTTGAACTTTTTCAGAATATATTAACATTTGGAAATGTCTAAATATATAGTATGTATAATACAGGCCTGGGACTAGGAGTGAGGCAAGCAAGGTGCCTTGATCATTTTCAAAATAATCTATACAAATATACATCATTTAGTACTCCCATAATTAAATGTTAATTTATACACAATAAGCTTAGTCAACTGAGGAACATCAGACTAAACTGTACACTTAAAAAAATGGTTAAGGTAAATGTTACATGTGTATTTAGCCAAAATAAAAAAAAAAGAGGAACATCAGTATCTTTACTTATAACTAATCCATAATGACATATAAGATTAAGTTCATTGTTTGTGATAAAGCTAATGAAGGCACTGCATCATTACAAAACAAGCAAAAGAACCAAAAGAATTACATAAGAACGTTAGAATTGGAAATACCTTAAACATTACTTAATCTAGCCATTTCATATTACAGATAAGCAAAGTTAAGCCCAGAGCTAACATCCAGAATCTGATAGTGCTGAACAATGGCTCCTTGAAATTCTATACATCCTTGGCTTCCTTGAACTTTCTGACCTTTCCTTCTACATTTCTGATCATTCCTTTAGGGTTTCCTTCAAAGATACTTTCTCTTATACTGACTACTTTAGAAATGGTACCTGCTTGGCCCACTGCTCTCTCAACTTAACATACTTTTTTGAATTCTCCTAGTTTTAACCATCTGTAGATGATTTCCAAAATTATATTTCTTCCTTAAACTCCAGATATGAATATTCAGTCTAAGAGATACCTGGATATCTCACAGGCATTTCAAGTACATGTGTAAATTCAAACTCCCAATTTGCTGCTAACCTTGAAAAGCTGCTTCTCACTATCATGTAATGGCATCACTATCTACCCAGATCAGAACCTGGAATGCCAGTTAGACTCCCTCCTTTCTCTTATTCTCCAAATCCATAAGTCACTAGGTTCTGGTGACTTTACCTTAAGTCTCTCAGGGTTTGCTGTCTAACTTTCCCTATCATCTAGTGTTTTGAAACGACTGTTTAATATACTTTATCCATTTTTTGGTTGTTTCAGGCAGCAAGATAAATCTGGGCCCTGCTACTTCATCCTGGGCAGAGGAGGATGTTCTCCAGAATATCTTATGTTGTGGAATATTCATGTGTTTACTTATTGGCTTACAAATATCATAACGATCTCAAATCGCTTGGAATCTTAAATTGGAAGATTTTCCTAGAGCCGTCAAAATATCAGGTAACCTAATACTAGCTTTCTTAGTCCCTGTTACAACGACTTCTCAAAACGATATCAAAAAAGGGTAATTACACTAAATTAATCCATTTTTTTAATGGAATGGGTAAAGGGAATAAGGTTATTTTTGATAGTTACTTATATCATCATGAAATAATATTTAGAACCAAAGTAAATTTCAAACAGCTATATATTCTTTATAACTATTATATTCTGGAGAATGCTATAAAGTCATCTAATTCTATAAATCAATAAATACTAATCTGAGATAGTATCCAAATTCACCATGAACCTGGCAGAGCATGCCCTAGGTACCCTTTCGGTAAATGACATTTACCTTGACATCTCCATTTTTCTTTTGGATCATAAGAGTTTTCTAAGGGATCTCTCTAAGAGACACTCCCCACAAAATGCTTCATAGAATGGTTATTTGCCTTTTTCCTGCTAGACCAACAGACTGTTATATTTCTTTTGTCTCCTCAACATCTAGCATGATCTATAACAAATATTAAGTGCTGAATGTGAGAATGAGTGAAAGAATAATAAATGGAAGGAAAGAGCATTCTATAATGTATTACTAGGCAACTAGCTGTTTTAAAAAATAAACAAGTTTATACTAGGGTACTAAAAGGTCAACATGCTTATGATCATTAAGTAAATACTTATATTCCAACAGAAATTTTTGGGAAATACAATGTTTAACAGAAAGGATATAAGAAATTTCATAAAGTGAAGTAGGACATATTAAAGAGCAATAGGGCCTTGGAGCCAATCCTCAAATTATATTCCACCTCTTTATCGACTCCAGGGCTACATTTCTGAGGAAAGTATAAGATAATTAATATTAAAAAGACACATAAAGTCCAAGAAATCTGTTACAGTCCCACTACAGTGGAACTCCTATTTCTATATCTATATATATATATATATATATTACATATACATATTTCATACATATGAAGCGAATACTATATAAGGTTATTTTGGTATCAAAGCACTTTCACTAGAATAGAGGAGGAAAACTGAGCAAGAAAAGAAAGGAGCTGTGTTGCCAGGAAAAGAAAGCTGTACTTGGGAGTCAAAAGAAAGCAAATTTTTGTAGTAGGAGAGACGTCTAAATTTAAGAGATATGTCCATGAAAATCTATTATACACTAAATAAGTCTCAGAAAAGACACAAAGAAAACATACCTTTCCTACCACAGTTTTTGGTCCCAGTTTAATGAAATCAAAATACAACTAACTTCTGAATACAACTGGCTTAAAGTACAGTGCTAACGAAAAACATGATATGTAAGGTAAAGTGCTAGAAAGAGATCTAATAATATTTGGATTATTCCTTTCTTCCATGAAATATTATGTGTCAAACTATAATCTAGAATCTCAGATTGAACTACAATCAGATAAGTTCACTGTTATTTATTTATATAATAATTATAGTAGAAATATGTGCTCAAAGTAGTTACTCGTCTTCTTAACTTACTAATCACTTTAGCATTTACATTTATTGACTACTAAATACACCATAGATTACTCCCTCTAGAAGATCACAAAATAATACATAACAAGATGATGGGTATTACTCATCAGGGAAAAAAAATTTATTTTATTGGTGATTTAAATAGTAGAAACAGAATGTGTTAAAACAGTGAAATTAGAGGACCACATAAAGGTCAGTAAGGCATTATGTAGAAACACAGGAAATAAGAAAGACTTCTTAAGTTTACTATTTTATGACCACAGACTAGAGTAAACTAAGAATGCAGATTGAGGTTGACCAAATTGAGATAAAGAATAAAACTGAGATACAGTTGCCCATGTACCACCCTCATTCCCATCAGTAATATATGTCCCTTGAGATTAAAGATCTTATCATAAGAGAAACTACATATAATTAAGTGAATAAATATAAATAGTTACCAGGAGCAAAACCACACATGGTCTAGTTAGCTCTATCATGTGGCATGGGTAAATGCTTGTACTAGGACTGAGTGATATACAATGAAAGACATCATAAGGAGATAGTCTTTATTATAGATTAAAGAAAGTAACATTGAATATAAATGTTCATCAATATCTTAAGAGCACTGTCTGTTTTCTGCTTCTACAATCAATCTCAAACAATGTAAAGGCACTAAATGTTTCCTGCATTCATGTTGTCTCACCTTCCTATCTCATGCCACCAATGCATCAAAGGAACCTCTAGAGGAGAAACACAGGTAAGTCAACATGAGGAGTTATTAGGATAATATTAATAGCAAAGGCCTCATGCTGGCAGAGATTAGTAAGATATAGCTGATGTCTGTGAAAAAGTCATGTTTCCTGCAAGTTAATAGTTAAAACAACAACAAAAGAATGACAAAAACACTTTCTCTCTCCCCTCTCTTCTCTTAATTTTATAAAAGCAGCATGCTAAGAGAGGCTGTAAAAGATTGCCAAAACCCAGGTTACTGGCTCTTGTATTAAATAGTATTTCAAATACAGATGACCCTTGAACAAAACAAGGATTAGGGTCACTGAACCCTCGCAGCAGAAAATCCAGATATAACTTTACAGTCCACCCTTTGTATTCACTATTCTGAATCCACGGGTTCAACCAACCACAGACCATGCAGTACTGAAGTGTTGAAAAAAATCCACATATAAGTGGACCTGCACCGTTCAAACCCATGCTGTTCAAGGATCAACTGTAATCATATTTACATGATGATATTAGGGAACTGGAGATGTTTTTAGATATATTTCTAAAAAGTGATTTAATAAGGTTTTGTTGTAGTACTCAGACTATATTATAGCTATGCATAGGTGTCTCTATCACTTTTCTATACTGCATAGCAAATTACCACAAATGTAGCAGCTAAAAACAGCACATATTTATTATCTTGCAGTTCAGGTGGGTGAAGCATCCTGGTTTAATTTTATAGATCATCTACCTTGTTCTTTCTTGTTCGTAAGGTGGAAGCAACATTCTTTTGCAATTTTCTACAACTTAAACAGAAATGGAAGGCCCCAGTACTTAGATATTACTGTCTGGTACACATAAAATTCTACAAAGATGCCTCTGTTATCAGTCTTTCATATCTTATTTCAAAGAGGAAAAAAATCTATACAAAAACTGAGCAACTGCTGAGTTACCCTTACCTAATTCCTATGAAATGAGATAAGCATTTAATTGTGTATTTTCATCAGTTAAAACATGATCTGGAAGAAGTGTAATTCAATAAGATTAAATTATGTGTACTTAAAAGTGAAAATAAGTGAGAAGAAAATTTAATAACAATAAAATAGATAGTTACAATTATCATTTTCATATTTGGTTTATAATTAGGTAGGAATAATAGATAACCATTTTATTTTAATTCCAACTAAGTTTTTTATTTCAGTACTGAAATAAGAATGTTATTGGTATATTGACCATTTAAAATATTTCAAATAATGCTTAAAAGAAACAAAAAGTAAAACGAATTATTTAATTAAAATAACGTCAAAATTTGTGTAATTTTATAACTTTATCAGGAAGAGCATATGTTTCATATCATTTTATTAATAATACGCAAAGTGCACCAATAGTTTTTATTTAAATTATGAAATGAGATGGTATACATGAGTGTCACCAGTGAGAAAATTTTACCAATATTAAAGGTTCTGAAAATTAAAAAGAATCATAAAAATTAAAACCATGATATTTCTAACTTTCATTTTACCTGCAGTGTGAGACCCTTTACTGCATTCCATACTACTCCAATAAACTCCTTCATTCTTTCTTCAGGACTTCTACAGCCTTCAGCTATATTCAGCATGGCTTTCACAGGAACTGACAATGGTCTGGATTCTAAGAATAAGAATAGCTAGAGTTATTTAACATAAATGTACCTTATAGTTTCACATAAATATACAGAAAATACTTCCAATATTATTTCTTTGTTTAAAATTAAAACTTCTATATGAGATTATAAAATATCATATTAGATCATTTTATCTTAAAGAATTACTGATTTTTACAATTATTCAAAACCAAGCAAACCTAATCTGTTAAAACTCAAGAGAGTGTTGATGACTTGTCAGGGATTGATGATTGGGAGGTAGGTTTGTGGAGCAATGGTAATGTTCTATTTTTTTAATACATGGATGTGTTTATTATTGTGAAAATTTATTAAATGGTAACCTAACAATCTGTTCATTTCTCAGCATGAAGTTAATACATCAATAAAAATCTTACTTGATGAGAAAGAAAATTCAACCACAAAGCACTTGCTTCGTCCAAAATTGATACAAAATGTATCTTCCCGTTTGTGAATTGTCTTGATAACAAAAGCTTACTCATAGTATCTCTCAATTTTTTTCTTTTTTTCTTTATTTTTTGATGGTAAGCAAAAGAAGCATTGAACACATAAAAGGCAGATATATGCTAAGAAAAATTTTGTTCATCTAAAATAAAGAACTTAGAGAACTTTGTCAATTTTTATAATGTAAATTTCAGAAATTAAATATTTATAACAATATATTATATCTGGACAGATCCATATGTATTTATATATTTTAAGTTAATGCAAACATATAATTTACAGGTGCTATTTTAAATACCATAAAATAAATAAATCAGATCTTGCTTTTCAAGACTTTTACTAAGTTAGGTTTGATGATCATAGGACAGTCTCCAAAGTAACTGCTACCATATCACCACTATGAGAATGACAATTGCTGTATCTAGGCATACTTTCCCTCTCCTCTCAATTTGGGTCACATATCTGCAGATTTACGATATCTTAACGGCATGGAGCATAAACCTTTTATTCTCATAATCCCACAGTCTACCCCATTATACATATTAGAAATTCAAAAATTGTTTGTTTAAAAGAAACAAAAACAGTTTGAGAGAGACCCATGGAGCTGGAAGCAGAGCATTCTAGGCAGATGGAACAACAATGTGAAGGCCCAGGATGGGAGTGTACTTAGGAGTTTCAAGCAACAGCATAAAAGCAAGGAAGGCTAGAACAGAGTAAGAGAGAAGTGGGAGACAAGGTCAGAGCTATCAACAGAGACCAAATCATACAGGGCTTACATAGGCCATGGTAAGGAGGCTGGGTTTTACTTCGAGGGAGCCAGGATATGAAACTGGATTCTAAAAATTAATGGACATTAATTTTTTAATGTCCATTAAAATGGATTCATGAAATTAATGGACATTATTTTGAGAGAACTTCTCTAGCTACTGTGCAGAAAACTGTCTACATAGATCAAGTATCAAAACAGGAAGACAAGTTGTGAGAGATGGTAGTAGCAATGGAGGTAGGAAGAAACAGTGTTCCTGTATCCATTTCCAAGATACAGCCAACACAATTTACTGATGGACTAGAAGTTCAGTAAGAGAGAAAAGCAAAACAAGGTTGCCTCCAAGGTTTTACATCTGATCAAATGGAAGAATGGAGCTGTACGGGGAGGAGAATCAAGAGGAAAAGAAATTTAGTTTTAGAACCGTCAGGTTGAGATTTTCATTACATGTTCAGATGAAGATATCCAAGTAGCATATGGATAAACAACAACAAAAAATGGAAAAGAATATGAACAGATAATTCATAGAAAAATATAATTTGGCCAATAAACTTATTAAGAGATGCTCAACTTTGCTAACAATGAAATAAAAATTAAGGCAACAATCAGATATCCTTTTCAACTGTCATTTGGCAAACATTTTAAAGAGTTAATTCGTATTTTTAAAAATCCAACATTATCTAAGCTCCTTGTTAGAATGTTTCGTATACAGGGAATATAAATAAGTATAGTCCATAGAGTGGAATTACAAGACAGGACATTTTGTATTTATCAAAATTTAAACATGCAAGTTTTTTCTAAAAAATAATCTCATTTCTAAGACCCTATGCTACAGAAATACTAAAACATATGAGACATGTATACCAACAATTTATAAAAATGTTTAGTATCAGCAGTATTATTTGAAATAGCAAAACAGAGGGAGGGAGGGAGGGGTAAGGGGAGAAAGAAAGTGCTAAGCAACTTATCTGTCCATCAAAAAAGAAATGGTTAAATTAACTTTGGAATACCTGTCATAAGGATGGTAATTCAATCATTTAAAAATGAGGAACAGTTAAACATATGACAGAAATCATATTTTTGATATCTTATGAAGTGAAAAATATATATATATGTGTAGTATAATCCAAATATATTTTTAAAACAGTATGTGAGTTTGAGCATGTATTTGTCTATCTCATACACAGAAAGAGTCATAGAAGGGTAAAATACAAACCCTTGACAGAGGTTACCTCTGAGGACAGTAAAATGGAATTGATGAGGGGTAAGGGGGAGGAAGTGTTTAATTTTTACTGTATATTTCAGAATTAATGTTTTACAACAATGAATTACCTATTATAATTTTTAAAATAAAACACACCTTAATTTACTTTCCATTTACTTGGACTTCATTGTTATTCTTTTATATTTTAGCAGTTATGAGAAGAAAATGGCTACATAAACTCATTACAGAACTCTGCCAATTTAAATAACTAACTTAAATGTAGACCAACCACATAAAAGCCTTCAGACAACTGTTTAGAGAAGCTTTATTCATAATCACCAAAACTTGGAAGCAACCAAGATGTCCTTCAGTAGGTGAACTGCTAGAAAAAGTGCGGTACACCTAGAAAATGGAGTATTACACATCACTTAATAGAAATGAGCCATAAAAACACATGGAGGAAAGTTAAATGCATATTACTAAGTGAAAGAAGCCCATCTGAAAAGGCTGCATACTGTATGATTCCAAATATATGACATTCTGGAAAAGGCAGAACTATGGAGACAATAGTTAGGAAGGAGAGAGGAGAAACAGGCAGAGCACAGAGAATTTTTAGGGCAGTGAAACGACTCTGTATGTCACTATAACGGAGGGTACATGTTATTATACATTTGTCCAAACTGAAGGAACGTATAACACCATGAGTGAACCCTAATGAAAACTATGGACTTTGGGTGATAATGATGTATCAATATAAATTCATCAATTATAACAATGTACCACCTTGGTGAGGGATTTTGATAATGAGGGTGACTATGCATGTGTAGGGGCAGGGGATATGTGAGAAATCTCTGAATCTTCCCCTCAATTTAAATGTGAGTCTAAAACTGCTCTAGAAAATAAATTCTATAAATATATATTTTTTTAATGCAGACAAATTTTTTTGTTTTTTCTTGGTTGCGTCGGGTCTTCATTGCAGCACGCAGGGTCTTCGTTGAGGCATGAGGGCTTCTCTCTAGTTGTGTTATCAGGGTTTTCTCTCTCTAGTTGTGGCGCGTGGGGTCCAGAGAGTGTGAGCTCTGTAGTTTTTGGCACGTGGGATCTTCGCTGAGGCACACGATCTCAGTAGCTACAGGGTGCGGGCTCAGTTGCCCGCAGCATGTGGGATCTTAGTTCTCTGACCAGGGATCGAACCCACATCCCCTACATTGGAAGGTGGATTCTTTACCACTGGACCACCAGGGGAGTCCCAAGACCAAATTTTAAAACTCTTTGAAACCATGGATACCAAAGGTTTCCACAAAAGTTGCTTATGGTCAAATTTTAAAATCTACTGATACAGAATATTAGTGTTGTATAAATAATGTTATCACAGTCTGAAAATAAATCCATCTAATAAATGATAATATTATCAAGCAGATGGGACACCATTACCTGATTGCTAAGTAATATTTCAAGTCACTATTAACCAAAAAAGCCACACGTTTATTGTAAATGCTGAATTTGCTGATAGAATGATTTAAGAAGTTAAAGGAGGTGCTGAAATCTATATGTGGCTTAAAAGTGCTTTCCAAAAAGCTATGAAAAACACAATCAGTTTAAAATTCTCATTAAATAGCATGATCTGGCTATTAGAAGTGTAAAAGCACACTATTTTGGATATACTAATTTTCTTTTTTTTAAATATCTTTATTGGAGTATAACTGCTTTACAATGGTGTGTTAGTTTCTGCTTTATAACAAAGTGAATCAGCTATACATATATATATATATATATATATATATATATATATATCTCCCCATATCTCCTCTCTCTTGCGTCTCCCTCCCACCGTCCCTATCCCACCCCTCTAGGTGGTCACAAAGCACTGAGCTGATCTCCCTGTGCTATGCGGCTGCTTCCCCCTAGCTATCTACCTTACATTTGGTAATGTATATATGTCCATGCCACTCTCTCACTTCGTCTCAGCTTACCCTTCTCCCTCCCCATGTCCTCAAGCCCATTCTCTGAGTCTGCATCTTTATTCCTGTCCTGCCCCTAGGTTCGTCAGAACCATTTTTTTTTTCTTACATTCCTGGATATACTAATTTTCAATCCATCATATTATCTAAAAGACAATGCGAAGCCAAGCTTTGTTTTTAAAAAAGAGAAACATTTCTTTTCTGTAATCATGTATATTTTACAGGTAGCACATGTATACTCTATAAAACTGCCAATCTTGAGCCATACTTTATTTAACCGAAACTTCTGTAACATCTACTACATGCCAGGGACTGCTATAAGCGCTTTACAAATATTCACCAATTTAAACCTCATAACAACTCCATGAGGAAGACACTATTATTTACTCTTATTATTACCATTTTCAGATAAGGAAACTGATCACAGAGAGGTTAAGTAACCTATCCTAAGTCACCCAGCTGATAAGCGGCAAAGCTGGGTGAATAAGAAACTAGGCAGTCTAACTCCAAAGTCCAGGCTTTTTAACTACTATGCTATGATGCCTCTCCTGTTTTTTCATACCTTGTGCAATGGCTTCCATTTCTACCAAATACATGATAAATGTATATTTCTACTAAGGATCTTGGTACTGCAAATAGTTCAGAAAATATATTTGTTCATTCTCACTGGAGCTATATAAACCCTACATTTAAGGTTGTAGTCTGATATCCATTACACTTCTTGTTTTCAACAATAAATAAGGTAATCTTGAGACCCAGACTTTACTGGTTAAAATAATCACCTCTTAGGCATGTATCATTCAACTTGGTACAATATTATTCCTTCATTTTTATGCCATGCAGAAAGTACCACACTTAAAGTCAACTTATGGTTTCAGCTGTGCCAGTTGCCATATGGCTTTGGGAAAGCAATTTAATCTGAGTGTCAGAAGTTAATAATAATTATACCCAATGTCAAGAATACTGTTCACGTTAAATGTTGTAATGTATATTAAAAAGTTCATTAAAGTACTTCAAATACAGAGAATAATGATTAAACATTAATTGATTATAAGATATAGAAAAGAACTTGAAGCTTACCAGATCTGAAACAAAATGACTCCTCTTCTATCACAATCAACCTGTTGTTTTAGTTCTACCTTAAATGCCATTTCCTGAGAAATGGTCACTGAATTCCCCAAATTAGATTTGGCCCTTCCTCTATAATCTCATTATTTCCCAAAGTACTTAGCACAGAGCTAAGAACACTGAAAGAACTCAAAGTTATACTTACTGATTATCTGACTAAAGATAAAAATTTACCTCAATATCTCAGGTTGTACCTGGACTATTATCATAGTTAAGCATTTTTAAATATACGTAAATTTCTGATGTAGCAGGAATACCCTGAAAGACTATGTGTGCCAATTTGAAGTGTACCACAAGCTGCTACCTTCTCCCAAATATTCAATAAATATCCCTGGGAAATCTGGGAACAGATTTGAAAAGTTACAGGACATCAATTTAAATCAATTAAAGGACAGAAGGTAAATAATGTTAAGGAACGTGATTATTAAGCCCCTAAATAAAAATAACAAAAGAAGAATAATTTATTCATTCATGCAACAATTATTTACTGTTTGCCCAATGCCAGAAAGAGCTGTTAGATTCTGGGAATACAAAAGTATATGAGTCAAATACAGCCCTTGACATACACTCTGGATGAAGAGACAGAAAAAAAAGGGAAAACTATGATAAACATTATGAGAACAGAAAAGAGGTGCTATGGTAGGGTATCTTTGAGGAGTGGCACAGACCTATTTTAGAAAGATTGAAAAGGAAAGCTTCCTTTACTGAGAGGATAACATTTAAATAAAAACTCAAAGTATGAAAAGTACATAGTTATGAAAACAGCAATGGAAACAGAAACAGAATATGCAAAAGATCACAGGCAAGAAAAAGCATGCAGTGTTTGAAGGAATGAAGGAGGATCAATGTAACAAAAATGACAAAAGATGGAATGGAAGAACCCAACAGAGACTAGGTCAGGTCAAACTATGTAAGCCTTGGTAAGGAGTTTGGATTTTATCTTAAGTACAATAGGAAGTCACAAAAGCATTTCAAGTAGGGAATAAAATGATCCAATTTAGATTTTTAATAAGATGACTCTTGCTGTCATCTAAACAATTGATGATGAGATAATCTGGAAACGATACCAGTGAGACTAATTAGCACACCCTCACTTTACTGTGTATAAGTAATTATATGGTTCTGACTAGGGAAGCAACATACAAACAGACTGAAACAGAAAGACTATAACTTGGAGGCAGAACGGACAGGAGGAGGAGACACTAAGGATGAGTCCTGGGTTTCGGCCTTGAGCAACATGGTCAATAGTGGTAGGGGAAGGTACAGAGTTGTACAGATTTGATACATGTTAGGCTTTAGGGGCCTGTAAGATACACAGAGATGTCTAGGCAACTGAATGCGAGACACCTTTAAAAAAAGAAGAAAAGAAGAAGAAAAAATATATATAAGACTGGTATAATAAAGCAAGCCAGTTAAAACAGATGTAAAATAGAAAGATCATCAGTGCAAAATAAATGTTATTATGTAGGCATGAATGGAAATACTGGGTTTTAAGGTAGGTTTAAGATGATTAAGATCAAATAAAGAAAAAATAAAATTACACTGTAGTGTCAAAAACTAATAGATAAAATAAGCTTCACCTTGCTTGAACCCTATAGCTTTCCTTTTAAAATGCAAACATAAAAAATGTCTTCTTTACTTTTTATCTGAATTGTATTTTACCACTTTATAGAACTTTCACATATCTTACTTTATTTAAGTCTTATAACAAGACTTAAATCTGTGAGATAGTTGGGTATACTTATTACCATTTTATAAATGAATAAAAAATGTGGCTGTCTGAGGTTAGCTTGAAAAGGGAGAGGAACTGGGTCAAAAACTGGTTTTTTTGGTCACTAATCTACTGGTTTTTCTACTATACCTTCCTAATTCTCGATCTATATTTTACACTGATCATGATTTTTGGCAACTCTAGTTGGCAATATAAAATTAAATAATGTGAAGAAAAAGTGACCTTTACATAGTAATTCTATTTTTAAATTTGTGGAGTTTGGATAATATATAAACCTTTAAGCAACTTGCCATAGAAACTGCAATAATGCCTGAGACTTTTCATCAAAATACAAACTACATTTGATACTATCACTCCTGAAAGCCCCTTGGGAAATAATGGCTTTTGGATTCTGCAAGTCAGCGTGACATGGCATGCAAAATTGCATCTCATGCCGAGCCAACCAGGAAAATATATGTCATCACTATGTGACATTCAGAATTTCATCTGGAAACTATAATCTTGTTCTGACTGCAAAAAGGGAGCGAGGGGTGGGGGGGGAGAAGACTGCATACAAAACAATTTGGTTGAACTTTAGCTGAATTCTTGCCAGTTTGTGTAAAAACTAGAATAACTTACTTATTTCCAAAGAAGAACTTTATATTTGAAAACCTTTCTATGCACTTATCAACATCACAATATGTTCTCAAAGAACTTTAAAATTAACTGACAGGTTTTAGGTTGTGTTATGATAACTAATGATCTGTTAAAAAACTGTTTATAATGAAACAAAGTTGCAAAATTAATAAATTGTGCAAAGCAGAACTGTATTTTCAAAACTGTATATATCAAAACACCTCCTAATTCCTTTTCCCCAATTGAATAAACTCTAGGTTGAGAAACAAATGAAAACCTGTCATAAATTCTGCAATATTACACATTCCATGTCTTTCTCTTCTAAATAATTTTTCCCCTGCCCTCCATTCATGTGTGCAACACCTTCATAATTTAGTTACCTTATTCCTATCGAAACAGAAATGCATGAATGTGAGTTAGTCTAAGTGGTATATAATCAACATTTTGTGTTTTAAAGCTGCTGTGACTAACTATAAAATGAAAAATTAGTAGACATGAATTGGGATAGCTGACTGACTCTCAAAAATTATCCCCAGGAACCATGTTTCTGCTATCCCTACATATTCTGGTATCATATCTCATGCCCCTGAACACAGAAGTGGACACATGGCCCAACCTGGCTGCCACTGCGAAAATCATAATGACTAACCTCCTTGGCCACAGTGAATTGTCCAAGATGTATGCACATGAGCCACGACAGGCCAAACAAAAACCACTTCGAGTATTTTTTCAACAAATACTGGACCAGATCACTATCTATTTGATCAGAGAGAGTTAAGTACATGAGTCCAGAGGTACCACAGCCATGTACACTGCTAGGTCAAAGAAAAAATATGTTCAGTAAGAGAGAGAAGCCAACATGAAAAGACAAGAGTTCTCACGGTGTGGAGTCTGATTCTAAGTCATTTCAAAGAAAAGATTTATACTGCATTTGCCTTTCTTACCATTTTGATTATCAGAATCAATAAATATCTCCCCCCCTTTTTTTTATTTAAAATCATTTGAATACAGTTTTTGTCTCTTGCTATCAGAGAGCCCTTTCTAATTTAGAAATGTGTCTTCTCTTGTAAAGGAAACACCTATTAGGAGAAAACCAGGCAATGTTAGTAGTTGCAACTGCCCAGCCCTTGTAGTATCATTACACAGCCTGCATAGGCTCCGAAGTGCCACAAAATGCTTTAAGAGTATCATGGGGCTTACTTCCTCAAGAACTATTCACCTTCATGCTCTGCCTAGCTCACCTGGTTCTCACTCCTTCCATTACCACATTTACTGGTCATTATCCCAGTGCCTTTCTGCCTAAGCCTGCATATTGGGAGATGCTATTGATGTTTTTACTCCTCTAATCTATTCTCCACCCCAGAAGATTTCCTGAACTACATTAGCCAATACTTTACACTAGCCAATACTTTTCTCAGTTCAACTTGGCTCCCTGCGACCCTTCCACGTGGGCCCCATATGACAGACTTCCTCTAGGTTATGCTAAACTTCCAGATAGTAGGATCCCAATATAGCAGTGTCCTCCAAATATGTGGTGCACAAAACTACGAGGCCATCCATTGAGCTGTAGGGGACAAATATGAGAATATTTATTCATATTTACTTTTATCTAAAAATGAGAAAGACATACAGTTGATATTTAGTAAAGCAGAATAACACTGAGGCTCTTCCCCATGTCAGAAGGAAACACATTAAATATACATTAATACACATTAATATACATTAAATATACTACATTAAATATACTGAAGGAAGAGTAGACGTTCAATAACAGGAAAGAAATGGCAGGGGCACTTCTCTCTTTATTTTCAGTTAACTGTGGCATATTACAATTTACATATACACAGTTAATCAAATTTATAAATTTTGTTATCTACATTTAACTAAATTCTATTACATACCTTTAACTAAATTAATCCTCATAATTTGGATATATTCTTTTAAAGGATTCCTGTAAAACACACATGGCCAAACATACAAATTAAAGATACCACTAACTAAAAAATAATAATACATAAAGATGCCACTAACTTATTTAAAAGAAAAAGGCAACATGTTTCCATTAAAGATGGAAAGAATACCTTATTTATATAAGAAAGACGGAAACGTACTAGACAGTTTCAAAATGGATGAGAATAAAAAATAATTGTCCTGAGTGCATCAATGATGCCATTTCCCCTCTCGGATCGATGAATCTCAGCGAGGTGGCTTTTCAATTATGTCAGCCATTAAAATTAATTATTGAAATAAACTGAATTAAGAATTAAATCTTGAAGTTGTTATTATAAGAGTATTAAACTAAATTAAAGTTCAATACTTTGTTATAAAGTATTAAACTTTTTAAATGAAGCACAATAATATTACTTTCACTACAATATTATTGATGTATTAAAATTCTATCAGAATAATAAGACAAATTTTAAAATTAAAATTTTCTTACATGCTCTATATTAATATAATGATACACACATTTAATGCATAAATCAATAAATGATATACTATGGATGCTTAATTGAAATTTTTTACCGATAGGAAAGTACTGAGAAAAAAGTTTGAAGACTAATACTCTAAAGATAAACTATTTTCAAATAGTCTGAGTTCTCTGTACTTTTTTTTTTTTTTACATCTTTATTGGAGTATAATTGCTTTACAATGGTGTCTTAGTTTCTGCTTTATAACAAAGTGAATCAGTTATACATATACATATATCCCCATATCTCCTCCCTCTTGAGTCTCCCTCCCACCCGCCCTATCCCACCCCTCTAGGTGGTCACAAAGCACCGAGCTGATCTCCCAGTGCTATGCGGCTGCTTCCCGCTAGCTATCTATTTTACATTTGGTAGTGTTTATATGTCCATGTCACTCTCTCACTTCGTCCCAGCTTACCCTTCCCCCTCGCCGTGTCCTCAAGTCCATCCTCTACATCTGTGTCTTTATTCCTGTCCTGCTCCCAGGTTCCTCAGAACCATTTTTTTTTTTTTTTAGATTCCATATATATGTGTTACCACACGGTATTTGTTTTTCTCTTTCTGAATTACTTCACTCTGTATGACACACTCTAGGTCCATCCACCTCACTACAAATAACTCAATTTCGTTTCTTTTTATGCCTGAGTAATATTCCATTGTATATATGTGCCACATCTTCTTTAACCATTCATCTGTCGATGGATACTTAGGCTGCTTCCATGTCCCGGTTATTGTAAACAGTGCTGCAATGAACACTGTGGTACATGACTCTTTCTGAATTATGGTTTTCTCAAGGGTATATGCTCAGTAGTGGGATTGCTGGGTCATATGGTAGTTCTATTTCTACATTTTTAGGAACCTCCATACTGTTCTCCATTGTGGATGTTTCAATTTACATTCCCATCAACAGTGCAAGAGGGCTCCCTTTTCTCGAGACCCTCTCCAGTATTTATTGTTTGCACATTTTTTGATGATGGCCATTCTAACTGCTGTGAAGTGATACCTCATGGGAGTTTGGATTTGCATTTCTCTAATGATTAGTGATGTTGAGCATCCTTTCATATGTGTGTTGGAAATCTGTATATCTTCTTTGGAGAAATGTCTATTTAGGTCTTCTGCCCATTTTTGGATTGGTTTGTTTTTCTTTTTTTGATATTGAGTTGCATGAGCTGCTTGTAAATTTTGGAGATTAATCGTTTGTCAGTTGCTTCATTTACAAATATATTCTCCCATTCTGAGGGTTGTCTTTTCGTCTTGTTTATATTTTCCTTTGCTTTGCAAAAGCTTTTAAGTTTCATTAGGTCCCATTTGTTTTTATTTTTACTGCCATTTCTCTAGGAGGTGGGTCAAAAAGGATCTTGCTGTGATTTATGTCAGAGTGTTCTGCCTAAGTTTTCCTCTAAGAGTTTTATAGTGTCTGGCCTTATGTTTAGGTCTTTAATCCATTTTGAGTTTATTTTTTGTGTATCGTGTTAGGGAGTGCTGTAATTTCATTGTTTTACATGTAGCTGTCCAATTTGCCCAGCACCAATTACTGAAGAGGCTGTCTTTTATCCATTGCATATTCTTGCATCTTTTATCAAAGATAAGGTGACCATATGTACATGGGTTTATCTCTGGGCTTTCTATCCTGTTCCATTAATTTATATTTTGTTTTTGTGCCAGTACCATACTGTCTTGATTACTGTAGCTTTGTAGTATAGTCTGAAGTCAGGAAGCCTGATTGCTCCAGCACCATTTTTCTTTCGCAAGATTGCTTTGACTATTTGGGGTATTTTGTGTTTCTATACAAATTGAGAAATTTTATGTTCTAGTTCTGTGAAAAATGCCATTGGTAGTTGGATAGGGATTGCACTGAATCTGTAGATTTCTTTGGGTAGTATAGTCATTTTCACAATGTTGATTCTTCCAATAGAAAAACATGGTATATTCTCCACCTGTTTGTATCATCTTTAATTTCGTTCAGCAGTGTCTTAGTTTTCTGCATAAAGGTCTTTTGTCTGCTTAAGTAGGTTTAATCCTGGGTACTTTATTCTTTGTGTTGCAATGGTGAATGGGTGTGTTTCCTTAATTTCTCTTTCAGACTTTTCATCATTAGTGTATAGGAAAGCAAAAGATTTCTGTGCATTAATTTTATATCCTGCTACTTTACCAAATTCATTGATTAGCTCTAGGACTTTTCTGGTAGCATCTTTAGGATTCCCTATGTATAGTGACAGTTTTACCTCTTTTTTTCCGACTTGGATTCCTTTTAATTTTTTCTGTGATCACTGTGGCTAAAACTTCCAAAACTATGTTGAATAATAGTGGTGAGAGTGGGCAACCTTGTTTTGTTCCTGATATTAGTGGAAATGGTTTCGTTTTTCACCACTGAGAACAATGTTGGCTGTGGGTTTGTCATATATGGCCATTATCATGTTGAGGTAAGTTCCCTCTATGTCTACTTTCTGGAGGGTTTTTATCATGAATTGGTGTTGACTTTTGTCTAAAGTCTGCATCTACTAAGATTATCATATGGTTTTTATCCTTCAATTTGTTAATATGGTTTATCACATTGATTTGCATATAGTGAAGAATCCTTGCCTTCCTGGGATAAATCCCACTTTTTCATGGTGTATGATCCTTTTAATGTGATGTTGGATTCTGTTTGCTAGTATTTTGTTGTGGATTGTTGCATCTATGTTCATCAGTGATACTGGCCTGTAGTTTTCTTTCTTTGTGACATCTTTATCTGGTTTTGGTATCAGGGTGATGGTGGCCTCACAGAATGAGTTGGGGAGTGTTCCTCACTCTGCTATATTTTGGAAGAGTTTCAGAAGGATAGGTGTTAGCTCTTATCTAAATGTTTGATAGAATTCACATGTGAAGCCATCTGGTCCAGGGCTTTTGTTTGTTGGAAGATTTTTAATCACAGTCTCTATTCCAGTGCTCATGTTTGGTCTGTTTATATTTTCTATTTCTTCCTGCTTCAGTCTAGGAAGGTTGTGCTTTTCTAAGAATTTGTCCATTTCTTCCAACTTGTCCATTTTATTGGCATATATAGCTGCTTGTAGTAATCTCTCATGATCCTTTGTATTTCTGCAGTGTCAGTTGTTACTTCTCCCTTTTCATTTCTAATTCTATTGAGTCTTCTCCCTTTTTTTCTTGATGAGTCTGGCTAATGGTTTATTAATTTTGCTAATCTTCTCAAAGAACCAGCTTTTAGTTTTGTTGATCTTTGCTATCATTTCCTTCATTTCTTTTTCATTTATTTCTGATCTGATCTTTATGATTTCTTTCCTTTCACTAACATTGGGGTTTTTTGGTTCATCCTTCTGTTTCCTTCTCTGATTGCTTTTGTTCTTGCTTCTCTAACTGCTGCTTTAGGTATAGATTAGGTTGTTTATTAGAGATTTTTCTTCTTTCTTGAGGTAGGATTGTATTGCTATAAACTTCCATCTTAGAACTGCTTATGCTGCATCCCATAGGTTTTGAGTCATGGTATTTTCAATTTCATTTGTTTCTAGGTATTTTTTTGATTTCCTCTTGATTTCTTCAGTGATCTCTTCATTATTTAGTAGTGTATTGTCCGGTCTCCATGTGTTTGTATCTTTTATAGATTTTTTCCTGTAATTGATATCTAGTCTCATAGCATTGTGGTAGGAAAAGATACTTGATATGACTACAATTTTCTTAATTTTACCAAGGCTTGATTTGTGACCCAAGATATGAACTATCCTGGAGAATGTTCCATGAGCACTTGAGAAGAAAGTGTATTCTGTTGTTTTTGGATGGAATATCCTATAAATATCAATTAAGTACAGCTTGTTTAATGTATCATTTAAAGCTTGTGTTTCCTTATTTATTTTCATTTTGGATGATCTGTCCATTGGTGAAAATGGGGTGTTAAAGTCCCCTACTATTATTCTGTTACTGCCGATTTTCCCTTTTATGGCTGTTAGCATTTGACTTATGTATTGATATCATGCTCCTATGTTGGGTATATAAATATTTACAATTGTTATATCTTCTTGCTGGATTCATCTGTTGATCATTATGTAGTGTCCTTCTTTGTCTCTTGTAATAGTCTGTTTTAAAGTCTACTTTGTCTGATATGAGAATTGCTACTCCAGCTTTCTTTTGATTTCCATTTGTATGGAATATCTTTTTCCATCCCCTCACTTTCAGTCTGTATGTGTCCCTTGGCCTGAAGTGGGTCTGTTGTAGACAGCATATATACGGGTCTTGTTTTTGTATCCATTCAGCCAGTCTATGTGTTTTGGTTGGAGCATTTAATCCATTTACATTTAAGGTAATTATCGATATGTATGTTTCTATTACCATTTTCTTAATTGTTTGGGGTTTGTTATTGTAGGTCTCTTCCTTCTCTTGTGTTTCCTGCCTAGAGAAATTCCTGTAGGATTTTTTTATAAAGCTGATTTGTTGGTGCTGAATTCTCTTAGATTTGCTTGTGTGTAAAGGTTTTACTTTTTCTGTCGAATCTGAATGAGATCCTTGCTGGGTAGTGTAATCTTGGCTGTAGTTTTTTCCCTTTCATCACTTTAAATATGTCCTGCCACTCTCTTCTGGCTTGCAGGGTTTCTGCTGAAAGATCAGCTGTTAACTTTATGGGGATTCCCTTGTATGTTATTTGTTGCATGTCCCTTGCTGCTTTTAATATTTATTCTTTGTATCTAACTTTTGATAGTTTGATTAATATGTGTCTTGGCATGTTTCTCCTTGGATTTATCCTGTATAGGACTCTCTGCACTTTCTGGACTTGATTGACTATTTCTTTTCCCATATTATAAGTTGTCAAGTATAATCTCTTCAAATATTTTCTCAGTCCCTTTCTTTTTCTCTTCTTTTTCTGGGACCCCTACAAATCAAATGTTGGTGTATTTAATGTTGTCCCAGAGGTCTCTGAGATGGTCCTCTATTCTTTTCATTCTTTTTTCTTTATTCTGCTCTGCAGTAGGTATTTCCACTATTTTGTCTTCCAGGTCACTTATCTGTTCTTCTGCCTCAGTTATTCTGCTATTGATTCCTTCCAGAGAATTTTTAATTTCATTTCTTGTGTTGTTCATCATTGTTTGTTTGCTCTTTAGTTCTTCTAGGTCTTTGTTAATCGTTTCTTGTATTTTCTCCATTCTATTTTCAAGATTTTGGATCATCTTTACTATCATTACTCTGAATTCTTTTTCAGGTCGACTGCCTATTTCCTCTTCATTTGTTTGATCCTGTGGGCTTTTTACCTTGCTCCTTCATCTGCTGTGTGTTTCTGTGTGTTGTCATTTTGCTTAACTTACTGTGTTTGGGGTCTCCTTTTCCCAGTCTGCAGATTCGTGGTTCCTGCTGTTTTTGGTGTCCGGCCCCAGTGGGTAAGTTTGGTTCAGTGGGTTATGGGGGCTTCCTAGTGGAGGGGACTGGTACCTGTGTTCTGGTGGATGAGGCTGGATCTTGTATTTCTGGTGGGCAGGACCACATCTGGTGGTGTGTTTTGGGGTGTCTGTGAACTTAGTATGATTTTAGGCAGCCTCTCTTCTAATAGGTGGGTTTGTGTTCCTGTCTTGCTAATTGTTTGGCATAGGGTGTCCAGTACTGTAGCTTGTTGGTTGCTGAGTGGAGCTGGGTCTTAGCATTGAGATGGAGAGCTCTGGGAGAGCTTTTGCCGTTTGATATTATGTGGAGGGGGGAGGTTTCTGATGGACCGGTGTCCTGAACTCTGCTCTCCCACCTCAGAGACTCAGGCCTGACACCCAGCCAGAGCACTAAGACCCTGTCATCCACATGGCTTAGAAGGAAAGGGAGAAAAAGAAAGAAAGGAATGAAATTATATAAAGTTATTAAAATATAAAATAAATATTATTAAAAATAAAAAAATTAAAAATATAAAAAGAAAGAAAGAAGGAATAGCACAACCAAACCAAAAAAACAAATTCACCAATGCTAACAAGCACTAAAAACTATACTTAAAAAAAAAACACGACTGACAGAACCCTAGGACAAATGGTAAAAGCAAAGCTATACAGACAAAATCACACAAAGAAAGAGAACCACCAAATCAATAAACAAATCTACCAATGATAATAAGATCTAAATACTAAATTAGATAAGTATAAAACCAGAAACGAATTAGATGCAGAAAGCAAACCCGAAGTCTACAGTTGCTCCAAAGTCCACTGCCTCAATTTTGGGATGATTTGTTGTATATTCAGGTATTCCACAGATGCAGGGTACATCAAGTTGATTGTGGAGATTTAACCCGCTGCTCTTGAGGCTGCTTGGAGAAATTTCCCTTTCTCTTCTTTGTTTGCACAGTTCCTGGGGTTCACCTTTGGATTTGGTCCTGCCTCTGTGCGTACGTCATCCTCTGGCATCTGTTCTTCGCCCAGACAGGAGGGGGTTAAAGGAGAGACTGATTAGGGTGCTTTGAGTCACTCAGTCTGGGGGGAGGGAGGGGTACGGAATGTGGGGCGAGCCTGCGGAGGCAGAGGTCGGCATGATGTTGCAACAGCCTGAGGCACGCCATGTGTTCTCCCAGGGAAGTTGTCCTTGTATCACGGGATCCTGTCAGTGGCAGGCTGCACAGTCTCCCAGACGGGGAGGTGTGGACAGTGACTGTGCTTGCACACAAGCTTCTTGGTGGCTGCAGCAGCAGCCTTAGCATCTCATGCCCGTCTCTGGGGTCCGCACTGATAGCCGCAGCTCACACGGTCTCTAGAGCTTGTTTAGGCAGTGCTCTGAATCCCCTCTCCTCACACACCCTGGAACGATGGTCTCTTGCCTCTTAGGCAGTTCCAGACTTTTTCCCAGACTCCCTCCCAGCTAGCTGTGGGGCACTAGCCCCCTTCAGGCTGTGTTCATGCAGCCAACGCCAGTCCGCTCCCTGGGATCCGACCAGCGAAGCCCGAGCCGCGGCAGGTGAGCAGACAACACTCTCGTGGTGGTGAGTGCTGGTTGGCTCTGATCCTCTGTGCGGGAATCTCACCACTTTGCCCTCTGCACCCCTGTTGCTGAGCTGTCCTCCATGCTCCAAAGCTTCCCTCCCTCCCACCTCCCCATCTCCACCAGCGAAGGGGCCTCCTAGTGTGTGGAAACTTTTCCTCCTTCACAGCTCCCTCTGAGGTGCATGGCCCATCCCTATTCTTTTGTCTCTTTTTTTTTCTTTTTTCTTTTGCCCTTCCCAGGTACGTGGGGAGTTTCTTGCTTTTGGGGAAGTCTGAGATCTTCTGCCAGCGTTCAGTAGGTGTTCTTAGGAGTTGTTTTACATGTAGATGTATTTCGGATGTAGTTGTGGGGAGGAAGGTTATCTCTAGGTCTTACTCCTCTGCCATCATGAAGGTCCCCTTCAATGCATTTTAAACCTTTCTCTATTCCATAAGGGGAAAATGTTTTTTAAACCGTATTTTGCTCCTGAGAGAATAAAATCAATTACATATTATGCATTAGTGTGTACTCTCATGCTTTAATATTTTCCAATGAAACTAAATATCTAATTAATCACAAAGGAATGGAATTTTATGCTAAGCTACATGATTAAAGTGAGCAACTTCTAATATACATAAATCCACAAAAGTGTATTTCTTGTACAGTAATACTATTTCCACACTATAATTAGGAACATACCTGCTCAACATTCAAGCTTAATCAAATTAAGGATTGCTTAAACATTTTTAGATGGATAACTATATTGGTATGACCCATTTTACTTATAATCCACAATTATTAAAAAGTTAGAATCCAAAATACATCAGTGCCTGCAGGAGCAAATATTACTAGTAAAATTTGGAAATCTTCCTTAAAACCATCCTACAAGTTATACTGCCTTGGATGGAATGATTTTTTTTTACGATGAAGAAATTTCAAACTTGGAGTAATACATTAAACTGATTTAAAAAAAACTGAAGGTAAAGTGTAATGTCATGTCCTGTTTTCGTATAAGGAACATATTCCTTGTATGTGAAAAACAAGGGGCTTGACTTGAAAAAATTATACATTTCCTAATCTCTTACATTCTCGTAACAGTGCAAAGATAACAATACTTATCCTGCATAAATACTTGTTTGTGGAGAGAAAATTAACTAAACTGACATATAATGGTATATACTTTATCTTCTTAACTCTTTCTCAGAGGAAGTGGCAATTATCTGTTAAATCTTATATCTGTTTATAAGATCTTACATTCTACCTGACCTGTGATCTCAGTATATAAATTATTCCAAACTTTACTGTTGCTCTAATTTTTTCTTCTCTCCTGTTTGCTTCACTGTAACTACTGACATACCCAAGTTTCTCCAGGGTCCAATTTCCTGAAAGCGTGGTATACAGAGGCTACCCCTACATACTCAACTCCCATTCATCCCCTAACAACCAAAGCTCCTCTGGCCAACTGACCTTGGCCAATTAAAGTTTTTCAGCCTCATTTTTCTTGATGACTTTACAGCATATCCTGCAGTTAGACACCCTCTTTTTGAAACTTTCATTTGTGTCATATATATATATATCATACGTTCCTTTGTTGCCTACTTCTCAGAATGAAGCTTCTCAATCTTCTCCATTGGCTCCTACTCCTTACTCTTTAATGAAAAGTTGCTCAGAATTTAATTTTGGGCTTTCTTCTGATCTTGCTGTGCATGGTCTCCTTGAGAGATCATGCACTCTGTGGCTCTGACTAGAATCCATATGGTGATAACTCCCAAACCTGTTATCTCTCATTGAGAAAAACCCAAACCACACCTCAGACATGAAAATACTTTTACCAGCTATGTCTTCTGGTATCCCCACTAAAAGAAAAATGTTTATTTCCTATTTCTCTTCTAAAACTCAGCTTGTAACATTCTATTTTAAGTTGTTGTGGCAAAGACAGCTAAATAACCTCTAATATCTATTCTCCCCTTTTTTCTTAGTTAAAAGCCACACGTTTTGGCCAGGTGTGTGGCCTTAAAGAATAGAGACTACCATCCTGAGACCCCTGCATAGCTACATATGATCATGTGATAAATTTCTGGCCAAGAGAAGTGAAGCAAAAGTGAAGGGTGCAACTTCTGTACAATATTTAAAGAAATAAAAGCGTCCCCTTTACTCATTTCCCACTCATTGAAATGTAGATATGATAAATGGCTGAAGCATCCATTGTGGACCATAAGGCAAGTGTGGCAACACAGGCCACCCATGGGGAATAAGAAAGTACCTGATCTTAGAGAACCTTAACACCTCTGGATGCCTACTCAAAGCTTTCACATGAGAGCCATAAAATTCAATCTTGCTTTTTTTTTTTTATTTTTTAAAAAAAGCCGCCATGAACATTTAAGTATAAGTCTTTGTATGGACACATGCTTTCATCTCTCTTAGGTAAATACTGAAAGGATATCATAAGTAGATATATGTTTAATTTTTTGAGAGACTACCAAACTGTTTTTCTAAGTGACTTTGTTATGTTACAGTTCTACCAGCTGTATATGACACTTCTAGGTGCTATATAGCCTCACCAGTGTTGGGTATGGTCAGTCTTCTTAAATTTGTCTGTTCTGGAGGGTGTGTAGTGGTAGCTCATTGTGGTTTTGATTTGCATTTCCCTGGTGACTACTGATGTTGAGCATCTTTTTCTGTGCTTATTTACCATACATATAACTTTATTGGTGTAGTGCTTGTTCAAAAATTTTGTTAAATTTTTTAATGGGTTGTCTGTTTTCTAATTATTGAATTTTGAGAGTCCCGTATATATTTTGGATACAAGTCCTTGGTAAATTACATTATTTCCACATATTTTCAAAAAAATTCAATCTTGTTTAAATCACTGTTACTGAGGATTTTCTGATACCTTCAGCCAAATTTAATACAATCTTAAAAATTACAGTTAAATTATTGTTTAGTTTAAAAATACTATATTTTGAAATCAGGTCAGGAAAAAAACATAATTAGAAATATTCTACATAATAGCCCAAGTTCATTGTCAAAAGAAAGATTCTTTAAAAAAAAAGGAAGTCTGAAAACTTTCACTATCTGTAACATAAAGTAACAAAGTGCTTTTCAAATTTCAAGATTTTTCATATTTCTCTTTGAGAACTAAATAAAATAGAATTTCCATATGCTGGACAAAAACTTTAAATATCTGAAACATAATAAATATTTAATTTAATTTTGTTGGAAGCATGAATGACTCCAGGATATATTTAAGGACATATCAGGGAAGAAAAAACATGTCAGGAGTAGTGTTTCCCTTTGGAGTTTATGCCAGGAACTGAACCACTGAAGTGACACCCGATTAAAGCCAGGCAGAACCTCCACGCTCATCACAGAGGTGAGCTGTTTCCCAGTATATTCACGTTGGTAGCTCTGACACAAAATTCTTAACTAGCTTAGTCCAATGGAACTGGGCTGAAAATTTAGAACAATTCCTTTGACAAAAAAAAAAAAGAAAAAAGAAAAAGATACTCTGAAGTTGGCTGGTTATATATTAGGTTTTAGAGAGGAATTTTTACATAGACCTCATTTTAGGGCTGCTTATGCCATTAAGGAATGAAAGAGGCAGCTAATACTCACAAAATGACTACTATAACCTAGAAATTACATTTTTTTAAAAGTACCATTAAATATTTTCTAACTGGGGCTTCCCTGGTGGCGCAGTGGTTGAGAGTCCGCCTGCCGATGCAGGGGACACGGGTTCGTGCCCCGGTCTGGGAAGATCCCACATGCCGCGGAGCGGCTGGGCCCGTGAGCCATGGCAGCTGAGCCTGCGCGTCCGGAGCCTGTTGCTCCGCAACGGGAGAGGCCACAACAGTGAAAGGCCCACGTATGGCAAAAAAAATATATATATATATATATATATATTTTTTTTTTTTCTAACCTTGGGTAAGTTGACCTCTTAAAGACTCAGTCTCCTTAATTATTAAGTGAAGGGGTATGTGGGATTATATGTATGTCCAATTTCCTAGAGATACATATAATCCCACATGAGTTTTCTACAGGTATCTACATGCCTCACTCCCTCACCTGCTTCAAGTATCTAGTCAAAAATGAACTTTTAGTGAGATCTACTGTGACTAACTTAATTATCATCTGACAGTTCACTAAAGCTCTGTACATTTTTCCCCTTTATTCTTTTTGTGCTCCAATTTGGCAAGTTTCTATTGCTATGTCTTCAAGTTTATTATTTCTTCTTCTGCAATGTCTACTTTACTGCAAATTCCACCCAGTGAGTTTCTGATATCAGATATTATATTTTTCATCTCTAGAGTTGGGCACGGTTCCTTTTTATATCTTCTATTTCTCTCCAAATTGTATTCATCTTTCCTCAAACATCTGAAGTTATAGTACCTGTTTTAAAGTACAAGTATTTAATATACCTGCTAATGCTATCATCTGTCATTTCTCAGTTTATTCCTATTGCTAGTTTTCCTCCTTGTCAAAGTTGCCTGCTTCTTTGCATCTCTAATAGTTTTGGGTTGGATGCTTGACACTGTGACTTCTAAGTTGTTATGTATCTGGATCTTGTTGTATTCCTCTTAATAGCACTGAGCTTCATTCAGCCAGCAGTAAACTCACTCACTGTTTTGGTTTCTTCAGAGGCTTTTTTAAAGTGTGTTTAAGGTGAGTCTAGGTAGGCTTTACTCTATGGAAAGTTTAGCTCCAATACTGAGGTGTCATCTTTTTGGGGTCTTCACTGAGTGTCCCGAATGGTCAGTTGGAATTGTGAACTAAGCACAGTGGGAACCTGAATGCCTTTTAGCCATGTGTGAGCTCTGGGAATCAGTCAGACCATAGGTCCTTGGTCATCCTTTGCCCAACTTTGTGGAGTCTCATCCTATTCAGGCACAGCTTACTATTCAGCAAATACTCAAGGAGAAATCTATCACTGATCTCTGAAGCTCTTTTGCTGCATAGCTTTCTCTCTCTGAAACTCTGTCCCATAATTTCCAGTCATCTCTGCTTCCTTATACTTCAATCCCTTTGCTTCCCTAAACCTCAATTCAGCAAGACAGCTGAGTTCAGCTTGATACATCCCACCCTGCTCTGTGGTCTGGAATGTGCCTTCAGCCAAAAAGCCAGGATAATCCTAGGGCTCAACTCATTTGCTTCCCTTTAACGAGGGATCACAGTATTGCACTGCCTACTGTCCGATGTCTAGAAACTTTTTTTGTTCTCCCATATATTTTGACCAGTTTATTAGTTATTTACAACAAGAATATAAATCTAGTTCCTGTTCCTCCATCACAGTCAGAAGCTAAAGTTTTATACGTTTAATTTGTGGCATTATCTACTAAAATTTACATCAATTATCCGGTCTTCATTTACTATTATCTTGGTATTATTTAAGGAGTCAAATTAAAAGGTCTTCTATTATTTTAACTATGTACTTACAGTGCTTTAGACTTAAGAGGTAATATATAAACATGTAAGATAAAAATGGCTAGTATTTTTTAAAGAGCTATCATTTATGAAGGATCCTGCTTTTTAAAGTTTTCATCTCCATTACAGACATTTTCATCAAGAGTTCCAATTTAATGTTCATAACATTTCCAAAACATAGGGTAAACAGATGTCATAGTTTTTAGTGGTTTCCTTGTTTTGAAGGATATACAGATTCTCTAGAAGATCATTTAGAATTTTGTGATAATACATTATCTTCATGTGAAACACGCTTTTATTCTGGCTTGGCCTGCCCTACGTGCCTATATCACTGAAACAGTGCTGTTCTGCTGTCAACACATTTCCAGCCATCAAGCACATGTTCCCCCTGCAGCCAGCTACTTAAGATTGGTTAATTGAGATTGGAAGAGAATGTCTGCTTCTTGATGAATAATTAAAAAGCAAAATCAAGCCCAGTGCAATATCACCAAGCCTCAGTCTTCATGTGCCAATACTACTATATAACTTGGGGATGAACTTAAGACCAACTTTGGACCTTAGGTTGAGAATGTAAAAATTAAAAATTATTTTAATAAGAATTCAAGCATAAATTAACACATTTCTCCACTTGTAAAATTCAGTTAAAAAATTAAAACGTGCATTTCACAACAATGTGAATACACATCCTCCTCAACTTACAATGGGTTATGTCCTGATAAACCCATCATAAAGTGAAAATATCTTAAGTTGAAAATGCATTTAATACACCTAACCTACTGAACTTCAGAGCTTAGCCTAACCTACCTTAAATGTGCTCAGAACACTTACATTAGCCTACAGGTGGGCAAAATTATCAAACACAAAGCCTATTTTATACTATATAATTGAATAACTCATGTAACATACTGAATACTGTACTGAGAGTAAAAAACAAAATGGTCGAATGGTTGTGAGTGTTTTGGTTGTTTACCCTCATGGTTGCATGGCTGACTGAAAGCTGTGGCTCACTGCCCCTGCCCAGCATCACCAGAGAATCCCACCTCATATCGCTAGCCTGGGAAAAGATCAAAATTCACATTTGAAGTATGGCTTCTACTGAATGCATATTGCTTTCACAACATCATAAAGTCGAAAATCTGTAAGTCAAACCATGATGAGTTGGGGACCATCTGTATACTTAACACAACTGAACTATACACTTAAAAAGGTTAAGATAGTAAAACAAAAACAACAAGAAAAAAGGTTTGTAAAAGGCTATGAATACCTTACCAAATTCATTATAGCTTATGATACAGTGTAAGTAATAATTAAAATAGTGATAACCACATTTAGAAGTAGATACAAATTCAAAGGACTCATAAAGCATTTTTAACGTAAAACCAAAACAGGAGCTGTATACTCTAATTAAATATAAAACAGAAAATTTTGAAACATAATTCTAAATAAAGAAAATGATTAGTACAGAGCATTCTCAAAAGAGAGAACAATACCAACAAGCTTTCCAAAGAAGTGAAAATGGTGGCATCCAAGGGGCAAAGATACATTGGTCAGAAAGTAGAAATGTTATACCCAGGGATTTTTACTTTCTACAAATGCCCACAGTCCAAAAACAAGCAAGCACAGGCATCAATTTGATAACTGTTCATTGTTATGCTTGCTTGAGTAAATATCTGGTGATACATAGACATCCTCACCTATAAGGAAAATACCTACAGGATATATAACCTAAGGGTTCTAGAGATGGGGAAACACTAAAGACAGAAAAAGCAAATATCCACAACTCAAATGCAAAGAACCACAGTTCACATTTGTAATTTGAAATAAAGAATAATGTGTTATTTGCTGGATCCTATGTTACTTCTATTTTTGGTTTTTTAAGGAACCTCCATACTGTTCTACATAGTGGCTGTACCAATTTACATTCCCACCAACAGTGTAGCAGGGTTCACCTATCTCCACACCCTCTCCAGCATTTATTGTTTGTAGACTTTTTCATGGTGGCCATTCTGACCAGTGTGAGGTGATACCATATGATCCAGCAATCCCACTCCTTGGCATGTATCCAGAGAAAACCATAATTCGGAAAGATACATGCACCCCAATGTTCATTGCAGCACTATTTACAATAGACAAGACATGAAAACAACCTAAATGTCCATCAATAGAGGAATGGATAAAGATGTGGTATATATTTAAAATGGAATATTAGCCATAGAAAAGAACAAAATAATGCCATTTGCAGCAACATGGATGGACCTGGAGATTATCATACTGAGTGAAGTAAGTCAGACAAAGAAAATATCATATGATATCACTCATATGTGGAATCTAATTTTGAAAAATGATATAAATGAACTTATTTACAAAACAGAAACAGACCCACAGATTTCAAAAACAAACTTATGATTACCAAAGGGGAAATGTGGGGGGGAGGGATAAATTAGGAGCTTGGGATTAACACACACACACACACACACACACACACACACACACACACACTACTATATATAAAATAGATAACCAACAAGGACCTACTGTATAGGACAGGGAACTGTACTCAACATTCTGTAATAACCTATATGGGAAAAGAATGAATATATGTATATGTATAACTGAATCACTATGCTGTACATCTGAAAATAATATAACATTTTAAATCAACTATACTCCAATAAAATTTAAAGACTAAATAAATAAAATTTTTTAAAAAGAATAATGTGTTTATGTTTTTAGATTATAAAGTAATAATTACTGATGAGAAATTATGTTTGGGGTTTTTCTTAATTTATTCAAAATAAAATACTAATTTCTTATAATTAAGTGGGAAAGTATATGAAAGCAAAATAAATCTCAGATATTAACCGATATCATTCATGAATTGATAGGTAACCGATACGAGATGTGAATTTATCTATGAAACTTCTCCATGCATAGCAAATGCATTCTAAAATCTATGATATTTTCTACATAGTTCTGTCATGTAATTTCATTTAAATCATAAGTATTTTCTGTCATCTTTAGTTGTCCTTAACAATTACTTTACATCAATTATCAAGTGTGATTTAAAAAACTGGACTAAATAGTAAAGCAGGAGGTCAGAATATGTGGTTAATATGCATATAAAATTAAACTTATTTTTATCAATTGATACTTAGTGGACATTTATTTTATCTTATTAAGAGGTGATATTTATAAACCATTATGTAACCTACCAGTTCAAGAGATCTAAAGTCTGAAACCTAGCATGGTATCGAAAGGAAATATCTAATTTTATATTAAAAAATCAATACAACTTACAGATCATCCTCCTATAATACAAAAAATAAGCAAAAGCATTTTTATCAATTGGTAAAGAAAATCTCAACATATCAACAGGCTTGTGGATACTGACAGGTGGAAGTCTAATGATTCCACAAAATAAACATAACATCCTATTTTAAGAAAAGTAATAGAACACAGAATAATAGTTATGTATAAAACTGCACAAAAATGTATGTTAGCATTTTTACTGCTGTTGTTTTTAAATACGGTAAGGAAACTAACTTTTCTTCTAAACCACAAATGTTAGCTTGAACTTCCTTGTGTATATGATCATATTTTAGATTCCTTAAGGGCAGGGATCATGTCTTATTAATATTCCTACCCTCAAAATTACTTACAACAGAGTCTTGCCCATTATAGATATTCAGTAAGTGTTTTCGAGTTACTGAAAATATAAAACCTCTTTTAATATGGTTGGGGATATATGAGTTATATGGAATAAATCTGAATATCGAAGGGAAAACATTAGAAATTTAAAACACTACTTAAAATGAAATCATAACTTCTTTTCCGATTTGGATTCCTTTTATTTCTTTTTCTTCTCTGACTGCTGTGGCTAAAACTTCCAAAACTATGTTGAATAACAGTGGTGAGAGTGGGCAACCTTGTCTTGTTCCTGATCTTAGTCCATCAACAGATAAATGGATAAAGAAGATGTGGCACATATATACAATGGAATATTACTCAGTCATAAAAGGAAACGAAATTGTTATTTGTAGTGAGGTGGATGGATCTAGAGTCTGTCATACGGAGTGAAGTAAGTCAGAAAGAGAAAAACAAATACCATACGCTAACACATATATATGGAATCTAAGAAAAAAAGTGGTCATGAAGAACCTAAGGGCAAGACAGGAATAAAAACACAGACCTACTAGAGAATGGACTTAAGGATATGGGGAGGGAGATGGGTAAGCTGTGACAAAGTGAGAGAGTGGCATGGACATATATACACTACCAAACGTAAAATAGATAGCTAGTGGGAAGCGGCCGCATAGCACAGGGAGATCAGCTAGGTGCTTTGTGACCACCTAGAGGGGTGGGATAGGGAGGGCGGGAGGGAGGGAGACAAAAGAGGGAAGAGATATGGGGACATATGCATATGTATAACTGATTCACTTTGTTATAAAGCAGAAACTAACACACCATTGTAAAGCAATTATACTCCAATAAAGATGTTAAAAAAATTTTTTAATAAATAAAGCAATAAAAAAGTGGGTTTTTAATTACACAAAAGGAAATAAAAGAAATTATTTTATGTAAGAATATGTTTTATATTTGCATAGGTGATCTAGCTAACAAATAGAAGGGGGAAGGAAAGAAGACTGAGATGTAGGGTGGATTGCAAGAATTCACTTTAAGAAGGAACATAATGATATTATTGGGAGATGATTTTCCATGGGTCTCTTGTGGTTTTGCCTGTCTTACAAGTAGAGGCAGTCAATGCCTTTGTTTCCAATGTTATTTTCAAGGATATCTGTACAGTGTACAGCCTCAGAAGACAAAGATATTGTCTTCCTTCTGAACAAAGAGCAGGTTTGCTTACAGTCTTGTAAGGTACACATAGGGCCTCCCACTAGAGAAAATGGCAGGCATAATTTCTACCCATTATAAAGTTCAGGTTCCTCTCCTGTAATATAATCCACTGTATACAGGTATCACTTGGCCCTCTTCGTGCCATCTTGTAGGAATTAGGCTTAGGGCAGGGACACAAAAAAATGCTAATACTTCGGTAACTGCTAATGCTATAGATAATAAAGTCCTTTGTCTCCATTCCAGGATTCTTGTGTCTCTGGGCAGCATTCATGAAATTATGGCCTGGATAACTTCTTAGCTTAGAGGCAGGGTGAAATCACAGACCCTTTAGAATTCTTGACACATACCTGTTATTGTTTTTGTTTTTATAGGGCTGCTGGCATATTCAGAGGCCTGATATGACTGTTGCTTTGCCAAGGGTGCACTTCCAACAGACACCTCATCCTCCTTCCTTCTGCTAATTGGCATAACAAGAGGAACAGCTATCACAGGCTGCTGGAGAGAGTCAAATGAAAAACTGAATTATTTACTATTTCTTAAGCAGAGAAGGTTAAACACAGCATCATTGAAGAAAGTCCGTCACATGTTGTGGTTGAGGCTTTATTCATTTTTAATTAATAATCACCCATAATCCCTACCCCCCCAGAGATAACCATCATTAGCATTTTGATAAATTTTCCCCCAGTGTCTACATATTTTGTTTTCAATTGAGGTATAATTGAGGTACATCTTTATGTGAGTTCCAAGTGCATGACACAGTGATTTGATATTTCTGTACATTACAAAATGATCACCATGATATGTCTAGTTATCATCTGTCAGCACACAAAGATATTATAATTGACTACATACCCCATGCTATACATGGGGCTTTATTATTTTAAATCAATGAATCAGTCAATCTCTCTTGCCCTCCCTCTTGGTCACTGTCTCTCACACACACTCACACAGGAACATTTAACAATTTCAATTTTAAATTAGAATTCTGTGCAAAAACCAAGAGAGCTTGGAATTAATTAAAATTTAACATAAATTTTAGTAAGAAGTATAAAGGTAACATGTTAGAGGCAAATCAAAACTAAAATTAACTTTGAAAATTATGATCACTAGTAAATGAAAAGTTATCCTTATAAAATGATATTTTAGGGAAGTATTTCTATAAACTGATTAGGTACATGTTAATATGGACAATCCAATTTTTTTGAGAATTGCTGAAAATCTCTATATTGCATCTGACAAAGTGATATCCACAGCATATTTAGAAAGCACAGAAAAGTATCTATAGTTAGAGAAAGCTGGAAAACATTACGATCCTATATTGAATACATGAGTGCTGAGCTGGACAATAAAGCAGCTGTTTCATCTTTATTCACTGAAATAAAGTCTGATGTTACTGCTGATGACGCCCAATACAATCTTGTCAGATTTTTGGCCAAAAAAAAAAAGGTTATTTTTAAGTTTTCTTCAGGATCAAAGATCAATGTTGAACTGAGTGGAAAACAATCATCAAATGTTGGGTTTTAGCCACAAGTTGAGGAGGAAATTGCAGCTTGGGAAACAACAGATGATAACTGTGATACAGCTGCATCAGATGGTGAATCTGAAGGGGGTTGGTTAGGCTGGAGTATGGTCTAATGTTACCCTCAACACTACAACAATTTATCTATAACAATAAAGTTATAGATCCAACTTTAAGTTTCACCCAACTTATGGTAACTATTTAATATTATCTAAATTATAAATAAATATTTCAATGAGAACATAGGTACATTATATAACCATATAATATAATGGAAAAAAAGCCAAATTATTTTACAAGTTGTTCCCTAGGGTGAGTAAAAGGACAAGAAAACTGATGATGAGAAAATGAAAGATTAAATATATTGTGGGAAACACCACAATGAAGAATATCTGCTTTCATGTTAAGTATTTAGTCAAACTGATAATATTTTTACAAATCTAAATAGGAAATAATATTTAAGAGCTAGATAAGAAATGCTGAGTCTAATTTAAACTTGCTCATCTATAAAACAAGGGGATGGAGATGTCTACTAGAAAATCCCTTTGTGCTCTAACACTTAGTGATTCCATAATCCCTTGAATTTCCTGGACATCATTTATAAACCTGGAATTGATGAAGCACTCAAAGAAGTTAGGACCAAGTTTAGAACCAAAATTAATATATAATATGTAATTACAGAAAAATTCCGTGCTGTATAGTGTGATATTTAATTCATGCACAATAGGTGAAAGATGAGATTGATGGAAGCTATGATATTGGAAATACCCAACAACAAACAAACAAAAAAATCTTTCTTTTGGTGGTTGAGACTCTGGGTGCATTTTCACATCAGTAAAAATACAGTAAAAGGCCAAATAAAAACCCTTTCTAGGGCTTCCCTGGTGCTTTTTTGGAAATATGAAGACCCCAGTCAAAAATATCAAAAGAAGGAGCATTTATTTTTAGCAACCGCCTGTTGCTCTACTTACATTCTTCTGCCTTCTGGTACGGGATATTCCCCCAAATTTCCATTGTACCCTAGTCCCATATCTGTCCTATTGTTGCCCCATCAGTATCCTGTGGTCCCCAAATACCTAAAAAGCCTTTTGTCCCTCTTCCTATAAAATTTTCCTTTATTAATTTAATAAATGTAAAAATATAGGAAATTATGAAGAATAAAAGAACATCCATATTTTCATTATAACCAATAATTACTGGCAATTAACAATTTATCATATTTGCTTTTTTTAAGGAGAAAAGTAAAATATTACAGATAAAGCTAAAATCCCCTCTGATTGCTAACTGCCCATTCCTCCCAGAGTCAATCACTATTATGATATTGATACAATCCTTTAATATTTTACACCCATATTTACTTACACATATGCCATATACAGTTTATATATAATGTATACTATATATAATATGTGATATATAATAGATAATATATAATATGTAATATATGCAGGGTGGTTTGGGAAAAATATAAGTACTCTCATATTACGTATGTCCTTGGGAAATTGATTTTTGAATCAATTTTGAGACTTCCATACTAAAACCTATTGAATAATTTTTTTTTTTTTTTTTTTGCGTTGCGCGGGCCTCTCACTGCTGTGGCCTCTCCCGTTGCGGAGCACAGGCACTGGACGCGCAAGCTCAGTGGCCATGGCTCACTGGCCCAGCTGCTCCGCGGCATGTGGGATCTTCCCGGACCGGGGCACGAACCCGTGTCCCCTGCATCGACAGGCGGACTCTTAACCACTGCGCCACCAGGGAAGCCCTATTGAATAATTTTTAACAAAAAAATAATACATCATGTTAATGTGCCATGCTTTATTTATTTGCTTCGTTAGAGACAGTCATTTAGGTTGTCTCCAATTTTACACCATTGCAAAGAATTCCGCAAGGACAGGCTTATACATGACTCCTTAGGCTCATATGAATGTCACTGTAAGAACACAGCTCTATCAAAAAGTGGAATTTTGGGGTCATAGGCTACGGTCATGTGTAATTTTATTAGACACTGACAAATTTATTAATTTTCACTCACAACAGTAATATACGAGTCCATCCATTTTCTACATCTTCACCACTACTGAATACTAGCCTTTTTTCACACAACAGATTTTAAAAGTGAAGATGATTAGTTATGGGTTGATAGGTGTTGAAACTGGGCAATAAGGTCATAGGGTTCAACTATACTCTCAATTTTCCATGTTGGAGAAAATGTAGAACTGAAATAGTAGATTAAAGGCATTTTTAAAGCATATTTTTGAGATATGCTGAACTGTAGCAAAATAGTAATATTATAAAGTGCTGACGAAAATATAAACTGTACACCAATTCTGGAAGCAAACTGGCAATATTACAAAGGCCTTAAAATATGCTAAACCACATGCCTAAAGTTACTAGTTATACTTCTAAAAATATATTCTAAGTTAATAATTAAAGAAAAATGCAAATATGAAGATATTTATCCCAATATTATTTGTAACTGAATGATTAGGATTATGGGTATTTATTTGTTTAGCTTTTAAATGAAACTACTAGTTTTGAACTTAGAGAAATATATATATTTATATTTAACTTAAAAATACTTATGAAACAATATAATAAAAGTAAAATAAAAAATCAAAATCTTTGAAGGTACTTGTATCAATCAAACAAATGTATAATTTACTTAAGCTGCTAGAACGCTACCTGACATTCAGGGATATCTATGGTGTACTGGAGATAACTGCATCACTTATAAAATAACCAATGAAAAATTTATAATACAATGAAACATTATTCAGCCCTAAAAAATAAGAAAATCTTGCTATTTGTGACAACATGGATGGACCTTGAGGCCATTCTGCTAAGTCAGACAAAGAAAGACAAATACCACATTTATATGTGGAATCTAAACAAAACAAAACCCAAAAAACCCAAAACATCAAATTCTTCATACAGAGAAGAGAGGGTGTTTGCCAGAGACAGGGGGATTGGGGGAGGGGTGTGTGTAATGGGTAAAGGCAAAGTACTAACTTCCAGTCATAAAACGTAGTATACGATATGATGACTATTGTTAATAATATGTATTGTATATCTGCAAGTTACTAGGAGAGTAAATATTTTCTTGTCACAAGGGAAAAAATTATTTAACTATGTGTGGTGATGGATGTTAACTAGACTTATAGTGGTGATTCTGCAATATATACAAATATTGGATTGTTATGTTGCTACCTGAAATTAATATGTTATATGTCAATTATATCTCAGTAAGAAAAAAATTTACAACTAAATTTTTCTCAACTTGTCCCTGCCATTCGTCTTAACTTCTCCATTACTCATACTCCATATTTTGTTAAACTTTCTAAAATCCAAGTCTATTTATATTAGTTTCCCTTACTTCCTCTGTACCCTTTGGGATAAAGTCTCAAACACTTACCATTACAAATAAAATCTTTTATGAATTGGTTTTCAATTTCTACCAGTCTCTATAAGAACACTTGGCTCTAGCCTGGAAACACTGAAGGTCCCTTTCTTACCAAGTTACTCCATCGTCTTTGCCTCTGCTCACAGTTTAGTCTAGAACAACCTTCCTTGTCTGGCTTACTTTTATGACGCTCACCTCAATTGTCAATTCCTCCTTCTAACACCCATCCTCACCTGATCATGAGAATGTTTCCTTTTATGTTTTCATATACTCCTGTAAATACATCTAACATAGCAATTACAGTCAGCCCTCTGTTGATCTGGAACCCGAGGATACAGAGGGCCAACTGTACTACACCAAGGGACCTAAGCATCGTGGATTTTGGTATCCACAGGGGAGGGAGGGCTGGAACCAATCCCCTATGGATACCAAGGGAGGTACCAAGAATGGCATTACTACTACATTCCTTCACATTCTCAAATACACTAAATACCTCTAGAGGAAGGGATATTCTCAACCACGATTTCTGTTTCTATAGCCCCAGTACCTAGAATACTGCACTGTATTCTGTATGTATTTGATAAAAGGAAGCATGAAATGGAGAAGGGATGGCAGAAGTTTCAAATGAATTTAGGACAAAATGAAGAAAAACTTTTAAAAAGATGCTCCTTGAGACACGGGTTGCACTTTTTTAGTTAATTTTTATATTCTTATGTAAATATAAAATTATACACTTTTCTCCTATAAATTAGCTTTAAGTTACCTCAGAAAAAAAATACAAAGCTATTCCAAGTAGAATGTTACAAAATTACAATTAAGTCAATGGGAGAATGCAATTCAATATCACATAAATTTGGCCTCAAAAATTCTTAGTTCTAGAGGGAAGAGATATGGGAACATATGTATATGTATAATTGATTCACTTTGTTATAAAGCAGAAACTAACACACCATTGTAAAGTAATTATACGCCAATAGAGATATAAAAAAGGGCTTCCCTGGTGGCGCAGTGGTTGAGGGTCTGCCTGCCGATGCAGGGGATGCGGGTGCGTGCCCCAGTCTGGGAGGATCCCACATGCCGCAGAGCGGCTAGGCCCGTGAGCCATGGCCGCTGAACCTGCGCGTCCGGAGCCTGTGCTCTGCGGCGGGAGAGGCCACACATTGAGAAGCCCGTGTACAGCAAAAAAAAAATAAAATAAAATAATGTAAAAAAAAAAAAATTCTTAGTTCTGAGATATACTAGATGTGTGAAAATAGGTAAGTTAATCTCAATAAGCATCAGTTTCTTCATCTTTAAAATGCGAATAATAAAACCCATCTGTCAGAATTACACATAGAGAATTACACGTAAGTATTCAGGGGACTATAATTAGCTCCTTTTGCTTTGTAATTTAGACCCCTTTAAACACACACATATGCCAAGTCTTTTGCACCAACCATCCCAATACCAGAGTTAGGCACACTCAATGCATGTTTGTTGAATAAACCTACAGATGAAGAAGAAATGTAGAGATAATGAAAATGAAAGCTAACATTTTCTACGCAATTATTATGTATTGGACACTCTGAGAACAAACATGTAGGGACTATGAGGGAAAATAAGCCATTAAAATAGGACTACCTAACCTAGTCTCTCTAAAGTATCTGCTTTACAAGCAATTGTAGACCAAGTCCCTTTAACAATCAATGCAACTCTACTTTGAACTGTAATTTCTTGTACAGAAATTAAAGAGTAGAATTGCTTGAAAGGGGTAGAATTCTGGTACCTCCATAAATAAAATCAACAGAAGAAATATATAACTCTAACAAATAAGAAAAAAAATTATTTAGAGAATTATAAAAATTTCTCACCTGCTGCATATGTTTACTGGTTCGCTTCTGAGGTTGATAAATAAGCCAGGTGTATAAGATAGGGTCAATATTAACTGCTAGTCCTTGTACATTACAAAGAAGTACGGCACCTAAAAAACAAGATTTTTAAATTGTTACATTCCTCCTAAAAATAATAAGCTTGATGTCACTTTACACCAATAAGTAGGAGAGCCATAATAAAAAAGATGAACAACAGTAAGTGTTGCCACGGATGTGGAGGAATTCAAACCTTCATATACTGCTGGTGGCAACATAAAATAATGCAAATAATATGGAAAATAGTCTGGCATTTCCTCAGAAAGAAAAATATACAGTTACAATATGACCCAACAATTCTATTCCTAGGTATATACCAAAAGAACTGTAACCAAATATCCACGCAAAAACTTGTACACAAATTTTCATAGCAGCATTATTCACAATAGCCGACGAGTGGGAAAACATGAATGTCCATGATGAATTGCTGAATGGATTAGCAAAATGTAGCAGAATCACACAATGGAAAACGATTTATCCATGAAAAGGAATGAAGTACTGATACATGCTATAACATGGATAAGCCTTGAAAACATGCTAAGTGAAACAAGCCAGTTACAGAAAACCACGTATTATACGATTCCGCTTACATGAAATAGCCAGAACAGGCAAAACCATGAAGAAAAAAGTAGATCAGTGGATGCTGGGGCCTGGGGGGAGGAAAGAATGGGAAATAACTGCTAGTAGATATATGGTTCTTTTGGGAGTGATGAAAATGTTCTGTAATTAGAAAATGGTGATTGCTGTACAACCTTACAAATATACTAAAAACCACTAAATTATGCACTTTAAAATAATGTACTTTATGGAATGTGAATTATATCTCATTAAATGTGCATTTGCCCTTAAAAAATATTAATAAACTTTATTTTTTAGGCAAACAGCAATTTCTATATTGGCCATGAGAAGGGAATATTATCTCCCTTCTTTGGTTATATTACAGAACTAACTCATGATATTAAAGGAAGCATTATTATAACCACTTAATAAATCACTGTAAATTACAGCTTTAAATGTTCAGAAGCAAAGAGAGAGAGCTGCCTAGATGAAATGCAGGCTAACATTCTGACATGAAACACAAAGACTGAAGTGTAACAAGTTGCAATTCCATCCTACTAACTAAAACATTTTTGTCCCTCTCTAATAAAAAGTAGCTCACATAAACTTAACTAAAGCAGGATATCCCATTCTTAATTTATGTGGGGCAGGTCATGTATATCTGTAAATAAGATTTTGCATTTCTACATATATTTTTTGATAAAAATAGTATTAGCTCCACTAGGATGTACAGAATATGAAGGAAGGGATATTAGTCAGCTTTGCTCTCAACTGTATTTCCAGCATCTGAAAAAGTACCTTCCACGTAGTAGGAGCTGAAAAAAGAATCACAATAAATGGTAGACAGATTCTCAGGTTAGTTGAAAAAAGCCCATTTGTTCTATAATATTGCAGATAATTAAAACAGCTAGTACAATTAGTATTAATACCAAGTCCTATGAAAAGTGAACCACAAAGAGACTGAGATAAAAGGATGGAGGAGACAAAGCAAGCAAAAGAGAAATTTCCCCCTTTTTCAAAGCTTTGCACAGAATTTTCAAATGAAATTTGCCATGTGTACTCCTGTTCCACTTTACATTGCTACTTCTCCCAGGAACCCAAAATCGGTATAGATTCCTAGGCAACATGCTGAGACAACATAAGCAATCCCTCCTTCCATGTAACAAAGCATGTGCTAGTGAGCAATGATTCACTCAAATACACATATCAGAAAGGAATGATGGGGAGGAGCTAAATACAAGATGACTCCAAAACGGGGGGATCATAACTGAAGTCAATTGGAAAATACAATTCAATATATATTTTTTCCTGTAATAGAATGCAGATTCCTCATAAGAACCTAAATTCTCCTATTTCTCAAATACCACTAATAATATAGAATAAAGGCTTAACATGCTATATTATATTAAGGAAAATAAAATAAGACTCCCAAAATTATATCCAGTTTTCAAATAATTCTAACAGCTCTACTATGCCAGAGACTATCAACTCCACAAACTAACAAAAATATAGCACCTACATATATGAGTATATATAGCAAGAGCTAATTTGAATAGTGTTATTGTTTTAAACAACTCATTCTATCAAAATATGTTACTAGGTGAGAAACAGAATTTGGCCTGAAATATGAAAGACTATTAATCAAATCCTTTTTATTTTAAAGAAATGTGTTGAACACATTTAAATAGAGTTCAAAAATTCATTTAAATTCAAGAATACATAATTCAATCATAAAAGTTAAAAGACTTTTCTAAAATCCATATACAGAAATAAAATTACATTTAGATTTAAATTACTATGAACTGCTTGCTGTCACATAAGCCCATAATATTTTATAATTAATATCACATAAATATTAAAGACACCAAAATAATACGTGGTTAACAATAAAGAATGTATTTCGTCAAAAGAAGGAATTACCACAAGAAAAAAACTTTGGGATCCAGAAGACAAAGGATCCAACACAGGAAAAAAGTGACCCAGGATGACAACAGTGAATTAGTGACAAGTATATGGAAAACTTAGAAACAACAAACAATTAATAAATACAGGAAAAACAAATGTTATAAAGAAAAGGATAACTAACCATATGATAAACATGACCATACCATGAATAATATCTACAGACAGAACTATGTAAATTCTGAAAAAAATGAATTCATTGATTAATCAAATGTATAATACAACAATATCATACATTTGATTACTGGGGGTATGGGTACATAAGAGGAATGTGTGATGGGCACTGAAGAGGGTAAAAGTTAGCCAATTATCATTTTCCACAGTAAGATAGCAATGAATAATGCTGTAAAATGAACAATCAAGAAAGAGCAAGAGGGCTTCCCTGGTGGCGCAGTGGTTGAGAGTCTGCCTGCTGATGCAGGGGACACGGGTTCATGCCCCGGTCTGGGAAGATCCCACATGCCGCGGAGTGGCTGGGCCTGTGAGCCATGGCCGCTGAGCCTGCGTGTCCAGAGCCTGTGCTCCGCAACCGGAGAGGCCACAACAGAGAGGCCCACATACCGCAAAAAAAAAAAAAAAAAAAAAAAAAGAGCAAGAGAAGCCAAGTTATTTAAAAACATGGACGTAAACACCAAAATAATTACCAAAAAGACTTTTGAAAAGGGAACATTAAAAAACAGGTGCAGGTGACATGAGGGAGAATATAACTGGGATTCTCAAAATGGGGACAACAGAAAAGAGAGGTAGATGAGCTTTAGATTTTCTTGCTGAGGAATATCCTTATAGCCACTAGCAAAATGCAGAATAAATTTTTCTCTTTGAGAGATGTCTCCAATTCACTGAAACATAACAGCCACAAATTAAGATCCGTGAATGAGTTCCATAACAAAAAAAATCAGCAAGCACTGCAGAAGGCAAGTGAGCAAGAGTCAGAAAAAAGAACAAACAAGTTTAGACTTTCAAGCACTAAAGATATTTGAATACAGAAAAACAGCTATGGGGACTTCGCTGGTGGCGCAGTGGTTAAGACTCCACGCTCCCAAGGCAGGGGGCCTGGGTTCAATCCCTGGTCCAGAAACTAGATCCCACACGCATGTCACAACTAAGAGTTCGCACTCCACAACTAAAGAGCTGGCAAGCCGCAACTAAGGAGCTGGCAAGCCGCAACTAAGGAGCCCACCTGCCGCAACTAAGACCCAATGCAACCAAATAAATATTTTCTAAAAAAACAGCTATGTAGAAAACGTTTAAAATACAAAAGTATGCAATCATGAAGGGGAACAAACAATGAGAAAGTATCAGCAAAGAACACATTTTAAAGAAAAATGGAAATTACAGAAATGACAGATTTAGTTTTTGAAGTAAAAAACTCATTGGACAGGTTAAATAGCAGATTAGACATAGTTGAAGAGAAAATTAATAAAATAGAAGAAACACAGTAAGATAATTTAGAATGTATCTGAGATAGAAAAATGAGAGAAAACAGTTAAAATGATGTTAAGAGATGTGAGGACTGAGTAAGAAGAACAAACATCTATCTAATTAGATTCCAGAAGGAGTTACTAAGGAATGAGAAGAGGTAATATTGTTAAAAAATAAGGCTGAGGGACTTCCCTGGTGGTCCAGTGGTAAAGTATCCGTCCTCCAATGCAGGGGATGCAGGTTCGATACCTGGTCAGGGAACTAAGATCCCACATGCCACGGGGCAACTAAGGCCGTGCGTGACAACTACTAAGCTCGCATGCCTCAACAAGAGAGCCCACACACCACAACTACAGAGCCCACACACCGTGGAGCCCACGCACCACAGCTACAGAGTGAAAAACCCACATGCCACAACTAGAGAGAAGCCCGTGCACTACAACAAAGAACCCACATGCTGCAACTAAGACCAGATACAGCCCAAAAAAAAGAAATAAAGAAAAAAGTGGCTGAGAATTTTACAGAATTGCCAAAAGATATTAAGCCTCACACCTAAGAAGCCCAAAGAATCCAAACTGGATAATTAAAAATAAACCTATATTAAACAAACAAACAAACAAAGAAGAAACAAAACACTGAAGAGAAAAAGAAGATCAGAAAAGAACCCTAAATAAAAAGAAAGATGTCCCGAGGTATAGAAAAGCAAATAAATTGACAATCAACTTCTTAGCAAATAGTCAATGGTATTCATTATGTGATTTTTCTTCAAAACTTACATATATTCTTTTGTATGCACCAAGTGTTACCATTAAAAGATGATAAAAGAAGAAAAAGAATAAATTAAATTGATTTTAAAAGTAAATCTATCAGGATAAGTTTTGTTCTAATATTATACATCTCAAGTACAAGCCACATAGAAACTATTTTTTAAATTATGATGAAAATATGCAAAAAACCTATATAAACAAAGCAGTTATAAATTTAAAAGAATACAAACTGCAAAAGACAAAAGTAAATTAAGGAATTACGGAATTCTCCATATGAGGCAAATTATTTTAATAGTCTTTTCATATGTGCCAAAAACTAAGCATGTTGAGTAAATTTTTAAAAACTTTCTCAGTAAGTTATTAGCACACCTTTAAAATTGGGATGGTAGAGAAAGGGAAAGGAAAACAAATGTAAATAGGTAAATATTTTCACATGGACAATTAATTCTGAAAGTCTTATTTTATTTTAATGAAAAAGTTAAATACTTCACCAACAAATACTCAATTAAGTCACATAATTGCATTATACCAAAAATGACTAAATGACTTACAGCCAGGCTTGAACTTTATGAATGTTAAACAGGTAATAAAAGAGAATAATCTATTAATTTACCAACTTAGCTAAAATTATAATTTAGAATAATGTTCTCCTAAATTTAAAGGGATATTTTTATATTATATTCAATTTATGAGACACAGCCTTTAAAAATAACACACAAGTTCTGACATATAAGTGTGCAGACAATTAGTGTGATAGTTGACTCAGAACAGATCCTCCATAAATCACTAAAATTTGGCGATATATTATTCTGTTTAATTTTAGCCTGGGAGACAACTAATGAGAAAAGTGTGCTTTACTCCTCTGTTCACTGCCAAAATGGCTCACTTATCCACATTCCATTCAGGCTTTACCAATTAGTTAAACCAAGGCACCACTGTCATTTTCAGTTACATCCTAAGCTGAAGAATGGGAACTGAAGTAAGGGTTAGAGACCAAAGATGCAGAGCATTAAAATTAAACATACATCCTTCTTATCAGCTACAGAAACCTTGTCAACCAATGAGACTGTCCTGTAAAATATCAAGTTATTAATAGGAAAAAGTACCCTGCATTTATCTTAAACCAATGAATGAGACAAAAAACATAGACATATTAATCTTCCTCTAAGTTTAAGTGGCTAAAACTCACTCTTTTTCTATTATGCAACTATAGTAAAGTACGAACTTTTTAGATGCATAGTGCTCTTAAGAAATTGTTACTCTTAGTTTTAAGAATAATTTCAAAACTTTTGGCTACATAGTTAAATAAACAAAAAAGGAAGAATCAATACTTCAAAAACAAGGGTGGGGAATAAAGGCAAGATAGAGTAATCAGACACTAAAAAAATGACTGAGCAGGGATGAGCTGCCAACTACTGGCAACCTTATCCAAGGTAATTGTCAAATTTAGTATAAATGAATCATAAGATTTTTAGGTATGTGTGTATGGTAGCTCATGTTACTTAATTAATAATTATTTCCCCTTCTCTTAGGATATAGAAAATCACAAGAGAACTCTATCCCATTGTAACAATAAGAACAAGCCATGTAACCTATCAAAGCTTTTCAACATTCATCAGACAGATTTTCTATGAACAAAAATCATAAAAGTGAAAGACCCCTCATAGGGCAGAAGGAATGAACAGTGGCTTTTATTCTTGGCACAGCAGTAGGAGGAAAAGAAAGTGGATAAGAAGAAAACAACTGACCTTTTAACAAATGTTTAGAGTTAGTAAGGGGCAGACATGACAGTTTAGAATCTCTGCAAACTGTAGACACAAGGGAAATCTACCCACCTGCCATCTCTTTTCAACAAGCCTCCACCAAATGTTCATAAGAATAACAGGGGACAGGACTGGACAGATGAGAAAGATCCCACTGAGATGCAGGGACATGGAGCCTGATGAAGTCTGAGTGCAAAGAAGGAGAATCGAGAGAAATCTCACAGCCACTCTGAACATTTCAGTGGGCACCAAGCAGGGCAATCTGTGCTAGGAGAAGAAAAGAGGAACTAAGAGAGATAGACCCCTCCATAAGGACAGATGAAAACGGCATGCTGAAGTCTGAGGGTAGGTCAGGAGAACTGAGTGAAAGTCACAAACCATACTAAAAGAAAAATTCTGATCCTGCTCTCAAAAATATCTGAAGTCTGGGGTGACTTAATATAAGTAAAGCAGGATCAGAACAAGCTCAACCACAGAATAGAAAGCAAAGACCAAACCCAACTCAACTACACCAAGAACATGACAAAATAAGAGGCATGCCCTTCTGTGGGCATAAGCATTATTTACCATAGGTTCTATTCTTTTTACATACAATGCTTGGCATTCAATTTAAAAAAAAAGATTATGAAACACACAGTAAAACAAAAAGAAATACTATCAAAAGAGAAAACAGGGGCTTCCCTGGTGGTGCAGTGGTTGAGAGTCCACCTGACAATGCAGGGGACACAGGTTCGTGCCCCAGTCCGGGAAGATCCCATATGCCGCGGAGCGGCTGGGCCCGTGAGCCATGGCCGCTGAGCCTACACCTCCGGAGCCTGTGCTCCGCAGCGGGAGAGGCCACAACACTGAGAGGTCCGCGTACCGCAAAAAAAAAAAAAGAGAGAGAGAAAACAGTCAATAGCACCAGTCCCAAAGGTGGCAGATACGAGAATTATCAAACAGGGACTTTAAAAGAACTCTAATAAATACACTAAAGAAAGTAGTGAAAAAGGTAGACAAGCATGAACTGAAGGGGAATTGCAACAGAGAGACAGAAACTATTAAAAAGAGCCAAACAGAAATCCTAGAATTTGAAAAATATAGTATCAGAGGTAAAGGATTCTTTAAAAATTTCTTTCTAAAACTTATGAATGATATCAACTGATAGATTCAGCAAACCCAAGAAAAATAAAGGAAAAGAAAACCAGATCTACACACATCATGACCAAAATGCAGAAAACCAAAGATAGAAAAAAATGTTGAAATCATACAGAGCAAAAAAAGGCACAATAGACATAAGGGAACCATGATAAGGACAATTTCTCATCAGAAACAATGGTGGCCAGAAGACAGTGGAATGATACCTTTAAAGTGCTAAAAGAAAAGACAGCCTAGATTTCTATATCCATTGACAATATCCTTTTAAAATGAAAACAAAACAAAAAAAAATAATTTGTCACCCGAAGTCTTGCCCTACTAAAAATTATTAGAGAAGTGCTTTAGTCCAAAAGAAAATTATGCCAGATAGAAACTCAATTCTAGAAAAGGAATGAAGGGCACCAGAAAGAATAAAATATGTTGGTCAATAAAGCAGACCTCTTTAAAACATTCTATTTTAGTTACATATATATACACACACACATACACACACAAACGTACATCAATGTTACTGTCAAACCCAATTTAAATTAAATAAAAAATATACATTGAACACATTTGTGTACACATGTACTTTCTTATTTCCATCTATCCAAATTCTGCACATCCTTTCATTCAAATTAGCTTCCACCATTAACACTTCTTACCACCACTGCCCTTTCCATTCTCTGGCCAGCTGCAATACTGAGTATTATAGAGCTCATTTTAGCCACTGACTCAATTTCATTTTCTCAGTATATAAGAATGTCATAAGTTAAGAATAAGGATGGCAGAAGAGGTTATGAGTGCTTTAGGAAATTGCAGAATGTGTGAAATAGTGACACATTCAGAAAGACCCATCTGTGTTCCCTGGTCATGAATTCAAAGTGAGTGAACTCATCCTGGTTGCATGTTTTTCTCCAGTCCAGTTGAGGTCCACAGAAGAAAGACAAATTGGACTTCAAAAAGACTCTGCTTGTTATTTTATATTTCCTATTGGTGTTCTTCTTTTTTCTCCCCAGATCAAATAGTTACTTAATCAGTTTTATCAGGTATTAAGTTAATAACTGGTTTCCTTCTCACTCTTATGCCTTATTTCTCAATTGGAACAGAATTCATAAATGAGATTTAATGGTAACCTCAAACCATAAGTGTCAGTAATTAATACTTTGTGATGTTTCAAACTTTTTACCTCTGACTTTATATTTATGGCATAAAACCCTAAAACCATAAAGGTATTTACAAACAGCTTTGAGAGGAAAAAGCTTAGAATTTCTAAAAGATAAGAGATACCAGAGACAAAAGTAAAGGCAAAAATCAGACTAGAACAAAATATCAGGAAAAAACATAACAAAGACAATATTCATGACATAGGAAGACCTAAAACTTACTAAGCAAAAAAGATATAAAAACAAACAGGACAAGGGCGGGGGGTGGGGGAGGGAAGCTGGGACGAGGTAAGAGAGTAGCACTGACATATATACACTACCAAATGTAAAACAGATAGCTAGTGGGAAGCTGCTGCATAGCACAGGGAGATCAGCTCAGTGCTTTGTGATGACCTAGAGGAGTGGGATAGGTAGGGTGGGACGGAGGCTCAAGAGGGAGGGAATATGGGGATATATGTATGTGTATAGCTGATTCACTTTGTTGTATAGCAGAAACTAACACAACATTGTAAAGAATTATACTCCAATACAGATATAAAAAAAACAACCAAACAGGAGAATGGGCAAAGAATATAAAAAGACAACTCACAAAATAAATACAACTGGCCTTCAGTAATGCTCAACATTACTAACAGCTAAAGAAATTAATGATAAAACAATAAGATAATTTATCAGTGACAGATTAACAGAAGCTTAAATGAATTAAAGTCTATTACTGATAAAGGTCTGAAGAATAAAGCACTCCCATGCTCTGCTGAAAGAAATGGAAACTAGTACAGTCTTTTTGAAGGCTATTTTGGAATCACCTATTAAAATTTTAAACGCACAATTCACTGATCCAGCAATTTTAGTTCTTGGAATCCTACATAAATATTTGTAGATGTTCTTAAAATATGTGCACAAAGATGTTCACTTGTAGTATTATTTACAGTAATGTAAAAAAAATCTATGTCTACAAATTATAATTATTTAATGTTACACCACTCAGCTATTAGACGATGAAGTAGAGAGTATATAATGACACAAAAATAAGTGCAGAATAGTATATAACATAATAATAGTTAATAGTGTAAGCATAAAACATGCTTATATATATTTAAAGATAAAATAGTGATATCTCTAGGTATATGTAGGTAAAAATATCAGTGATATACTATATAAAAAAAGATTTGCAAGTACATGAATCAAGCTGTATATAAACCAAGGTAGAACAAACATATCACTTCATGATATAAAGATAATATATTACTATATTATTTATATTCTAAAACCATGAAACTACATTCACATTTTTCCTGATCAAAATTTTGAATTTCAGTGAAAAATTCGGTTCGTGTAAGAAACAAAAGCAAAAACTTGATTCACCACAAGTAAAAACCATTTAGAAAATTACCAGATCTCATAAAAGTCTCTCTTTTATTTATCTTCAGTGTGTCATTGTTCTTTACTCAGGATTTTCATTATTCAGAATCCCCATCCCCGTATCCTGCACCAAATCAATGTAAACAAATATGGGATACTATAACTAGAAAATAACTTTTAAAAGCAATTCTTCACTTTAAACTGGATTTTTTAGAATTACCATATGATCCAGCAATCCCACTCCTGGGCATTTATCAGAACAAAACTATAATTCAAAAAGATACATGCACCCCTACGTTCACAGCAGCACTGTTTACAATAGCCAAGACACGGAAGCAACCTAAACAACCACTGACAAATAGATAAAGAAGGTGTGGTATATATACTCAATGGAATACTGCCAACCATATAAAAGAACTAAATAATGCCATTTGCAGCAACATGGATACAACTAGAGATGATCATACGAAGTAAAGTAAGTCAGAAAGAGAAAGACAAATACCATATGATATCACATATGTGGAACCTAAAATATGACACAAACATGACACATCTATCTATGAAACAGAATCATGGACATAGAGAACAGACTGGTGGTTGCCAAGGGGGGTTGGGACAGGAATGGAGTGGGAGGTTGGGGTGAGCAGATGTAAGCTTTTATACATAGAATGGATAAACAACAAGGTCCCACTGTAGAGCACAGAGAACTATATTCAGTATCCTATGATAAACTATAATGGAAAAGAATATATTAAAAGATGTATATATTTATACAACTGAATCACTTTTGCTGTACAGCAGTAATTAACACAACATTGTAAGTCAACTATACTTCAATAATAAATAAATAAATTTTGTTTATTTTGTTTTACTGGAAAATATAAGCAAAATATAGATTATAAATCAACACATAATCATTACAAAATTTATTATCATTGACTCACATACCTCAGTAAAATCTTTTTTATTACTAATATGACAGTTTGATTCATTTCAAATATTTCTGCATCTCTTTTATATACAGGCCCAAAACTCCAACATACATCTTAATTATATTAGCATATATTAAATAACCTAAGGCTATGTGCACTGCAAAGATACTGCAAACAATATGAATGAATTAATGTACAACTTGGAATAAAGCAGTATTTCATTTGGTTTAAGTATTTTAAAGCCAATACTGATCATCTCTGATCATGCTTAATTCTAAATAATTAATAATGTACTGATTTAGCATTTTAATCTTACTGACTCTATGAAGTTACATCTGACTTAAATTTTAAGCATACAGAATTGAGGATCATATGTATGTATCTCTTTCTATAGATAACAGCAGGAAACTTAATAAATGTTTTTTATTATAATGATTCTTAAAATCAACTGAAAGAAGAATCTTCGAAGTCATCCACACTAAATGGGGTCTATAGTTTTTAAATTCCATGTACCAGCAGTGGTTAGAAAGGACTCTTTCAAAATTATGATAATATTCAGCAAACTAACTAGGAGACAGAATATACATTTTGATTTAATTATAAAATCTTTGAATTACTAAATTTTTTATTAATAATGATAAATCTTAACTTGGAAATTAAAAGCAATGCTTTTTTAACCAAAACCCGACAAGCATGTATTTTCTGATACTTAATAGCATTACTTCTCATTTCATTTAAAATCTCATGGCATAAATCATAGGATAGATTTCTAGCATTCTTTTAATCCCAGGACACTGCCCTCCATTCCATCAGTCATCTTTCTCCAGCCAACTTATTTCTTTCACTTTTTCAGAAAGCAAGGCTGCTTTTTAAATACAAGAACCCTAGAATCACCATGTTTCAAACATAAATGAACATTTTTTTAGAAAATTGCTTATCTGCATGTATCAAAACAAACAAATCCCCAATGTTTATGTTTTTCACAAAGTAACCTGAAACTGATTTTTCCCCCAACTTGAGTTCCCTTTGGGGGAAAAAAACCAATGGCGGAGGAAAATATAAATTTGCATGTTTAATTTACCCTACTCACTATTTTCCAAAAATACTTACTAGAGCACTTGATAGTTATCTGGAATCTTATTCTATTTACACCATATAGACCACCATAAATAACATCAGGTCTCTGAAATATGCCAATGTTTTATTCTACCTTGCTATGGTTCCAGTTTTGACATCTTTCCTCTGTAACTCAGACATAAAACACTACAAGATACACATAAATTTGAAGAGCAGGCAACTTTAGCCTTATATAGAGTTCTCAAGGTTACAAAGTTTACGTGGGTGTGAAGATTAGTTGATAAAATTAGAAGCTTTAAAGTTCAAGGACTTCTGGATTCTGCATAGGATTCTAGTATTAATTCAAATTCATGGTTGCCAGCCGTTAAAAGAATTAAGAAGTCATTAATATTCCTGGAGTTCAAATTGGATTAGAATCTTCTGTAACATTAAAGATTAATGTGGAGCAAGTATATAAAATACAGAACACAAGGAATAGCTATAGCTATTAAAGCCAACCACAATTATAAAGTATATTAATTTCATACTACCTCATTACTTTAAAAAAACCATTGAAGCTTTGAGTGACATGTGATTTAAAACTATTTTAAATAAGTTTGTCAAATTTAATTCCAAAACTCCTAGACATACAATTTTCAAAGTCTAAATCAAAATACTAGCAAGGATATGGTATAACTGATAGTGTAACACAGGCTTCAGTCTATAGACTATGAGATATTTTAGTAAAATTATTTTAATAAATATAAAGTATTTTGGAACACAACAATGCCCATTTGTTTACATGTTATCTATGGCTGCTTTTGTATGAAAACAGCAAAACTGAGCAGCTGCTAGAGAGATTATATGGCCCACAAGCCTAAAATATATAAAGTATACGGCCCCTTAAGAAAAAATTTGCTGACCCCTGTTAACACATTGCTGGTAGGAGTTTACTATAACAATTTTGCATATGAATTTGGTAATAAAAAGTTAATACCTTTTAACTAATTAATTTCATTTCCAGAAATCTATACTAAACAAATATAGGAATTGTTTAATATTAACAATTTCACATACAGTTATTTATAATAGAAAATATTTGAAATGATCTAAATCTCCAAAAATGAGGACTGGTTATGCAAACTGATGTAGTCAAGTGACAAGCCAGTACATGTTCATTAAAATGATGGTTGTGAGAATTATGTAATAATAAGAAAATTCTTAGGACGTAAACAGAAATTTTAAATACAGTCTAATACAAGGTAAATAGCAAGGGAAAAACTAGAAGAACATATGTAAAAGAAATTTCAGTGGTTTGTGAATGGTTGATGGGTTAATTTTGTTTTCTGCTTTCTAGATTTTCTAACTTTCCAAATTCTATTTACTAAAGATATAATTACTTTTATAATAAAAACTTAAAACAATATATGTAAACATCTAAAGATTTCATGTGTTTAGCTGTTATTCCTCTGCTTAAACACTGTCTTCCCAATCTCCTTTGCATTAAATGTAAACTTATCATCATAGCGTACAAAGTCATGCAAAATCTGACTCACCTCTCTTTGAAATCTCATCTCTGACAGTCTTCAATGGTGACTATATTCCATCTACCCTTGAACACGCCAAATTCTTTGCTATTCCTTCAGTCAATCTCTCTAATCCTTCACAGAGGCCTGCCTCTGACTACTCTATTAAGTTTTCATCAAGTATCTTTGTTTAATATTTATGATTATATAATTTTCTGTTTACACATTATCTACCTCCTCAGAGACAATATAAGCTCATGAGATCAGGGACTATCTTCACTGTTCATATATGACCGATGCCAAGCACAGGGTTTGGCACATAGAAAACACTAAATTTAATGGATGAATAAAGTTTTACATTTACCTTTAATCTTTCAAGCACTTATTATTAAGTGTTGCTTCATTTCATCCAGAAGTAATTATTTTAAAATATTTTCAAATCAAAGAATACTCCAAATATTACTCAATATAAGACACACTTTGATTACTGATAACAAACAGATCTCTCTCCAGCCTGTTTTCCAATATTCCAATGTGACACTATTTCATGTATGTTGTATTAAGACTTTAAACTGATTATATAAATTATATAGGCTATGTGGAGATATGTTATGGTCCACAAAAACTAGGAAGAAAATACTGTGAATCAATATTAACATTTGGCTGTAGATTAGACTCCTAATACCTGAGGACTTAAACCCCAGTTACTTCAACATCTATGTCTATACTGTAGCCACATGAAGCTGGTATCTGGAAACAAATATATTTCTTAAAGATATAATTGGCATCACATAAATTTTTTCTTTAATGTTTTATGATGAACATTTTCCTGTGTTGTTATTGTTTTTTACTCTCTAGCATTCTGTTCCCCTGTCTCAGATACCTCTAATTCACCCCTTGAGCCTAAATCATTCCAGCAGTGCAGTGGTGACCAGCACTACCTGGCTTCCATACAGGGCAAAGTGACTAGACCTGTGCCTATCCAACATGTCTCTTGCCTCTGGATCCAGGGCTCGCAGATGACTCCTGAGATATGGAGCAGTACGGTTCCTCATTCAGTGCCCATAACTACATACAGAAGCTGGAGGAGCAGCAAAGTTAGTGTCCTGAGGAATAGAACCTTGACCAATGGAATATGTGAGCAAGGGGGAAAAGAAAATCTCTCCCAGAAAGAACTGTCCTGGGAAATAGTGGTATATAACCATACTGTTCTCCCTCCTTTGCTAACTCATAACCTTAATCCTTCAACGATAATCGCTAGTAATAGTAGTACATAAGCCTTTCTCTTAGGCTTTGCTTTCTGAGGAACCCCCCAAAATCTTCTTTTGTTTCTTCTGGTAAAAGCACTCAAGTTCCCTTTGGGAAATTATCACACCCCCCCCGAAATCATATATAGTTGAGTGGGATTATCAATCGAGGTGTTCTATACTTCCCTGCCCAAAGAATATGCATGTGACTGAAACCAAGTGTCTTAAATTGATCTTAAATTACCTATTTAAACCTATGTCTATTTCATTTTACCTCATTCATATAATTTGGTCAGCCCTCTCTCCTTCTCTCCCTCCCTTTCTTCCATTCTTTAGCTATCATTTATAGATCTAATACATATAAGATATTGTGCTAGGTATTCAAGGTACAATGATAAATGATTTCTGACTGGATTCTAAAGGAGTAGGATTCTGCCAACTTGACAAGAAGCAGGAAAGGACATTCCAGGAACAAAGACCTGCTTGTGCAAAAACATGGATAAAGGAGAGGACAGTATCTTTAAGAACATACAAGTAATCTTAAAAGGCTGGAGCTGAAAATATGAATATGAGCATATGACTAGACCATAAATGCCCATTCCAAGGAGTAGTATTTTATTCTGAGGGTGTTAAATACCACTGAAGATTTTCAGGCTGGAGAAAATGATATCACAAATGTGCATTTCAGAAAGATCAAAATGAACAGAGCATGGACTATGGACTGAGGGGTTAGAGGCAAAATAGGTAATATTTGATACTTTTACAATTAATCAGGCATTCAGGACATAAACCACAAGGGCACAGCCTGAGAAGTAAAAGTCAGAAATATTTTATTTGAGGGGTAGAAATAACATTACATAACGAAATTAGATGTAAGATATAGGAAAGAATGGCTCAAGTCACTGAGAAGATACAGTGATATAATTATTGATGAAATGGACTAAAATAAGAAACGGGTTTGAAGAGAAAGGTGAAGACAGCAATTTGGGAAATGGGGAATTTGGGGTGTATATGGAACACCAAGGTAAACATATTTATTAGTAGTCATAATATACAGGCCAACATTATTTGTGGAAACATTATTCCTGGGAGTAGAAGTGTAAATGAACTACGTGGAAGGAAGGAGTTATAGTTACCAAATTACAACCATAAGTAAAATAAAAATAGACACAAATTTAAATATGATACAACATAATAAACAATGAAAGTAATGCATATATATAAATATTATCATTATTATATAAAAATATATATAAATATTATCAGTGTAAATAAATACAGCTAAAACTGTTGTAGTCAAAGAAAAAAAAAACAAAACCTCAAGACTATGTTCATCAAGGAAATGAAATGTTTATGGACAGATGGTTATGGACCAAAAGAAAAGAGAAATTTGAAAAGGAAAGTAAAGAATGGTTAAAGGACAGAATCAGAATACAAAAAAATCAAGCTACATCCTCTCTCTCTTTCTTCAATATTTCCAAGGGAATGATCCAAAGCACCAAATGCTAATCAAATCAAGCTTTAAAAAAAAAAAAACCATTTGATTTTATATATGTAACAACAGTCTTACTGAAGTTTGTTGGTTCTCTTTCCTCTAAATTGGTTTCACTGTTCTCAGATAAACTTATAAATAATGGCAAGTAACTACAATTAGGCTCCATATTATAACCTACTCACTTGGAAACAAAAAGGTAGTTTCTCTTTCCCAATAATTTCAACAAAAGTCTTGGATATAAATCTCCCTGCATTGGCTTGGTTCATATGATCATCCCTGAAACAATCACTTCAAAAAAGGAATGAAACTGGATTTCTAGGCATGGGTCACATGTTCAATCCTGGAACTACAATGTGAAATCAATCCCACTTGAACTATATAGCTTGCAACTACTATCAGATAAGGAGGAAATGAATGCTGAAAAGGCAAAAACAAAAGAAATGTCACATTTCACACCTAGGAGTTAGTACAGTAACTGATCATAATATTGTAATTTTTAAAGAATTTGATTACTTTAATTCCAAATTTCAATCTTACAAGAATAGTATAAGGAGCTCCAAAATACCTTCCAACCAAATCCCCCAACTGTCTAAATCTGGACCCAATTGCTTTACACATACCAACACACATCTACATATGTGTGTGTCCATGTGTCCATGTATAAAATCCTGTACTGATCCATTTGATATTTGAATTTTTTTTACGTCTTTATTGGAGTATAATTGCTTTACAATGGTGTGTTAGTTTCTTCTTTATAACAAAGTGAATCAGTTATACATATACATATGTTCTCATATCTCTTCCCTCTTACTGATCCATTTGAGAGTATACTGGATACATGGTGCCCATTTATTTCTAAATATGTCAGTGTGCATTTACTAAGAACAAGGACATGTTCTCACAGAAACGTTGTGTTTTTGAACAGATGTTGTGAAAAATTTTAAATCTTTCCTAACACTGAAAGCTCCTTAATTTAACAACAACAACAAAAAAGGTCTGTGTCACAAAGTCTCTTAATATCCCTGGAAATAAAAGATATTTCCATTACAAATAAAGAGAAAATGCAACATCACTAAAACAAAGTAAGTATTCCTTGGTCCATTTCTTTTAAAACATGTGATTTTCATTATTGGGAATTTTTCAGTTCTTGCCAGTAGTCATAGAAAAGATTCAGATTTCATTTAGAAAGTTCTCCACTCCCAGGTGGATAATAATCAATGTCTACACCCCCTGACAAAGGAAACCAATTGATTATACACTGCACCCCCACAGAAGTGTGCCAAGTCCAGCCAGTAGAGTGCCAAAGCACAAATGTTTGACATCCAAGACAGTGAGGGTACATGGAAAGATGTAATGAATTCTTCACAGGACTCTCAGCAGAGTTCATCTGAATTTGGCATACTCTGAGCCTTATTTTCTCCATTTTAAAGATGAAAGGGTTCTGTACCAGGCCAAGTAACAGGACCAGATTTACCCTCTCATGTGAAAAAAACAAAATATTGGGAGAAAATATATGAAAAAAAGGTATGCAAGACACAGGAAATCAGGCAACAAAGGACTGTGGACCCTGACATAAAAAAAATAAGGTGAGCCCTACAAATTGCCCCAGCTTACTGCCTTGAGAGAACTTCCAGGATATGGTGCAGAGAGAGGAACCAGGCAAAGCTCGGCACTCTCTCCAAGTAGAGAAGACATAGCTGAGAATACACAGAGATTAGAGTGGCTGGAGTTCTCAGGAAAGAGTACCAAAGAGGAGAGAGAGCTGCACAGAGAGAGAATTCCATAGATCTTCAAAGGGTCTTCTCAAGAATTCAACAGAAAGAAGAAAGAGGAATGGATATACAAATAGTCAATAATCACATTAAAAGCTGTTCAATATCATTAACCCACTAGGAAGGCAATACTAAAAAAAATTGAAAATAACAAATATTGACAAGGATGTGGAAAAACAGGAACCATTTAGTACAGTGCTGGTGGAAATACAAAATGGTTCAGCTGCAGTGGCAACAGTTTGGAGGTTCCTCAATAAGTTAAACATAGACAATTCAACTCCTAGGTATATTCACCAAAGAACTGAAAGTAAGTACTCAAACCAATATATGTAATCATATATTCATATGTACACATGTTCATAGCAGCACTACTCATAAACGCCAAAAGGTGGAAACAATTCAAAAGTCTATAAAGGATGAATCGATAAATAAATAGTAGTATATACATACAATGGAATATTATTTGACCACAGAAAAAGGAAAAAAGCACTGACATATGCTATAATGTGGATGAACCCTGAAAATATTATGCTAAGTGGAAGAAGCCAGATGAAATATGTCACATATTTCCAATGGGAAATGAAGAGGAACCAGATAATAAGAATAAGAAACACTCAGAGAAAAAGAAGAGAAACCAAGAGAAGAAGCAAATGGAAGAAAGTATTTCAAGGAAAAGAGAGTGAGCGATTTTGTTAAATACTGCTGCCAAGTTAGAGAAAATGAGGACTGTGAACTGCCAGCTGAATATAACAATATTTAGGTTACTAGTAATTTGGACAAGAGCAGTTTTAACAGAGTGGGGAGAGCAAAAGACTGAATGGAATGAATTCAGAAACAGGAAGAGAAGAAATGGAGACAGTAGGTATAACACAATTCTTTTGAGAAGTTTTACTGCAGAGGGCAAGTAAATGCAGTGGTAGCTGGTGAGGAGAAAGTGGGATCCAAGGAAAGTTTTGTTCCTTTTTCTTCTTTTTTTTTTGAAACAGGACACAAAACAGCATGTCTATTTATAAGCTGGTGGAATGGTCCAGCAGAGAGGGAAAAGTGAATGAGTACAGATTTACTGCAGTGATGTCCTTGAATAGGGAGAAGAGATGGGATCTAGTGAACCAGCTTTAAATAACAGCATGGCTATTTCATCTATAGTAACAGGAAGGCAGAGTACTGGTGTAGATCCTGAAAGGTAAGTTAAGATGGTTGTGCATGTGAGTTATGAGAGTTTCTTCTTATAGTTTCACTTTTTTTCAGAGAAGTAGGCAGCAAAGTCATCATCCATAAAATGGGTTTGAAGGTGCTGACAGTCAGGTATGGGGGAGGGTTTAAGGAGAGGATAAAATGAGAAACAGTGGTTTAAGGACAGTGCTTCTCAAACTTGAATGTGCTTAAGAAACACAAACGACCCTGAACACCCAAAGCAATCCTGAGAAAGAACAACGGACCTGGAGGAATCAGGCTCCCTGACTTCAGACTATACTACAAAGCTATAGTAATCAAGACAGTATGGTACTGGCACAAAAACAGAAATATAGATCAATGGAACAGGATAGAAATGCACGCACATATGGTCACCTTATTTTTGATAAAGGAGGCAAGAATATACAATAGAGAAAAGACAGCCTCTTCAATAAGCGGTGCTGGGAAAACTGGACAGCTACATGTAAAAGAATGAAATTAGAACACTCCCTAACACCATATACAGGAATAGACTCAAAATGGATTAAAGACCTAAATGTAAGGCCAGATACTATAAAACTCTTAGAGGAAAACATAGGCATAACACTGTGTGACATAAATCACAGCAAGATCCTTTTCGACCCACCTCCTAGAGAAATGGAAATAAAAACAAAAATAAACAAATGGGACCTAGTGAAACTTAAAAGCTTTAGCACAGCAAAGGAAACCACAAAACAAGATGAAAAGAAAACCCTCAGAATGGGAGAAAATATCTGCAAATGAAGCAACTGACAAAGGATTAATCTCCAAAATTTACAAGCAGCTCATGCAGCTCAATATCAAAAAAACAAACAACCCAATCCGAAAATGGGCAGAAGACCTAAACAGACATTTCTCCAAAGAAGACATACAGATTGCCAACAAACACATGAAAGGATGCTCAACATCACTAATCATTAGAGAAATTCAAATCAAAACTGCAATGAGGTATCTCACACCAGTCAGAATGGCCATTATCAAAAAATCTACAAACAATATATGCTGGAGAGGGTGTAGAGAAAAAGGAACCTTCTTGCACTGTTGGTGGGAATGTAAATTGATAGAGCCACTATGGAGAACAGTATGAAGGTTACTTAAAAAACTAAAAATAGAACTACCATGGGACCCAGCAATCCCACTACTGGGCATATACCCTGAGAAAACCATAATTCAAAAAGAGTCATGTACCACAATGTCCATTCCTCTATTTACAATAGCCAGGACATGGAAGCAACCTAAGTGTCCATCAACAGATGAATGGATAAAGAAGATGTGGCACATATATACAATGGAATATTACTCAGCCATAAAAAGAAATGAAACTGAGTTAGTTGTAGTGAGGTGGATGGATCTAGAGTCTGTCATACAGAGTGAAGTAAGTCAGAAAGAGAAAAAAAATACCATATGATAACACATATATATGGAATCACATATATGGAATTCCATATATATGGAATCTAAAAAAAGAAGGTTCTGAAGAGCTTAGGGGCAGGACAGGAATAAAGACGCAGATGTAGAGAGTGGATTTGAGGACATGGGGAGGGGGAAGGGTAAGCTGGGACGAAGTGAGAGAGTGGCATGGACATATATACACTACCAAATGTAAAATAGGTAGCTAGTGGGAAGCAGCCACATAGCACAGGGAGATCAGCTCGGTGCTTTGTGACCACCTAGAGGGGTGGAATAGGGAGGATGGGAGGGAGAGGCAAGAGAGAGGAGATATGGGGATATATGTATATGTATAGCTGATTCACTTTGTTATAAAGCAGAAACTAACACACCATTGTGAAGCAATTATACTCTGATAAAGATGTTAAAAAAAAAAAGAATCACCTGGGGAATTTTATTAAAATGCAGATTGTGATTCTATGGATCTAGTGTGTAGCTTGAGATGGTGCAATTCTAACAAGCTCCCATATGATGCTAACGCTCTGCTCCTAAATGACTAGTAGTAGTAGTAGTCACTTTGGAGCAGAACAGAAGCAAGGACAGGAGAGCGCAGGATAAACAGACTGGGGGGGCGGGGGTTGGGTGAGTGGGTGGAATGATTGCAAAGAAGCAGTAAGATCCTGCTTTTAGGATAGTGGTCATGAAATTACAGTGACATCAGTCAGCATGACTATGTATTTTTCTCATCTCAAAGAGTTGTTATCTGGGACAATAAAGATCTCACCTGAAATTGTTATCTTCATTACATCTAAATGCAAAAAAGGGTAACTGCCCTTTTTTGATAATGGCCATTCTGACTGGTGTGAGATACCTCATTGCATTCTGACTGGTGTGAGATACCTCATTGCAGTTCTTATTATCATTCAGGTTGCAAAATATAAATAATAACACTTTTCATGTGCTAGGCACTACTCTAAAAACTTTTAAGGCCTTATCTCATTAATTTTAACAACAACCTAAGGAAATAGGTTATACACTAAACTCATTTTATAGATGTTAAAATTGAGCCCTAGAAAAATGAAGTCACACGTCCAAGATCATAAAAGCAATTAAGCTCAGAAGACAGGATTCAAAACCAGGTCTGTTTGACTACAAAGTCTCACACTTATAACCTCTGTTCTATAATAGTTCTCAAAGAGGTTATCTCTCTTCGAAGTATCCACTAATGGCTTTTTATAAAATATGTAATTCACCTAAATATCCTATTCTCCCCACACCCCTTAAATTTTAGGTCTTATTATTTCTTCCATGTACACTTAAATTTTACTGGAACTTCTAGTTTCTGTGTCTTTTTTTTTTTTAATTTATTTTTTGCTGCATTGGTATTCGTTGCTGCGCACGGGCTTTCTCTAGTTGCAGTGAGCAGGGGCTATTCTTCATTGTGGTGCATGGGCTTCCCATTGAGGTGGCTTGTCTTGTTGCGGAGCACCGGCTCTGGGTGCACGGGCTTTGGTAGTTGTGGCTCATGGGCTCTGGAGCACAGGCTCAGCAGTTGTGGCGCACGGGCTTAGTTGCTCCGTGGCATGTGGGATCTTCCGGCCCCAGGGCTCAAACCCGTGTCCCCTGCACTGGCAGGCAGATTCTTAACCACTGTGCCACCAGGGAAGCCCCCGTGTCTTTTTAAACTGTATGTCTATTCACATTATTTTCCATTACCTAGTGCTATGCAGTAGGCTGTGACTAGGTTTTTACTAATTATAATAAAGATTTTTAAAAAACAGTGAAAGGACTTATCCTATTTTGGAGTCAGAATAAAGTGTAAGTCAGTATCTATTTACATTGAGCTAAAAGCCTATAGTGAAACAGTTTGTTATACTATAATTCATGTTTCTTTATCGCAAATTAGCTAAATTGTGATTGGTAAATAGGGCAATGATATCAGCATATATAACCAAAAGGTTGTACTGATTCATATGCAGCTTTTCTCAGCACATTTTGAAGCAATCGGCTTTCTTACAATGAAAGAGAAAGTTTTTACAACATATGTGAAAAGGCTGATAATCCCATCGATGAGCTTTTCTTTCACACAGTGACTGATTCAGAGGTTGCATGAATCACTAGACCTTCTATATGTTAAGCTATCTGAAGAGGACGGGAGTGCAGATGAAGAGGCTAAGACATGTACCCTAAGTATAAAAAAAATTTTGATATATAAGTCTATATACTGATTCACAGTTTTTCATTTTGATGAAAGTGGTCACTCTTAAAAAGCAAATTTCCTCAAAGATCTATATCTCAAACAAATCATGAGACCCAAGATTTAAGGCTACCTGACAATGACAGCCTGATTACAACTGCCAGAGGAGACTTAACTGTGGTAGTATTTTCACCAAAACTGTTACTGTTTTTTTTTTTAGTACTCTGGTTATAAAGTTCTGTATGTTTTGACTGCTAACTGCTTCTAACCCAATTTTCCCTAGAAATTCTGTTAATTGTATGTGCCAAATGCAAGATTTTTCAGGAATTAATGTATGGCGTTATGGGAGAAATGCTTGTTCTGTAGAATGCCTTTACAATCACACACACACATATGCATGTGTGTAAGTGATACTATTCACAGGATCTTTTCATAAAGTTTTAATGAATTTCCCATTTCAATAATCACAATCTATTAACTCTGAATTACTTGTAATCTTAAAATATATATACATACGTGAATACATATATATGCATATGTGTATGTATACACATAAATACGGAGAGTGAAAGAGAGAAAGAAACAGGGAGGCGAGAGGGAGAGAGAGAGAAGACACTTATTATGTATCTGGCACTATGCTAGGCCTGACCATGACTTACCTACTTAAAAAGGATATGATAAAAAAAATCACCTGAAGTGATAACTTTATATATCTAATCATTTGATAATAGAGATAGTCTCAACTGACAATAACCGTATATAATGCCACTAGAACCCTTGAACGGTTCTCAGGAAAGACTCACTTTATATTGAATGACCTCTTTACTCATACTACACTACTAATAGGGACTTCCTAATTTATATGAGACCATTCGTCCCCTATTTCACCATTATATTGAATCTGTCCTCAGTTATTCAATCATTAATTCAATCAACATTCATTAGGCACCTACTATAATAGGAACCAAAGGTACAATGACAAATTCAAAACAGAATCACTGCCCTTATCAATACTTATTTAGTAGAGACACTGAAGTAAATAAATAAGAAGAGCAATGCCCTAGACATGTACAAAGTTAAATGGAAACACAGAGGTGCAGAAGGCTTTGAAGTCAAAGGTATAGGTCTGAATCTGGCACTGACGCCGACTGTGTAAGTCCCTGACCATACCATTTCACTGCATATTTCTTTAATGTAAAACAAGACTAACACCGTACAATTTATAGGGCTGTTATGAAGACTGAATGAGAAAATGTTTATAAAATGCCTGTTACACATAAATTTAAAAAGTGATAGTTGCTGCAATCATCATTATCATCACCATCAACATATTTTGGGATGAAATTAGATGAAGAACTAAAAATAGTTCTGTCTTTAGATTTCATAGAACTAGGCATGTCATTGCCAGCACCAAAAGCTTGTTGAATTATCTGGCTAAGGTAACCCAATCCTATGAAACAGTAGTCTTCCAAGAGATAGGCGTAAGGGAAGAAAAACTCAGCATCCTGTGGGGGAGGGGATGCAGTGCTCTCTGACAGGTACACTAAAGAAATGAAAATCTAATAGAGTCAAAATCATAGACAAATAGTGAGGTGTACCTTAAACCAGCCTTCGTAGGAGGTCCTAGAGGACACTAACATGTATATATGCCTAAAGGGAGCCATACCAAATAGCACACGTTTTCGTCCATTTGTATATGTCTTCATGACAGCTGACAGAGAATTACTGTCCCTAACTGCTAACATCTGAGTAGGATAATTCTGCACATTAGGAACCCAGTGGGCAAAAACCTCATTTATCTAATAACACAAGTATGCAAAAGACTGATAATCCTGGATGATATTATTCACCAAAAGTTATCTTAATTAGGATCAGAGTGCTTTACAGTTGCACCAGAAGTATAACTGATATTCCTCATTTATGGGAGATGATTCTCTGATATCCTGCTTTAGAGACTACCTACTATCCTGCCCCCATGTGTTTCTACTCTAAGGAAGGGTCAGCAAATACAGCCTGCAAGCCAAAATCAGCCTACCTGCTTTTGTACAGATTATAAACTAAGAAAGGTTTTTACACTTTTTAAAAGTTGAAAAAGTTCAAAAGAATAATATTGTATGAAAAGTATATTAAATTCATATTTGTGTCTATAAATAAAGTTTGATTGGAACACAGCCACATTCATTTACATATTGTCTCCAGCTGCTTTTCTACTACAACAGCAAAATCGAGTAACTGAAACAGAGACCTATGGTCTGCAAAGTCTAAAATGTTTATTATGCGGTGTTTTATAAAAAGTTTGCCAACCTTTGATATGAGGCAAGTTATGAGAGGTATGGCTCCGAGCCTCAATACTGAGAGGCACAATACTAAGAATGCCCATCCGTTCCTTACAACACAGTGAGTGTCAAATGGATTTCCCAGTAAGACTCTGGTAAGATCACCCTGAAGTCCACCTCTGATAATACCAGGTAATAGCCATCGTTTGCCAAGCACTTACTACTATATGCCAGGTATTATCATCTTCATTATATGGATGAGGAAACTGATGATCAATGAGTGGTGGTAACTTGTTCAAGTTTACTACAGATAGTAAATCAATCCCAGTACTGTCTCCCCCAAAGCCTGTGGGCATAAACAACTGCCTGAAATAAGAGTACAAAGAGTAAAAGAATTGGAAATAATGATCTACCTCAAAAGAAAATAATTTTCCACAGTGATGTGGATAATGATGAAGTAATGAATACTCTATAGAAACCAAAACCAATGTCCCTGGGAGGAAGGGACAATAGCCAAGGAAACCTTCTGAAAGTGTCTAAGAACTAAACAAACAAAATTGGCTCCCACTGCTAGTTTCCTTGTTTCTGTCAATGGTATCACAATTATCTCAATTTTCCAACTTATATAATAGACTTATTTACACCACCTTTTGATCTTGCCATTAGATCATACTCAAGTAGGCATAAATCCAGGAGAAAAGGATAATTAGAAAACTATATCTTTATTCTCAAATTATACCTTTCCTATTCTTAAAATGTTAACATTTTAGCATTTTGTTTTCTGAATGAAGGTGATTCTAAATAGTAACTTTATTTTTTTTTCCTTATTTGAAAAAGTAAAGTTGGTATTCAAAAAAAAAGAAAATAATATAAAGTTATATTAAGAAGTCATCATTGTCTTAGTTATAATATCTTCAAGTCTACAACATAATGTTTTGAAAGAATAAAACAGTGGTTCTCCCTTGTAATCAAGTAACACTAACGCGTGACTTTGATTGCACACTGATTCATAACCTAGTAGCCCTACTTTTCAGTTAGAATGAGCACACTGCTTACTGCATAACTGCTAAGTGGTTAACCCATGTATTAAACTAGATACTTTCTATTTAAGTCTACACTTAAACTGTTCTTTACTTTTATTACAAATATTCAAGGTTGAGCAATACAGTCAACTTTGGAAATTTACATTAAAAAAAAGTGTACATTTTAAAATTATCCAGAGGACTCAGTACATGTAGTGTATGTTCCTTTACTGTTTAAAACATAAAATGTCTTCATTATGATACCCACATTACTGTGCTTCCTATCCTTTATATTTTTCCATCATCCTTAGCATTGTTTTTTTTTTTTTAGGAATTACACTGAATATAAATGATATGTTTTGCTTTCCAGCCAAATTAGAAAAACCTAAAAATATTTTAATAGAGAACAACATCAGGGATCCAACTGTTCAAAATAAAAAAGTATAAAATAAATCCTTGGGAGAAAATATTCTGTTATGAAAATGTTGCTTTTAAAAATCAATGTTATTTCATGACTATAAAATTTTATTCAAGAAATTGTAAAAATATTTTTTAATTTGCAAAGAACTATATTTTTAAAGTCAGTTTATATACTATATGTTACAACAGCAATCAAGACAAAATTCAACAAATACACCATACTTAAATACTTATTCCTAAAATAAAGATCAGAGTAGTCTTAAATATTACTCCTACACACTTTAAAAGCTATCTTATTACATATGCCTAAGAAGTTGAAGCACTTAAATCAATTATTACCATAATCGGCAAGATCTCAAATTAAAAATCTTATGGGGGTGTTAAAGGTTCGATAGTAAGTAGCCAATGACAAGAACGTGTATTTGCTTTGGAAAGATAACTGCGAAACTGATGTCCTCCTTACTTATCCTTTCCTGATTATCAAGACCTGTGTAATGACAGGGCACCAAAAGTAAATGGCACGGTATAGCAAGCACCACAAGGTGGTGCTAATATCCTCTCATAACTGGCTGGACAGACCACTGTGGCTAGTCCAGATGTGGCCTAAGGTGATGCTCTTGCAACCCACAAGGTGGATGCCCAACTACGACATTCTCTGGTCTAAGAGAAAAGCAAACCATCAACAATTTAGAAGCCTTTTACTGTTCATTGCAGAAAAAATTTTTGAATTTATAATCCTCTAGAGTTAACATTTGGTTTGCATTAACATTCTTCTCATTTAGTTACAATATTTTACATGAAAAGAAGGTAACCCTCTAAGCAACTAACTACCTTTACACTACTGTCAGATGAAATTAGTACTTTACACTCAATAAATAAACTACTATCATGCACAAGTCAAGATGTCTTTATCAATAGGGTTCTTATGTGGGACACTGGTACAAGTGGTAATAAAACAATCCAGTATTTTGAAACCCATATTCATACGGCCAAAATCTGTTTCCCAAATTAATACTTTCACTCATTTCTATATACTTACTCATATTCTTAATGTAATGGACGCCTAGAAAAACATGTTATGGTTTCCTATAATTCAGGTTCTAAAAACACTAAACCAACTGCTACAGTCATTCTTCCTTGAGTTGCTTTTAGTCAGACAAACACACAGCTGGATGGAAAGATGGAAGGGAGGATGGAAGGATGAAAGGAAGGGTGGAAGGAAGGGAGGGAGGGAGGGAAAAGGGGCAGAAGGGTGGGAGAGAGGGAGGAAAGCAATAGCCTGGCTCCAGAAATACAATTGCAGTTCAGAATGGAGAAAAAGGGAGTTGCTAGAGAGAGTCACTATAACATAAATATATATGCACTGGGCACATATATGAAGTGAATATATACATATACACACACACACATAAAACAAATAAATAATGCCCACTGCCCAAACTGCGTTTTTGGGAGGTAAAGAAAGTTGCCCAAGGTCATAAAAGGACTATCAGACTTCAAAGCCTCTTTTTCATTATTCCATAAAAGAATCATGCTAATATCGATGAGGACAGCTAGTGTGCACTAAGTGGCAACTATGTGCCAAGCAATGTGTTACGCATTTACATTTATCTTCTCAGTTAAGCCACACAACAATCCTAAAAGGTATTCTTATTTTCTTCATTACAGATTAGAAAGCTGCAGTACAGAGGGGTTGAGTGACCTTCCCAAGGTCCTACAACTATTAAGTGGTAAAGCTGGGATTAGAATCTAAGCAATGTGGCTACAATAAATCTGCCACTTAACCAGTTCACAATATTGCCACTCATAAAATACAAAACTATCTCCTTTAGGAATAAAATAAATGGCTGTTTAGTGAAGAGTAAAAACAAAAAACTTTTATTAAGCACATAAAACAAAAAAAAAAAATGCTACAGCATTTTTCCCTATGGAAAGGGATCTCAAAGAACTCGAAATCTCAATAGGAAAACAAAAAACATAATGACAGTTAAAAAACACAAAATAAGATAGTAAAAAAGTAATGTGGTTAATTACCAATGACTAAAGAAAACAAAATAAGATATCAGAAAGGGTAAAATATGACTAATTATAAACAATAGCCGACATAAGGTTTTTAAAAACAGCAATCACTTCGGATAGAGCAGACTGGGAATGTCACTAGAGAAGAGGTAGATTTTAACTGATTATTTATGGAGAGACAGGTCTGGACAGGTGAGAAGGAGGAAGAGAGGACATCCTGAGCATTTTAATATATGAGTGGAAGTATGAATGCAGAAAACTGCAAACTGTGCTCAGGAGTTGATCAAGGTAGTGTTTTTGCATAGAAAATGTTAACAGAGAAAAGCTGAACGAGCTTTATTCTTCCCCAAATAGTCCTCAAGGCCTGGAGATGAATAAACAAATCCATGTTTCTAGCTAGTTAATGACATATTCTATAATAAATATTTCAGAAAGCATAAAGAAACTGGATTTCAAATTATACGAAGAACCAATCAAAAGGAAATTGGCTAATTGCGACAGAAAGGAACGGAAGAGAGACAGGAATGAAAGAACTAATGGGGAAAACGTCAAAGAAATTACTAAGTCACCAGTTTGCAATTCATAAAATATTCAAAAGCAATATTAGAGATTCTCTAAGCTATTTAATTTTAAGTCATATCTTTACACAGTACATGTAGTAAAATTATAATATAAAACTAAAGCTCATTTAAAAATTACTTTATCATTAAAAGTAGGTAAAGTTATTTGATTTCTTTGTGGGGGAGGGGGGAATAAGGGAGAATTTAAAATAATCTGTGTAGTGCTTCATAAAAAACTAAATATACTATTTCATTTAAACCTCAGAACAAACGTATGAGAAGTTACATTATAGGAGAAGAAACACAGTCACAGAAGTATAGTGACTACACCTAATTTATATTAAACCTGAAAGTGCTAAGATTCAAAGCCAGCTTTCCAGACTTCAACCTGAAAATTCTTTTTCACTGTTACTATTTGGTTTCTATTTTCATTACAATAAAACTTACACTGCAAGCAAGTAAAGGTCCTGAAAATTACGGACAGTATTACTTGGACGAGACACATGGATATTATATGGATAGTATATCCAGTCCCAGAGCAATGATTCATACATTCCTCTACCCAACAAATACTTATTAGGCACCAACTATATGCCAAGCACCATTCTAGACACTAAAGATACAGTAGTTAATAGAGAAGTAAACAAAAGGCAAGAACACAAGAAAACATGAAATAGTGATAAGTATAATTCAGAGAATTATAATACAGTAATAGGGAAAAAATGAATGGGTGACTCAATATTGGGTGGTCATGAATACCTCTCTCTGAAACTGACCTGTAAGCTGACACAGAGCCAGCCAAATACAAAGCAGTAAGACCACAATTCCAAACAGAAGGCATAGCTAGAACAGCCCTAAACAGAAATATAAAGGCAGTGTAGCAAAAACATAGTGAAAAAGGAACAGAGTCACAGATTAGGTCAGAGAGATAAGTAGATTAGGTCAGAGAGGTAAGTAGGAGATTTTTAAGTTAGAATAAGCAGTTGGAATTTTCTGTTCTCAATGTGATAAAAGGGGGTGGGGAGGGACTTCCCTGGTGGCACAGTGGTTAAGAGTCTGCTTGCCAACGCAGGGAACACGGGTTCAATCCCTGGTCCAGGAAGATCCCACATGTCACGGAGCAGCTGAGCCTGTGCGCCACAACTAGTGAGCCTGCACTCTAGAGCTCACGAGCCACAACTACTGAGCCTGCCCGCAGGTTGAAACTACTGAAGCCCATGCGCCTAGAGCCCGTGCTCTGCAGCAAGAGAAGCCATCGAAATGAGAAGTCGCGAACCACAACGAAGGGTGGCCACCACTCGCCACAACTAGAGAAAGCCTGTGCAGCAACGAAGACCCAACGCAGGCAAAAAAAAAAAAAAAAAGAGGGTGAGGAATAACATAAATTTATTTATATTAAAGGGGGAAAAAATCAATCGGTGTGATGTAAAGAATATAACAGCAAGCTTGGAAGCAGAGACACCAATTAGAGCTAAAGTAGTCGAGCAGCTCTTAACCTTTTCTCCACCCCAACAACCTGAAGAAAATTACACTCTCCAACAAATAACAGCAATGGAGAAGAAATTCTGATAAAACTCCTTGCTCTCTTTCAGAGGCTCTACTCTAGAAGAACTAGGTAGCATTCTCCACTGTTCACTCTCAACTTCCCTTCTCCCATGACTGGCCATTTTTTCCTTTCTTTGTTCTGTTCTTTTCCCTCTGCCTAGCCTAAAAGTCCACTTTGGATACTACTCAATCAGAACTGGATGCATGTCTCAAAAGACCACTGATATAGCCTGAATTCAACATTCTTGATATTAATACTTTAAAAAGTTTTGATTCTGGACAGAGGCAACTAAAAAGACATCTCCACAAATAAACAGATTTGTGATTTGCCCTGTATAAGAAAACTCTAAAGTTAACATAGACTATAATAGGCAATTTTCATTTAAAAATCCAATTTTGACATGCTTTCTGGACACAGGCAAATTTTTATGCAGTTTGAAATAAATATTTAAAGATATTCAATTCCTAGCATGTGAACACACTAAAAATGTCTATGAAAATTAAAACCATTCTCTGGAATCTGACGAAATACCCAATTTTAGTTTAAGTTTCATTTCTTTGTATCCTGGGATATTTCTTCCTATTGTTTGAAAGCACAGACTTTGAAATATAAAATGAAAAGAAGGCCTGGAGTAGCAAGCTCACAATAATGATTTTATCCCAAAGTTGTAAGTTCTCAATTATTAATAGTAAAAATTAAAACTCATTTTTCAGCTTAACCAAATGTTTCCTAACACTATCTAAGTCTCAGAAAGCAATGTGTTGCTACATCTAGTCCTCTACACAAAAATTCTTCATTGTTATGGCATGTTCATTAGAAAATAAAACTGAGTTGAAATGACTTAAATCTCATCTTCTCATACAAACAATGGTAATATAGCAGGTTACTTTCTTAGTCATGAATCTGATAATTTTGGAAATTGATATAATCATATTTAATCAATTATAAGTGACAGACCTATATGCTATAAAACTTTTTTTCAATAGAATGAAAAAAAGTCACATAAAATCAAAGATAATATTATACAGTGTACATTTCAAAGATCTTTTCTTGTTCTTCATAATTGTTTTAACTGGCACAAATTTTTAAGGAGCCTTCCTCAAGGATATGGAATCCAGGACTTATTTCGAAATATGTTCAATCACTTTCAAAAAAGTGATTTTCCACAGAACTAGAGCAAAATATTTCACAATTTGTATGGAAACACAAAAGGTCCCGAATAGCCAAAGCAATCCTGAGAAAGAAAAACAGAGTTGGAGGAATCAGGCTCCCGGACTTCTAACTATACTACAAAGCTACAGTAATCAAGACAGTATGGTACTGGCACAAAACAGAAAGACAGATCAATGGAACAGGATAGAAAGCCCAGAGATAAACCCACACACATATGGTCACCTTATTTTTGATAAAGGAGGCAAGAATATACAATGGAGGAAAGACAGCCTCTTCAAAAAGTGGTGCTGGGAAAACTGGACAGCTACATCTAAAACAATGAAATTAGAACAGTCCCTAACACCATACACAAAAATAAACTCAAAATGGATTAAAGACCTAAATGTAAGGCCAGACACTATAAAACTCTTAGAGGAAAACATAGGCAGAACACTATGACGTAAATCACAACAAGATCCTTTTTGACTCACCTCCTAGAGAAATGGAAATAAAAATAAACAAATGGGACTTAAAGAAACTTAAAAGTTTGGCACAGCAAAGGAAACCACAAACAAGACGAAAAGACAACCCTCAGAATGGGAGAAAATATTTGCAAATGAAGCAACTGACAAACGATTAATCTCCAAAATATACAAGCAGCTCATGCAGCTCAACATCAAAAAAGCAAACACCCCAAATCAAAAATAGGCACAATACCTAAATAGACATTTCTCCAAAGAAGATATACAGATTGCCAACAAACACATGAAAGGATGTTCAACATCACTAATCATTAGAGAAATGCAAATCAAAACTACCGTAAGGTATCACCTCACACCAGTCAGAATGGCAATCATCAAAAAATCTACAAACAATATATGCTGGAGAGGGTGTAGAGAAAAAGGAACCCTCTTGCACTGTTGGTGGGAATGTAAATGGAAACAGCCACTATGAAGAACAGTATGGAGGTTCCTTAAAAAACTAAAAATAGAACTACCATACGACCCAGCAGTCCCACTAGTGCACATATACCCTGAGAAACCATAATTCAAAAAGAGTCACGTACCACAATGTTCATTGCAGCTCTATTTACAACAGCCAGGACATGGAAGCAACCTAAGTGTCCATCGACAGATGAATGGATAAAGAAGATGTGGCACATACATACAATGGAATATTACTCAGCCATAAAAAGAAATGAAACTGAGTTATTTGTAGTGAGGTGGAGGGACACAGAGTCTGCCATACAGAGTAAAGTAAGTCAGAAAGAAAAAAACAAATACCATATGCTAACACATATATACAGAATCTAAAAAAAAAAGGTTCTGAAGAACCTAGGGGTAGGTAGCACAGAAGTAAAGATGCAGACATAGAGAATGGACTTGAGGACATGGGGAGGGGGAAGGGTAAGCTGGACGAAGTAAGACAGAGTGGCACGGACATATATACACTAACAAATGTAGAATAGATAGGTAGTGGGAAGCAGCCGCATAGCACAGGGAGATCAGCTCGGTGCTTTGTGACCACTTAGAGGGGTGGGATAGAGAGAATGGGAGGGAGACGCAAGAGGGAGGAGATATGGGGATATATGTATATGTATAGCTGATTCACTTTGTTATAAAGCAGAAGCTAACACACCATTGTAAAGCAATAATACTCCAATAAAGCTGTTTTAAAAAAATCCTAAAAGATAATATTCTTATTAACAAATTTGAAAGATATATGAGCAATAATATATATGTGTATATATTAAACTATGTACGCATATGGGGATACATATGTACATATGTTTTACATGGGTACTTTTTTATACATATAATCTTTAATTGTGGAAAATATAAAATTGCATGATCTGGATTGAAATGATAAAGTAACATAGTTTGAAACAGGGCTACACTAAAGCTCATATAAGCTGTCCTCCCAGATTTGACATTCTGAATAAAGAAGGAGAATAGTCTTTTAAAAAAAAAAAAAAATCTAGTCTCTTCACCTAGTTAATGCCTACACTCTTTCACAGCTGAATTCAAGCTTCACTTCAAGAAAGTTTTCACTCATTTTCCAAACCAAGTCAATTTTCCTACTGTATAATCTCATAACGTTAATAATTCTTTATTAACTACTGCAATTTCAATTTTACATTTATTTGTGTGATTACTTGTCCCTCCAATTTATAAGCTCTATGAGGGTACGTTTCAACTGTTTTTTGCAATCCACTGTATCTTTACAACTTCAGTCAAAATTTGTTAAACAAGTATTAAAAAATACATGTATGCTGCAATGTATTAAAGCAATACAGAGTATAAAGAGAGAATTCAAAATCTTCCCTCGTCCCCTCCAGTCACCAGAAATAACAACCATTACTATTTTGTTATGTATTCTTCAAGACTCTTTTCTAGAATTATAGTAAAGTATGTATTTACAATTACACTTTTTATAAAAATTGTATCATATTTAGGGCTGCCAGATTTAGCAAATAAAAATACAGGCTGCCTAGCTAAATTTAAATTTCAAATGAACAATGAATTTCTTTTCATATAATTATGTACCAAACATTATCTGGTGTTTACCTGAAGTTCAAATTTAACGTGAGATCCTATATTTTATCTGGCAACTTTAATCATGTAATACATATTGTTCTAGATTTGGCTTTCACCACTATAGATTTTAGATTTGTGCTAGATATATTTATAAGAGCTACTGAGTTGTACCTCCAGCAAGGAACTATTAGACTAAGTAGTAAGAGGAAGAATTTAAAAAGCATGTTATTTTCAAATATGAAAAGCATCCCACATCTCTTAAAAATAAACTTCTATTTTCCTTTTCATGAGGCAGAAAATAGTCTATTTTAGGTATGAAAAACTGGAAATCTTCTGAGAGTTGCAAATTTTCTCAAAGTAACACTCAAAGATGGGCATTTGGCAGAAAGTTTTCATGCTGTGAAAAAACTCCTCTAATTCAACTTTGTCTGCATTTCAAATATATAAACTATATACTAACATTTTATCACTAAATTTATAGGATAAATAAAAATAATTTACACTTAAAAACAAAACATTCAGGGCTTCCCTGGTGGCGCAGTGGTTGGGAGTCCGCCTGCCGATGCAGGGGACACGGGTTCGTGCCCCGGTCCGGGAAGATCCCACATGCCGCGGAGCGGCTGGGCCTGTGAGCCATGGCCGCTGAGCCTGTGCGTCCGGAGCCTGTGCTCTGCAACAGGAGAGGCCACAAGAGTGAGAGGCCCACGTACCGCAAAAAATAATAATAATAATAAAATAAAATAAAAAACAAAACAGAACATTCAAATCATTCTATGAATAACTGAAAAATAAATACTTTTAAAGGCGCTTCCTCCCTACAAGTAATGGATCACGATGACTGCAGTTTTTTATTCTATGAAGATAAAATGATATGACCATTCTTACATCATTTAAACCAAATTTTAAAATGTTAATGCCAAGCCTAGTTCTCTGATCAAAATCACCATATTTGACTTTTAGAATAGAGAGCTATTTTAAATGGTTCCACAGGGGAAATAGCATCATCTAATTTATGTCCATGGTGTTTAGCACTGCAGAGGTAAAACAAATAACTTTTGCATGTCATCTGAAAAAGTTTATTTCCATGATCGCTTTATTTAGCAATCTTGATTTCATCTATAATCAGAAATGTGATGTGCTAAACATGGGCTAGAAACAGAGTTTATTTTGTTAGCAACTTAAAAATATAAGACCATTTATTTGTTAATTATATAAAGCTGAGAAAAAAACCCACATAGGCCATAAAATTAATCTTAGTACCACATGGAGAAATCTTGTGACATGCACTTCAGAGGTATTATGGTTCAAGTTGGATCATAGTCAGCCAGCAGATTTTAAAGATAAAATGACAATTATCTGGTATAGGCAATAACATCAGTTCAGTCAATCCAAACTTACTGAAATGAACAGGGGCAAGTTATATCATGATCTGAACAATACTTCCTAACTTATAAACTGAGGGTTTGTTTTAAAAATTAGACCTAAAACTTAAAATATTGAAATTATTGCACATGTAAACAAGGAGACATGCACAAGAATATTCAGGAGAGCATTATTTATAATAATTTTTAAATGGCAACAATTACTTAAAAAATGAAAACACTGTGGTACATTCATACAATGTAGTAATATAAGCAGAGAAAAATGAATGAACTATAGTTACACAGCTGTGATACATGCATCATAAGTTGAGTAATAAAATGAAGCTGGAGAAAGAATACAAATGGAATGATACCTGTGGCAGCTAACTTTTGCGAGGTAACACACCACCCCAAAACAACTAACATTTATTTGGCTTCTTATTCTGCAGGTCACCCACTTGGGGTGGCCCTAGCTGGAAGGTCCTCCTGGTAGCCTTGATTGATCTCAGTGGAGGCTGATTCTGACATCCGCAGTCAGTTGCCAGGTCAGAAAGAGGCTGATTGCCTGCAGGGTACAGCACCTTGGCTCTCCTCAACATGGTATCTCATATTCTTGCTCAAACTTGTTCACATGGTGGTCTCTGGGTTCCAAATGTAGCAGGAAAGCAAGTTTCATGAATGCTGTTTACATAACAGCATTATTAAATGTAGATTACAGTATAATAATGTTTGAATTAATTAAAGAGCTAAAAGATGGAATGCAAAATTTAAGAACTAATTACAATAAAAAAGACTAGAGAGCTGAAAGAAGTTCAAAGTGAATTTTTAAAAAACTGTATTCACTGAAATTGTAAACATAGTTGGTAAGTTAAATAGCAGATTATACAAATAAAAAAAGAATTAGTGAACCTGAAAAGATACCAAAAGAAATTACTCAGAATGTAACACAAATTAAAAAAGAGATTAAACATATGAAAGAGGGGTATAGAGACAAGAATGATAGAATAGTATCCAGCATATGTTATTTTTTTTTATCATGTGTTTTATCAAAGTTTCAGAAAGCAAGAAGAGGGAGAGAGCAATTCAAGGAAATAACAGTGGAAAATTTTCCAGGTTGCTGAAAGACACAAAATTTCAGATTCAGGAAGCAAAATTATTCCCCAGTAAGATAAAATGAAAACCACAGCTAATGAATTGGGCTTAAATTACATAAAATAACTGTAACCAAAAGATACAAAAGAAAGTAGAAAGAATAGACATATTCCCTAAAATGGAATAACAATTAGATTAACAGCAAACTTCTGAAATGAAAAAAGAGTATCAAGGCAAAATTTTATACCCATATAAACCATCATTCAAGTTTGAAATAATAAGTTAAATAGGGCAAAACTTTCTAGGTGGCCTCCTAGTAAAAATAAACTTATCAAAACTAACTCAACAGGAAGCAGGAAATATGAATATCCTAAACCTACCAGAGGAACTGAAACAGTAGTTTAAAATTATTTTTAAAAGAACAAAGAGGAGGAAAAAGGAGGAAGGAAAGGAGGAAGGGAGGGAAGGGAGGCTACAATGGTAGAAAGGAAAAAGCACAAAGAAAAGAAGACAAAAAATAAAGGAAGGAGGGAGGGAAGGTAAGATGGGTGAGAAGAAAAGAGGGAGGGGCAGGACTGAATAGTTCTAAGGAAAATTCCACAAAACTTTTAAAGATCATTCCAATCTTTTATAAAATATTCCAGAAAAAAATTTTTTACATTGTTATCAATTTATTTTATACACAAACACACTCTTCATGACCGCTTGTATAATTATTTAGGAGTATAAATTAAATTTCTAAGCACTGCTTTAGCTACCTCTCACAAAATTTGAAATACACTATCATTTAGTAAAAATTTTTAAAAATTCATGACTAAGATGGGTTTGCTCTAGGGCTGCACATATAGTTTAATAGAAATTTCTCAACCTATTAAGGTATCTGCAAGATATATATTTAGCATCACATCATGCTTAATATAGTCATATATCACACTTATTGGGGAAACATTAGGATTTTTTTAAAAAATCATGAAATAGAAGATGCTGACCCACCACTTCCAATGCTGAAAGTCCTAGCCAGTGAATTAAAATACAAACAAGATACAAAATATATTAAAGTTATATGCATAGGGTATGATAAAACAGACAACCAAACACTCACATAAACGTAAGATAAAATACAGACAAGTTCAATAAAGTTTCAATTAAAGTCCAAATACAGATTTTCCTGGAACTTGAAAACTTAAATTTTTTAAAAAATCTTTTTGTAAGATATGATCTCATCTCTTGTCATTCCACAAAATAATGCCTATTAGTGACTCAGGTGCAGAAAGCCCTAGGGTGTGCAGTTGTTGCCATGTGGCATCAGCCAATAGGCTAAGGGGGACACGAGCCAATTTGAGACCAGTGAATATATCCACTCTGATCTCCTAGAGAAAAACATTAACACCATTTACAAATGACTGAACCAGCCCCCGATCCTCTCAAGAAGATTGTGTATGGAAATCTGAGATCAGTCAACCAGGAGATTGAGCTGGGCAAGATGTAGCTACGGCTGCAGTCCAACTGCATAGCCAGGCAGAATGTCATGGCCCATATGGTTCATCAGCAATGGGGTGCCAAGAAGTACCATACCATCCACCATTCACTGTGACCACCTAATCAAGGCCCAGCCGAAGAGAGACAAAGATCTATACCAGTCCAGGGACATAAACCAAAAACTGTACAAATTCCTGGCAACCACAGCTTCCAAGTATATACAGGATGGGCTTCTGGAGGCCTGGATCTGGAATTATTCACTGTATCACTTTGGAAAATCGCATACCCTGGGATTCTTCTGATTGGCACTTACTCTCACATGCCCTAGTGGTGACCTGTGGGGCATCTGCACTGGATTTGGAGGTGCTGAAGCTGTGGATGGCATGTTTGGGACTCCACTGAAGTTGAAGTTCCCCAAGGTGATTGGTGTGAAACTGATGGGCATGCTCTCCAGCTACTCCCATATAACTAGTAGCGTCATGTACGCTAATGAGAACATATTCTATTAAAACAGAGAAGTTCCTCATAAAAGAGTCTTAGCTGCCCTAAAGCTATAAACTGCAAGATTCAAATAATGTTGCTACATAGTCTGACAGTTTTATTGTTATTTAGTTCTCACTGTAGTAGCTACTACATAAACGACTAGCTTGCAATGCACGAAATCAACAAAGTTGATTACCACAATAGGTTCAGCTAAAATCCTATTGTGGTAATCATTTCACAACACATGCTAAACCATGTTGTACTCCTTAAACTTATACAGTGATGTATGTCAAATATTTCTCAATAAAACAGGGGGAAAAAAATGAACAAAGTTGATCCCCAAAGTAAGGCTTTCTAAGCACTTTACAGGACCAATCCATGGTCCTGTAAACAAAAAAACAAACAAAAACAGCTAAGTAAATTGTCAGTACTTTTCACTTAAGTTAATTTTTCTTCTGTAGGCCTTATTATCTTCTGTCCCAAACCAGACAAATAAGAGTTTAATGGTACCATCTATCTTTATTCTGAAAAGGATACAAAAATTAGAGGAAGTTCAACGGATGTGCAATAAAATTATCTATGATTAAAGAAACTGAAGGAAAGCATTTTTAATGCTTTAAGCTGAAAAGTGAAGGAACAATCCTTACCATGAATAATATGAATTTTCTTTAAGAGACTGAACTCCATCTAATATTATAATTCAATAAAGGACTAAACTAGTCCTAAACTGCTTCTTAAGACAAGGAGAAAAAAAAGAAATTTCTGACTAGTGGCTTTTAGTCAATTACCATGGGAACTTGGAGATTCTTCTTTTCTTCTTTTATTATTCTTTTTTAACAAAGCGCTCCAGGGATAAGGGACCAAGGGAGGGGGCGAGGAGGGGAAACGAGGCCCCAGCCCCACAACCCTTTCTTTTTTTTTTAAGATTCTCTTAAAAGCCATTAAAAGACAAGATATTGATGGTTTCCATTCTGTTTAAAGACAATGACTAGGATCATTAACGTAAGGTAGAACCTTGTATCACTATGATTTCCTTCTAATGCCTTCACTTTTCAACCTAGCACTCCATTTTCCCACAACTTAAAAGGTAAGAGACAATCAAAAATTAAAATACAGGTGGCTAATACTTGGATATTAAAAATGAAGGGATAAAGGAGGGAACACTTAGGAGATACAATTAATTCAGACTGAGGGTAGGAGTAAAGGAAGAAAAAGGAAATGACCAAAGGAGAACTAATGCAGGAGCTTGTGTCCAGGTGTAAGAAACAAGTATCTTAAGTGATGTTAAGAAAGATAAATCCTGTTCTCTGATTCTGTTTACTCAGTATTTGAATAAATTCCCAAGATTTAATTCTCCTTTCTCTTCCCAAGTCCCATCCTTCAAATAAAAAATTGGTTAAACATACACAAACTCCATCACTGGCCCCTGACTAGTACTGTATGTTCTCTATGAATGGCCATAATAATATAACAATGAAGACAATACTATCATTGTTTAATATTATATGTGTGGTCAAAAGGTTTTGATATGCGGTACTTTAACCTTTATACAACAATTCCAGCACAGTTACATTCTGAAATAGTAGCCCCAAGATAACTACTCCAAATAATATGTTCATATTTTAAACTCCTTTCTAAAATCCTAGGTAAACACTTTGAAACAGGCATCTCTAATGAGTTAATATAAATTACAGAATAAAACACAGATGCTGAAAAAAGTTGAGAAAATATTTTTGGTTGTCACAACTTGGAAGGTATGATTGGTACCTAGCTGGTAGAGATTAGGGATGCTGCAAAACATCCTAAAATGCACAAGACAGTCCCCAGCAATAATGAAATACCTGGTCCAACATGTCCAAAGAGCCACTGTCAAAAAAAAAAATTTTGCTCTAAAGGAACACTGAAGGTTAGTAAATTATTTACTGATAGAATTTCTTTGTTGTAGTACATTATTAGATCAGTCACAATGATAAGAAAGACATTATTTAGGGAAATTCCCAAGGAAATATTGCCATAGCACAGAATAGGAAGGTAAAAATCACTGAGAAAACTTAGTGGTTAAATTTAATATAATCCACCACAGCTGATGGCTCAAAAAGAAATAAGTTGTTTCAAAACCAAAGTTGGCAGTAACACTGCAAAAAGATCAATTTTTTTTATAATCTGGAACTAACAGGGTTTTACCCCTTAATGCAGATGAATTTTCTTGAACCATTAACAACATACATTGGATGTCAAGGCAAAAAATGTAGACATAAAATTTTGATCAGCATTCCTTAAGGTGATTTTGTCAAACAAGATACATAGGTTACACTGTCCCTCCAGAATCCCTTAAAAATGTATTTTTTCAAAATTAGTCATTCATTTTACTAATAGTATAGAATCTAATAGTGTAGAATCTAATTACAGTAGCTGCTTAAGTAGTATTTATTGAAATGGATGATGTTTAAAACAATATGCCCCAAACTAAAATATAGGGTTTAGAATGCTCAAAAAATGCCAAAAGACTGAAAATTTCACTCAATATGTTTCACATAAAAACTGGTAAGATCATACTTCACAAGTAGAAAAGTCCTATAATCCAAAGAACAGCCAAACTGAATGGAAACTTAGAAATCATCCTGAGCTAAACTTCTCAAAGGAGGGTATTTACTCCTAGGCATATACAATGGTGAGCCATTTCTTAAAATTCTCTTCTCTAGATAGCTCAAAGTTAATGTTGGCTACAAAAGATATTTTCAGCAAGATCTGAAAAGTGGAAGTGAAGTGGCAGCCATGTATGTTTCACACTCACGAGGTGATACTGCTGTCCATGCATGTCTCTGCTTATCTGCTGGCTCGCCTATTTGGCACAGGTAGCAGCCGGCCCCATGAGCAGCGCCAACTTTTGCCAAAACTTCTCCTTCAACTTCTCTGACTTACTCCTGGGCCAGGAGCATTATTTGTGGTGAGCTACGTGATGAAGGATATAATATTCTCTCACAAGACACCTATATCATACCTATATCCTCAGAGTAGGAAACAGTGAGAGGTCACAGATTCCACTAATCCTCACAGGTTCCCATTTGCCCTGGTTTCCCTTTACTTCATGTCAACCTTCCCTTCTTGACTTTCTGCCTTGATGACTTTGGGTAACAGCACCAAACATAGAAGAAACAACTTCCAGACTGCTTAAACAACTCCCACAACTGAGTATGGAGAATGCTTTATAATAAATCTCTCAAATGTGTATCTCCTAGTGGTCTGCTTCTCTGATTAAACTGATAAAGAATTTCTGCAAGGTGCACTTTATGTATTGCTTGAGAATATTCAATTACAGTGTAAGTCAGAAAAACAAGATGTATAAAACTCGTAAGAAATGTTAACCACAGACAGTAAATTTTAAAATATCTTGTGAGATATAAGTAGAACTCTTATATCTGTGTGTGAGGAAGCAAGAAGCTTATGAAACACAGAATTCGTAAGACATGTTAAATATAGATAGTAAATTATCAATCTGTTAGGGTGCAGGAGAGAAAAAAACATATAAACACTGCATGCCACAGGATACAGGATGCAGGCAGTGTGGTCTGTCCTGCTTACATCCTATCCTATGTATGCTGACCACCTTATCTCTATCTAGCATCTTGCTTCTCATTTGTGTTCTAATTAATCTTGACTGTGCTCCGATGCAATTTTTTGCCTTTATTTGACTTGTACCCTGCTTTATAGAGTTAGTGATTTATTGAATATTTAGAACAAAGTCTATGACAGACATTTTTAAGATGAAATTGCTGTGCAAGGATTTTGTTAACCTGACATTTTAAGAAAAGATTAAGTAAGACACTACTTAAAACAGTCTAAGCACCAAGTTTTTTAAGAAGCTCAATATGGCTCTTTCATATTAAGTTGAGGAAATCGGAAAGGATCTATTGCTATTAGAGATGATATAAATTTATCAGCTTATCTTTAAAACATATTTATATCAACTCCCTTTTAATTTATAATATGTGAAGCTCAACATTTATTAGCATCAACAAAATCAAAGTAGAAAGGTTCAGTACTGATATTATACCATAGCAGGAGACACACACCAAAAGCCCATACCAATTAAGAGCTTTTAGTATCATCTGGAAGATGGTAATTTCTTCAAAGACATTTAAGGGAGTGAAACAAAGGATTTATATAAGTAATAAAGTCCTAAAGAGGATGCTGTTGGTTCCTCTCCAGCAGTCACCCTCCTCTTCTTCCTTCTGAATAGAATCCCAAACTTTATGCAAGAACCCGGAATTGAGTGCTACCTCCACTCTAGGTTCAAGCTTGTCATGGCAATCCCATCCCCCTTGATAGGTTTTTAAGAACCTGAACTGGGACTTCCCTGGTGGTCCAGTGGTTAAGAATCAGTCTTGTAAGGCAGCGGATGCTGGTTTGATCTCTCATCCAGGAACAAAGATCACACATGCCATGGGGCAACTAATCCCGCACGCCGCAACTACTGAGCACCACAACTACATGAGCCCACACACTCTGAAGCCCACGTGTCACAACTAGAGAGAAGCCTGTGCACCACAACGAAGAGCCCACACACCACAACAAAAGATCCCACGTGCTGCAACTAAGACCCGACGCGGGCATAAATAAATAAATAAATAAAGCCTGAACTAAAGCTGACCAACACGTGGCATTCCATGGCAATTATTACTGGTTCAAAGGTAGGCATGTGGCCTAAGCTGACCCAATCACACTGAGTGAAAGAAGAAGTTTTAATTCCATGGCGGGGGTGGGGGTGGGGGTAGAAAAGTATCTGTTTGTCTATCTAGCACAGACATAATGTTAATTTAAATTAGCAGAAGTTTCTAATTTTCAAGATAATGGTTCTTAGAATTAAAAAAAAATTAAGACTGTAAAAAAATATATTAAAACTACTAAAGAGAAACCTGTCTGCAAAGTATGAGCTATTTCAAATTTTTGAGAAAATATTATTTTTGAAGCTATGGATATAGTTAATACATTAAGGCTAAATACTCCACTAGTTCAATTTTCATCTTGAAAGAGAAATCCCAAATAAAAATCACTATTCTTTAATAATATTTTTAGTCATTAATAAACTTCAAATTGAAGTGGGCTGGCTCAATTTCACACTGCTACCATTTTTACCCAATTATGTTGATTATAATGTTGTATTTCTTCTTATCAAAGACACCACCAATTATGACACACTATTGTTTCATATGTGCGTAGAGCTGGAAAACCCCAGGGGTACACCTTTGTGTAAGATTTAAGAGAAATAAATCCTCCTACTTTATAGGAAAAGCAACAAAACTCATGAAATAGCCTTTACCCTGGGTGAAGGGTGGGGGACCAAATCTCCCCAGAAAATTTAAACAACACAATACTCACACAATTAAGGCATTCTGAGTTCATACTAACAGTGAAGTCCAAACACCATCTAAGAGATAACTTAATGTAAAGTGGTCTCAGGTTGATGGTGTCCGAGATGACTGGAAGAAGCAAACACAAACTCCCTCTATAAGAATTAGACTTCAACTGAGAACAGGAGTAATAATAAAAGGCCACTTATTTTAAGAAATGTTAAAATCTGGGGGCGGAAATAATGGACCTCGGAATTGATGAAATATGGTATAAATTGTGATAAATGATACATTTATAAGAGACAAATAAATACATGAAATTTAATTACAAATATGGGAGGAGCCCATGAAAATACTTAATTACTGCATCATATAGTTTTAAATCTGGATGCTCATGAAATCAGTCTCTCCATCTATTTTCACCAAAACAACCCTTTTGAAATAGATGAACTTCTAATATGCATCCACTTGAGTCTTCTTTTTTAAGCATCTTAAACTAACACATGGCTAAACGCAGCTTAGTTTTATCCTACTTGTTCTTCTCTTTGTGACTATAAGATTCTGGCCAAAGAAGAGAGTGAAACCTTAGGTGTTTATCTGTATACAATTTAATTGTATTATATTTACTAGATGTCCACTAATAAGAATTTATTTCATATTAGAAAATTTTAATTTCTCAAGTTCCTTTTCAACTCTTACAAGTAATATCTTGGTTGTCAAACTGTCAACTTCCATTTTGAGCAAAATTACTTTCACAGACTAATTTACTTTTAACCAATTGGGTAGAAAGAAATTCTGCCTTATTCCAAGTTACTTAAGTTTTTCATAAACTATTTATTTACTCGACAATTGGAAATATTCACATACAATAGAATACATAGTCTTTGCTCTCATGAAGTTTAGAAGCTAGCTGGAAACAAGATATACATTTCAAACATCAAATGTGAATGACACTAGTTTACTCACTCAATATATATACTGAGTACTTGTCGTATATGCCAGAACATGTAAGTCTTTTCAACCTCGGTTCCCCATCTGAACCATAAAAGACAGAAAATTATTTGAGTCATTATCTTCTCAATTCTTCCAGGTATGATACACACAGATGCGTAGAAGGGAATCCAGTAGAGGATAGATGAGAAGGAAAAGTGATGATTAAGATATTTTTTTCAATAAAATTAGTGGCAAAGATAAGTAAACCAATCATTAAAGTACAATTATGGGAACATGGAAGAACAGTCCCCAAAAGCTATTGCATATGGGCAACAAATAAACAATTTAATGAGGGAAAAAAATCCAAAGAAAGAAAATGTTATTTTCTTTGAAATAGTAAAACCTTGAAAAAAATGTGTAATTTAACTATTTGAGAGGTAGATACAGAGGGATAACATAAGAAGTATCATAAGAATTGAAAGGCACTTGTATAAACACCACCCCAGAAAAACTGGCTGATACTTGAAAGTTGATACACCTGTGTCCTACCAAAAGTGATCTTTTCTCTACAAGGAACTAGCATCTTGCTTAGTGTCCTTGCCAGTCATGTAATATAATGCTCTTAAGAGAACTCAATCATAACTTTCTCCTGAGATACCAGATTTATGTTGATTGAGATTTTAACCTAAGGCATAAATATACACAGATTAGAATTACTCTGCTAAGGTTGTTCTTAGTAATAAATTTTACAAAACTGCCTTTGAGAAGTAGACTGAAGTGTCAATACCTTTTATCCTAGAGAGTAATATTTTGAGGAACAAATGAGGCATAAAATTAAACTGGTTTGTTTTACTACATTAGATAATACATGAGCAGTTGCAAAGGTTCAAACACTGGATTTCACCTGACAGAATCACAATAGGGAATCACTGTGAGGTTTCACACTTGAAAAACCCAACTGACAATAAATAAAATCAATTGACAATTTATATAGAATGAATGAAAGAAGCAAAATTAGAAAGAGAACAAACTATCCAAACTATTCTGTGATTAATGCTGCCAATCTAGTTTTAAAGTATGGGAAGTAAGAATAAAAAGGGATAAATCTGAAAGAATCTTAAAGGAAAAAAACCTTAAGACCTGTTGACTAACTGAATAAACAGTAAAGAAGAGCATAGATTAAAATATGTCACTAGGCTTTTGAGAATAGCAATACCAGTCTACATGTTCAGGAGCTAAATGAAAATGAGGGTGGTCACTAAAACCTCAGATTTTATGTAAAAGATATCTTAATAGCTTATCCAGTGGAGGAAAAAGCCCTTTAAATTAAAAGTCTCAAAATATAAAAAAAAACAATTATTTTTAAAACCATTTATAATCTCTGCAACTAAAGATAATCTTACAAAACTGATTATATTAAAGTAACAAGTCTCAAAAATTCCCCTCAACCTATAAACAATCATTTATCTTCTTTAGAATAAAGGATTCAAGGTAATCTACATATAACTTGTGCTCTATCACTTGAAGTTCAATCACAAAAACTTTGAAAATATATTTTAAGACATGAGACTTTAAAACTTTCTTAGCAGCAGAATCCTTCACTCAAACCAAATCTTACATAGTGGTCCAACAAATTAATCAGAAAAAAGCAGAGCTGCTTTTATGGAATCTAGAAATAAAGGTCCAGAGCCTCACCCAATGGCAACTCTAAGAAATCTTGGGCTCTGCAGAGCACACGTTTTAAAATAAAATTAAATGGATAAGAAAACATTATATATCACTTTGTCCAGTGAAATAAAATCTGCACAACACTAAAATTAAATTAGTTACCTTATTGACAGATTGGGATATACAAGTGAAATAGGCAGTACTTGAAAGCTGAATGGAATAAAAAGGCTAATATTTGGTTAGAGGAAATAGGTACTCAATAATTATTTACTTCAATCGTCTGAGAAAGTGAAAATTATCATGAGAGATTGCACTTGCTTAACTTTAATTACTTTCCCATGTTCATTCCACTGCTTGGCTTCTAAGCCTAAATTTCAGAAGGAGTCTGATCAACTGCTGAGCTAAAAAGATCTCCTACCGCTTTTATCTTTTAGTAAAGCTACTGTCTGCAAAGACCTCCCCCAAGAATCATGGAGTATGAACTATAGGATTGCTCATGCCTAGTTGCTGGTATCCCAGCCTGCATTCATTACTTCACCCCATTAACATTCCATGCTGGGAGTCCTTTTCCAGTTTTATGAGGCGAAACCACAAAATGTCAGGTTAACAAAATCCTCACGCAGCAATTTCACCTTAAAATACTGCCTGTCAAGGACTTGCTTCCACGATATTCAATAAATCACTAACTCTATAAAGCAGGTTGCAAGTCAAAAAAAGGCAAAATTTGCATCAGAGTACAATAAAGATTAATTGGAGCACAAGCTGATTACTTAGAACTACAACCTTTGGGGAAAAGAGAGTAGAGCAGTATGATTCAAGTGTACCTAGTACCCTATCTCAGTTTTTAACTGTGCTTATAGTTATACAGATATACTTAACTATTACAACCATTTCCAATCATTCAGATACCTGATGTGAGACAGTTTCATAGATAGTAGAGAGCTTTGGAGATACGAACACACTGGTTCAAATCCTGGTTCTGCCACTTATTAACTATGTGTTTTTGTCTCCCTAACCCTTGTTTTTTCCATGTAAAAATGAAGCAAATAATTCTTTCATTGGGCTGTTTTGATTTTAAAAAGACGTCAGACAAAAGAACCAAGCATAGTGCATAACAGTCATAATCACAAATGTCCAGTAATGGTACTAATAATAAATGTTCAATAGTTGTTAGTTTCCTTCCCTCTATCCTTTGTAGAGATGAAAACTGCCAACTTAAGAGCTACTGTTCAAACTCTCTACACTCTCTGAGGATACCATAACTAAGAGATCTATCTCATCTCTTTATGTACAGTGATGGAGTCAAGAAAGTCATGATAAGTTATGAATGGGAAAAAGAAAGTGAAAGGGACAGTTTTTGGCGTACACGTAAGTGAAAATACACCCATTAAACACATCCACCTACACTCCTTTCTCCTTTGCTCAACAGGAATGAAGCCAAGCCTGTGCACTCATTCTGTACGTTGGTGATCCCTGTCATTGCTAGTATTAGGCTCTCAAGACAATAATTAAACCATGTCAGATGCTGATCTTCAAAACAAGTATCTTTAAGTCGAATAGCCTGGGCTTGAATAAATCTTTGCACTCTCTTGTTGACCATGCTACAGACTCTTCACAGTGGACTTTAACTAGTCTGAGACTGCCAAAATGGACAAAAATTAATCCCAGTGAAACCTGAAAGGTACATTCTATTCTGGATTGAAGTTAGTTGCCTAAGAGCTCCCTCATTAAATATTTCTTAGACAACTATTAAGTACCAGGCATTATAGCTTTCTCAGAACTGTCATCAGGACCTGGAGAGAATGACCACTTTTTCAGGTCTGAAACTGTCTCTACCAAGAAAATGAGTAGGAAAGGAGAGGGACCAAATCAAATAATGCATACCTGTGTAGTCTAGGGAACTGACATGAAAGCAGGTCAAATTCACACTCCAACACTAATTTCCCAAAGGACCGTAATTCACACTCTGATTCTGTTCTATAATTTTCTGATAAAACATTATTTGTATGGTCATGCTAATGACCTTTATGAGTAAGTATAAGGTGCAGAGGATAACTGACATCAGTGTGAACTGTCAATGAATTAAGGCAAAAATATTTAAGAACCATTGCTGCACAATTCCCACATGTTCTCACTACTATCCTAATAGTAATAATTATTCCTTTTCTTTGAATCCATTCCAATTTCTTCAACTCCCTTTGTAAATGCAGATAACAAAAGAGAACAGGAACCAACGCAGGACTCTTGCAATAACTAAGCCCTTGCATAAGGCTTCCCACTTCCAGTAAAAACACACAAATCTTTGCCACTGGCACGTGGACTGCATTCATATTAAATTCCCGATTCAACAGTTAAATGAGCATGCTCATGCTCTCAATCTCATAAGCAAAATAAATCTAAAAGAAAACTGGTTAATACTAATATTTCAGTTTAAACACTGCAATCACTGTTCACATTAGACTGATATGACCAAAAACCATGATCAATCCTGAAATTTAAAATTTACTTCTATTTTCCTCTAATATTCTCTTAAGATTTAGACTTTTTTAATATGCAAATTTACATTTATACATCCAGTACAACATAAAGAACATCAGCATAGTCTTGGGTCTCCCAAATCTCAGAAAACAGTAGTGATCTAGTGAAACCCTAAATCTAACAGTTCAATTTGATCTTACTAATAACTGAATACATTTTAATAGAGTTACCTATATGTTTCAGTGATGTAGAGATCTCAAGTATCTCACAAAAAAAAAAGATGGCTATTTTGCTCTACACTATTAGTAAAGAGCAGTCAATAACAAAGAGCTCTAAAAAGAGAAAAGAGTCATATACAGATACAGACAAAAGCAAGGAAACCAAAAATTAGGGCTCTCATCAAAATGATACAACTAAAGGAGCACACAGTCTTTGGACACATACAAATAGGCCCTGATATTATTGTGTTCTCTAACACTTGAGAAAAGCTTGTTTGGCTTCCAACAATAATTGCATCGCAATCGCAGAAGACAAAAAAAAGCCTTCCTAGGAATTTACACTTTGATCAGCAACGCTAAGAACACAAAAGTCTCACCTTCTTTCCTGCATATACAAAAGAGGTCTACAAAGTCTAGAAACCCCTTGTGTTGCAAAGAGATAGAAATGAGATCGAATGAAATTAATTATTTATTATGACTAAGTTTTAATCCTTTGGATATCTCATATCACATTTCTTGTATGGTAGGAGTTAAATAAATGGTCCATAAGCTTACTAAGCAAAAAAATGTTATTTGGAAGTAAAGTGAAACTATAAATGCTATTCAAATGCAAATTTTAAATAAAAAGCTCATCTGATATAAGTGTAATAACAGAACAGATTAAACATTTTTTTAACTTTTTACAGGAAAAAGAAATGGTCATTACCCAATATAGTTATATCTCTTATTTAAGCAGATTCATAAAATTGTGCATAAAAGAATCTTCAGCTTTTAAAATAACCTAAAACCAACTGAACCAATCTGAATTATAATCAGATAGGCTTTCAGTAATTTATAGCATGCTCCAAAATTAGACTGGTAACACAGTCTGGAACTAACAATAGTTACTCGTCTTGTGGAAGTAACTGAATGTTTAAAGACAACAATTGGTTAAAACCGATGAATGCTAAACATTTGTTTAGTTTTAAAGATTTCAGCACTCACTGGCTCAGAACCAAAATTAAACTGAGTAACTAAAGGTCAAGGGTAAGCATGTTTGCAAAATCAGCAATGCCTGACCCAAAGGTGACCTGGAGGAATAAAACGAAGAGAAAACAGAAATTTTTAGTTTTTTCACAGTGTAAATATCAGAGCAAGGTGACTGCTTTAAAAACTCATGTTCATAATGATCATCATATATTTGCGTGAGTTAAAATTTTAATAAACATTTGAGGGGAACCTCAATACTTATAAGGTTCACCGTTCTATAAATTGTAGAGCAGTATTTACAAATTAAATGCTTCCTCTTTTTAATAAATTGGATGGCAATTTAAAAAGGAAGACAGAGTCCCCTCCAACATTTTCAATGTAATTAGTCTCATTAAAATTGCCAGAAGTAGCTATTCCATCGTAGTCTATTAGTAAATCATTTGAATTGACTAAGATGAAAGTTAAACAAGTCAAATAACAGGAAAAAGCAAATATTTACTGAGAAAATACAATGTGTAAACTTCAGATGGTCATTAATGACAGGAGGAAGAAAAAAAAGAGTTGAAAAAGAAATTATTGATGCTGTATTTTTAAAATCTGTGTCATAAAGATCAGGATTACAAGGAACTGAAAGTCCTTAGCCTTTTACCACATCCCCCACTAACAGCTTGATATTAGCAAAACGTTAGTATTCTGGAAAATTAATGTGCTTACTGAGATTAGACCCCTACCCTATGGGTCTCTTTCAACCAGAAAGGAAACAATTGTATTTCTAAATTAATACCCTCTTAGAAACTTGAGGCCATAATCCAAAGAGCCAGCATTCTCAGCTAATATTCACAAGTTCCAAAACACAACAGTAGAGACACAGATGATAGTCCCGGCGCCTATTATAAGCAATCACTCCCTCACATGCTTTTAATATTGGAACAGAGTGTGACACATAAGAGTTAAATAATAAGAGTAAGCAAATATTTATTAAATGCCTACTAGTATTAGAAAATAAAGTGGTGAATAATAGAGAGGCAGTCCCATCCCACATGAAGCACATCTCAGGTACCTAAAATATATTATTTTATCCATTTAACAACTGTGTAAGATATTATCTTTCCAGTTTTCCAGAAAGAAAACTGACACTATGAGAGGTTAACTAACTTGCCCAAATCACAAAGTCAATCAGAAGCCTGGAAGAAGGACAAAAGAATCAAATCCAAGACTATGACTCTTGCCTGTACGCCCGAGCTCTTTGTTCCACATCCAGTAGGTTCCATAATATATGAGGGCTGTACCACACTCTAGGGGCATTTTTGGAAATTAGTGCTTCTGGTTGTCACAATTATTAGGAGACACTACCTGACATTAGGTGTCAACCAAGACATCAAAGTTGTTCAACGCTCAAAACAGTCCCTTGCACAACAAAGAATGGTCCCTCATCCCACACAATTTTCAAATATCCTGACATTCATGTGAGTGAAAAATCTATTCATAATTATTTGAACCTAGAATCTAGCTCCATTTTACATTTAAACACATAGTAGTTTTCACACCTACTTTAATGAACCTGAAAGTTCCAGAAATTTAACTATCAGGAATACAGGAGAAAAATTATGAATCATTAAGAATTTGACCAAGAGGTGTTTACCATTTCAGAAAATCACTTCACTCATGGCTTTTCCATTTTAGTATTTGCACCGCCAATTTATCAACATGTAGGCAAGCAAAATTTAAAACTGTGCTGATATAACACATGCGGCAGGCTAAGTGTCTTAACCTGAGCACTTCATCACGTCTTCTAGTCTAGTTACACTCTAAATACTGGATAAATTACTTTCCTCTGATTTTTCCCTTCCTACAACTATGGCATTATATTGATTTCTCTGTAAGTTATCAGTTTAAAAACATACATTAACTATGAATTTTACATCAAGATGGTAAAGAGACATCAAAAAATATATGCTATCAAAAGGAGCATTAGATTTTACAGCATTGAGAACCACAACACTACATCATTGTTCCCCTAATTGTGATACTAACTAGGCCATATGCTTGGCCTTAAAATAACACAATTAGAACCATCTCAATTATAAGAGTAACCTCTACTCATGAAAACTTTCACACAAGTTACTCTCAATGGCAGGACATTTCCTTGTATTGAACTAAAGTTCCTTATTCTATAATTTAAATATGTTTATTCTTTTCTCTGTCCTAAAATAAGATCTGTGCGGGACAAGAATAGCTCAATACAAGTACCATATACAGGCTATATTTTATCAGTGGAATTTTGTTTATCAATCTCCCTCTTTTATTTACCATATTTCAATGAATGTTCAATGAATGTCTGTTCATAGAATGATAATCCTACAGTATTCAGTGTACAGTGTTCAATGAATGTCTGTTCATAGAATGATAATCCTACAGTATTCAGTGTTCAATGAATGTCTGTTCATAGAATGATAATCCTACAGTATTCCTGTTCAATATCGTATGTTCATGAACTGAATAATCTAATATATTAACCACTATATGAATGCTTTCTACAAACAATAAATTTTTATTGAGTATACCAACTCAAATATTACTCCCATCCAATATGAAAATTCACAAAAAGAATGTTCCATTTGCAGAGTTAGTAAATTAGAGGAGGCATACAATGGAACTGGGTTACTGTCTGAGTTTGAAAACTAAAGTCAAGGTTTAAAATGTAAACTATGAATTAAAGTTTTCCAGGGATCCCCTAATTTTCTAAGACAAAATACAATAGTTGTTTGGAAATATATATTGATATTAATCTATAGGAAACAGGTATCCTCTACTAGTTATGGACTTTAGAGTACTTTGGTGCATACACCTAAATTCATGACAAAACTTTAAAAGAATGAGTTGAATAATTCTTGCCCTATTGCAAATCCTTATTAATAGTGAACAAATTCTCAAATACCTCTTACCTCAAAAATAAGAATAAGATGCCACTGGTTATATAATAATTGAATGGTTCAGCTTCTCTAGACCTTTTACTAAATTTCAGGTCAAGGGCTGCCCACTAAATGATCGTGCAAGGTATAGCACTATGTTGGATTGCCAGACCTGGGACAATGTTCAAAGAGACCTCTCTTATAAATATGGCAAGCATTACAGCGGATGAATTCACTTTTAGCCACAAAAAAAAGACCCTAGAAAGTCCACTGCATGCCACCTTTGAAGTAGCTCCAAGGGTATGTACCATTTTCTGTTGCCTACATGCAGTTGTTTTTTGGTTCATCGTGGCCCCTACATACCATTATAGCTAAGATATTATTAATTATAAAGACTCAGCATTATTTAATGTATCACTAAAAATGAAAAAAAAATTTCAAAAAGGAAGTCTAATAGGAAAGTCCTGCATAAAGTTGACACATCAAAACTGCCAGTGTAAGGGGAAGTAAGAAATAAAGCCATCAAGCAGAAAGGTAACTTGTTTGACTTAAGCTTCACACTGGGTGGAGAGACATATACAAATCTTAGGGAATGTGCACCATGAACTGATATTCACGTAGATTTGCAGTATGAATTCACACTATCAATGAAGTCCAAAAATTCGTCCAGCAGATAATTTAACTTGTGGTAGTCTCAAGTTGCAGTGCCACCAGATGGGCAGCAGAGGCAAAGAGATAATCTCTCTGGCAGACCTTAACCTCAACTCAGGCCATGAGCGCCTGTGAGATACCACTGACTATACAAGGACTCCTGATTTCAGAGATGTTAAAATATGAAAAATTACAAAACTAATAATCAATGAGATAGCATAGAAATGCTTTCAGAATTAAGAAAAACAAATAAAATTATACTTTGGGAACAGAACAAAAGGGACTAAGTATCCCATTATCTCTGAAGTTAAAAAAATATATACAGGGCTTCCCTGGTGGCGCAGTAGTTGGGAGTCCGCCTGCCAATGCAGGGGACGCGGGTTCGTGCCCCGGTCCGGGAGGATCCCACATGCCACGGAGCGGCTGGGCCCGTGGGCCACGGCCGCTGAGCCTGCGCGTCCGGAGCCTGTGCTCCGCAACGGGAGAGGCCGCAGTGGTGAGAGGCCCGCGTACCGCAAAAAAAAAAAAATATATATATATATATACACAATATATATAAAGATACATATATATATATAGATACCAAAGACATACATGAAACCTTGAATTATTGCCGTTCTTTATCAAAGAAGATTAAAAATGACAGGTGAATTTCTGTGTGCCCCTTAACGCTAACCAGATTTAGATTCACAATTTTATCAGTACTGAACCCATTATTACCAATTTGACAGATCCATAAGAGAATGTACTTTTACCCGTGTACTAACAGTTGTTTAATTGAGTTAATTAATCACAGCCTAACTAAAATATCTCAAACAGACCTCACACAGCATTCAAAGTATAGCTTGAAATCTAACCCACCCTCCCTTTTCTTTAAACTGGCCCGGGGGATGAAGTCAATAAATTGTCAATTAATAACATACTTGCTTTGATGATTCTTCAGTAATTTACTGTCATCCCACTTCATAAATTTTTTAGTAAATGATGTGGGATTTCAAGAAAGATACCTCTTCCATGGGAAAACTCAGTTTAAGAGTTTTCTGCTGCCACAAAACCAATGAGACAAACTAACTGATAATCCTCCCACACTACACCATGTAGGTATAAGCACTGAACCAGTGAAAGTTTAATTTGTTCCGCCAATGGCACAAAAAACTACTCAGATTTATTCACTAAATAGATCTGAACATTAGTCTCTAGCTTTTGGCTAAGGCCAGGTTGAACTAGGTTATTCATAGTTGGCCTTTCTGGCACTCTAGTTATTACTTTTACCTTCTGTCCACATAGTGCTGACCTCCGTATGTTCACATTCTTAGCCTCTTAACCACTCTCAGGGAAAACTCCCTAACTGACATACATTTACCCTAGCCACACGGTTCTCTGACCTCTTATCCTGTGAATGACAGATCCGTGTTTCATGCCCTCCAAGGGCTAAGGGCTAGTCCTCCTAACCAATTTGTCAGATTCCCTTAAATCAGCTCAATGAACCTACTTCACATTTATTAACAATAAATATGCAAAATAAGGGGGAAATATGTATTTCTAGTCATCTGATAAAACAATAAACAGCATTAATACAATTAAAAGTTACGAATTAAAGAGTGATTCTGCAAAGAGATGAGAGGCACTTTTTGACAGAGTAACTAGTACTAACAAGAAAAAAGAGACAAGACCAAATAGTTATCGCTAAAGTGGTAAATAAATAAGAGGAAGAAACTAACAGAATGACTAACATCAAAAGGGCAAAAGCTTGGATTTCAGTCCATTTCCTTATTTTTGCCTCTTGAGAATAATTATTAGCAATTAATTCTCATTATCTTCCATTAAAGACAAGTTTACCATGTAACTGTTACCAAAGATTTTGTTCTCATTCAAAACCACTTATAAATTCAACAAACTTTTACTCAACACCAACCATTTGCCTAAAACTAAACATTAAGCATTCACAGATAAACAAGAAATAGTCCCTGTATTTCAGCTATCATAATTTAGTAGAAAACACTGACAAAAATTAATCATCATAATTTTTATAAATGGTGTAACAAAATATTCATAAGAGGCTACAGAATGCAGAGGGGTAGCAAACATGAGGGGCACCTAACTTGTCTTGGGAGGGAAGTCTGTGAATGTATTTTTAATGGAAGTAATGCTTCAAATGAATAGAGTGGAGAGGAGCAAAGCAGGGAGCTTCCTATGCACTGAAAATTGTATACACAAATGAAACAGTAAGGGAGAATGTCATGTTCATGTAATTGAAAATGGTTCCACATACTGTAGTGAAAACATTACATGATATAAGGATAGAGTTGTTTATCTGGCTAGGAAGTCTCTCCTTTATCCAGAAAGAAATAGAAAGCCATTGAAGAGTATTTTTTTTTTTAAGAGTATTTTTAAAGGAAGTGAAAGGATCAGATTTGTCTTACAGAAAAGTTTTATAGAAAAATCTGAGAATTTGATTATTGCCCAAACAGGAAAGATGGGAAATGAAGGAAGGGAAAAGTTTAGGACAATCCCTAGGTTTCTGACTGAACTGGTAATACTACCATTCCCCTGGTTAAGGTGCAGGCCTGGAGTAAAATGGTGAATTTAACTTGGAAGTGCTGAGTCTAATATGATTATGAATTATTCAAGAGAAAATGTTTCACAGATAACCAAAAACTCATCTGCTGATCAGGGAAACACTGGCACTCCAAATAATAGGGGACAGCACAAATGTAACAGTTATCTTTACAGAACCGATTGGAATTATCCAATTATGCATCCAACTATGCTGGACACATACTATCAATTCATTTTACCCACTGGATACAATGTTTTATTCCATGAAAAAAAATTATTTTTTAAAAGCAAATTTGGGGACTTCCCTGGCGGTCCAGCAGTTAACACTTCGCCTTCGAAAGCAGGGGGTGCAGGTTTCAATCTCTGGTCGGGGAGCTAAGACCGCACGTGCCTCACCACCAAAACACCAGAACATAAAACAGAAGCAATATAGTAACAAATTCAACAAAGACTTTCAAAAAATGGTCCACATCAAAAAACACCTTTAAAAAAAATAAAAGCGAATTTGAACTTAATTAAAATTTTCCTTCTTTCCTTATACCTGAATATCCTTTCACAGGAAAGTGATTTCTGATAAAGTAGAAAATAAAGACTACTTTATTTCTGTTTGGGGAATTCTCGTCACAAACGTTTACCATGACAGTGATAACTACTGATATTTGTATGTGCCAAATCTTACTCCAAATGCTTTCCTCACATGAATTCACTTAATCTTCAGGACAACCTTATGACATAGATACTATTATTATTCCCATCTTACCAAAAAGAGAAAACAAAGTTACTGAAGAGTCAAGAAACTTGCCCATGATCACAGAGATGGTACCTAATGGGATCAGGAATCAGTCTGATTTCAAAGCCCTGCTTTTAACTACTATACTATGCTATCTGTCATACATGATATTACTCTAATATATTAGGATTATGGAAACATCAAAAATTATTCAGAAGCTATGGAGAATTACAGATAGAAACAAATAAATGGATTTCAGTGTAAATGGAAAAGCAGCTCTCCTCAGTGACACATCTGTAGTATAGATTTCTTTTCAGGCACTGAGCCACACCTAGCACTAAAGTAGTCACACAAAAGAAACAAGCACTCTAAAGCTCCATGGCATGGGGAGCTATGCACAGAAATTCTGCAGCTGCTTCAAAATCTTATTACTACTGGGATTTCACTTTTGGATTCACTGATCCTGGAATACACTGGCCTTTAAAAACACTTAAAATATTCTACATTCTTAATGCCACCTCAATTCCTCCACTGGTGGTATCGCTATAGAGAAAATACATGTAGTTATAAAGTTAAAGCACAGTATGAATTATGGGGAAATCTGCACCTTGTAAGAAATATGTGCCCATTGTCTCTAGCATCAATTTTGCAAAACAATGACGCTTTATGTCTTTTCTTTCTCAACTGGTTTCAAACAACAAAGTAAGACCTTTTCATCATGTTACTTAGCATAATTTTTACTGATATTCAGCATCAAAATACTGATGTGCTAATCTGAAGCACTAGGGATTACTAGAGATTACTAGGCATTGCACTAGTAATCTGGCTATAAAGTGATGGCCAAATGAGCCTAGTAATAGGTGAAAATTCATTATCCTCAAACCCTTAGATGATGACTTAATAGCAGTCTTGGTGCAGCAGAAAATCTAGAAGGCCCTGCTTTCTTAGACTGGTCCCCTTAGAGATAGTTGAGGAAAGGAGCTAAAGAGAGACAGAACTACAGGAGAAGCCTCTTATTTGACACTGAGTACTGGTTCAGTGATGGAGAAAAATAATCAGTAAAGTTAGAAATCCTCAGAAAGAATACATCTATAGCCCCAATATTTTATTTAAACATAAAACACAAATGTTTATTCATTTACTAATATTCTGATGTGGACAGAACCAAGGACGTCAGATACGGGTTCTGCCTCATCTTACACAAACACCTTTAACGGATCATCTACAATTACTACTTTCAACTTTTTAAAAGAATACAGTTCCTGTTCCATAGATTTATTGTGAGGATAAAATGAGGTAGTACCCTTACAATAGTGCTTGACACTAATAAGCACCAGCAAAAGCTAGTATTTTCATTATGTGCACAGAATTTAGTTTATGAAAAAAATCACACCTATATTCATTCATCTGAGCTTTTCAATAACCCTGTGAGGTAGGCTAGTATTTATTAATATTACCATTTCCCAGATGAGAATACTTGAGGTACCCACTACATATGTGACAAACACCCAATAAAGGATACAGCTGAGACTTGAACCCAGCTCTAGAGTAATACAGGCAATCTCTCTTGAATAGGTAAGTGAAGTAAAAGAAGTACAAGTAACAGAATACGGGAAGACGCATAATATCTCCCGGTAAATGCCCTTTCATAACTAACGACAAGGCTGAAAGAAACAAAGCAATAACGATCTGGAAACCTATACTGTACTCTTAACCAAACAAGTATTACAGTTGGTCACAGACTGATCTGGGGGTGTAGCAACAAGTTTAAGCTACGACTCATTGAGTTGAAAAAGGTCTAAATAGATTTCAAAGAGCGGTTTTTTTAGGATACAGAAGACACCCCACACAGCAACCTTACCATGCTACAGTTGCATACTATTTCAGTACTTACTCTACAACCAACAATTTGTTTAGAAGTTTTTTTTAACTGACAAGTTATTTTTCAAAAGTTGACATAAAATTATTTAGAATTTGACAGTGACCTACTGTTTATCAAAGAACAAATTAATGCTGCATGTGCTATTCACTTAGGTATAACCAAAGATAAAGCCCACGAAGTATTCTGGAACTGGAGATAAGAGAAGGGCATAATGAAACAAACAACGGTATACGAACTGATATCATGCTGGGGATGAGCCCTGCTGGAGCCCTGCAAAACTGCTCACCCTTGGACTTCCCTGGTGATCCAGTGGTTAAGATTCCACACTTCCAGCGCAGGGGGAACTAGTTTGATCCCTCATCAGGGAACTAAGATCCCGCATGCCACTGCCGCGTGGCCCAAAAAAGACAAAACAAGGGCTTCCCTGGTGGCGCAGTGGTTGAGAGTCCGCCTGCCGATGCAGAGGACACGGGTTCGTGCCCCGGTCCAGGAAGATCCCACATGCCATGAAGCGGCTAGGCCCGTGAGCCATGGCCGCTGAGCCTGTGCGTCCAGAGCCTGTGCTCCGCAACGGGAGAGGCCACAACAGTGAGAGGCTGGCTTACTGCAAAAAAAACAAAACAAAACTGCTCACCCTTGGCTACACACACACACACACACACACACACATATACACACACAGAGGTTTGCTTAAAGGGGTCTAAATAAAGCAGCTGTAGGGAAGGATATCAAAAGATATGATTAAAAAGAAGATTCAAAGATTAAGAAACACATGCAAGTCTGATTTTGTAAATAAAACTTTTCTTCATGGCTCATACTCCTTCTAGATGAGCAGGCTGCAGTTACACAATCATGTATCAAAACAAAGCAAAGCAAACTACTTAGTTCATTTTAACTATAGATTGATTTCTCAAACATAAGGATAGTTATTATGAAAATCCATAAAATTTTCTAATATGTCATCAGCATAATACCTCTAAATATATGATCATCAATTGCTTGCCAATGAGGATGATATCTTATACTTTTTAATACTGAGAAATATTTTTAACACACCAACTTAAAAAAAGAAACTGGTTAAACATGACACATCAATATTACCTATAGCTTATTAACTAGCCACATGGTACCTTCAATTTCACTTCCATCTCTTCAATACTGCCATAACATACTAAGTTTGTAAGAATAATTTTACTGTCCTCTGCCTGAAAATCCTGCAATTAGTAATAAAAATAATATTAATTAGCAAATTCACTTGGTTTATGACATGAATGATGACCTCTTTAAAGGGATGTCTTTATACAATGGACAATCCACAGAAAAGTATTCACTGCCTGGTGCTGCAATCAGGTAATAGATTAGGAAACAATCAAAGTGAGATCAAGTGATTTATACAAAGATTAGGTTCCATAGTTAGAATTCAAGTAACAGCCTCGAAGTTGTGATACATTTCTTCCTTCATATAACATGAATCTTTTCTTAGCCTATGCTCTATGATTCCATATTTTCTAAAATTCTTCTTTGGACTAGATATCAGATGGTATTAAAAAGATGATAAATAAGAAGCACAAATAATTAGTTGCTTTGTGTATAAGTAGTTGTGATTCAAAATGGAACCATAGCCTGTAGTCAGGAAAAATATTGCACGTGAATGGAACTAATACATAAAATTTACCCAGAACAATATGTTGAGCATATTTTGTGAACCTTGGAGACAAACACATTTTAGACTTCATATAAAGTAAATAACTAATTTCTATCATTATATCTAAAATCTTTAATATATTTAGTAATCTGAGTATATGTGATAAACTTGAGCAAAGTAAAATAATCTATGTGTTTGATTTTTAAAAATTTTAAATATGCTATATTTAAACATGATCTTTTAAGCTACAAACTTCAGAGGCTGACATCAGAGGCCATAAAGCTGGTCAGTAATTAAATTGATCACATCTCCCTGAAGACCAAAAACCTAGTAGATGACAACAGAGCTCAACATTTTCCAGCTGCTGAGGAGTAAAGGCTTTCAACATTTGGATATATGCAGGCATCTTATTTTCTCAGGATTTCAAAGTCCACATGCAGGCTGCTGTTCAGCTATTATAAATGAGTAATTCAAGTAGGGCATGACTGCTTCTTGTACTAACTTGATAAAGATGTTTCACTCCAAATGCATCAACAGTCGTGTTAAGTCATCCCTTTCACAGGCTGACTGAGGCTTACTTATGTTATGGTTTGTTAACAATGAATAAAAAAAAAAAAGATTTATTAACCTGTGCATTTGTTTTTCTAAAGCTAAAAATCAAGTTCTACTAATTAACTTCAAGCTAAACCATAGTTTATCAGTACAATCTAATGATAGCAATATTTAATTTTAAGTTTGTTTTAGAAAACAAAAGCAGTAATAACAAATATTACAAATATTTCATATTTTACAATCACACTGTAAAATTTAAAATATAATTTTCTGATTATAGTTAACTGAATATACTGAAATACTTTAGAAGGAAAACTACATTACCATAAATATGTACCATGCACTTTTTAACAACAATTAAACATTTTATACTTTTACAAAAATATGGACTTGCACTCATAATACTGGGTTGGCCAAAAAGTTCATACAGAAAAACCTGAACAAACATTTTGGCCAACCCATAATTACCAAACATTTAAAATAAAACAATATAAGCCAATTGAAAGTATTTGCAATGTTTAAACAATAAGAATTTCAACTCGTATGTAACCTTTTATCATTCCAGGCTTCAAAATCTATCCTTATTTGAGAAACCTTTCCTAACATCATTCAATCCTCCCTTCCCATTCAAATTAATCTCCCCCATCTATTTTCAAATAGAAGTACTTTTCTCCCAATCAATTACAGTATTTGTTAAAGTTAAGCTTGTTTTTTTAGAATTAGCTGTATGTGTATACTACTTGATGGGGACCTGTACTGAATACATTTTTATACCAGCCTTCAGCAGTTTTATGTATGCAGCCAGCAGCCAATAAATGAAATTAAGCAGAATTAAATGAACTGACTAATCAATTTTGGGGGGTCTGAATTCCTCCAGTCTTTGCTCTTTGGTGTAATGGGTAAATGTATGGGTTCTAGAGTCAAACTGCTTCAGTCCTACTTAAAATGCTTAGCATAATACCTGGGGCATAGGAAGAACCAGAAGAATATTACTATTATACCAAGTGTCTCTACCACCCTAAATAAGACTTGCTTCTCATTCCTTTTGTACCTCATCTCAGCGAAAGGCACTGTACTACGTACCCAGCTCTCCAGCTCTCCAAACCAGACACTGCATGCTTGCCTACTGTGTCCTTTCCCTTAACCATCATATTCAATGAACCATCAGCTCCTGCTGACTCCAACACATTACAGTCCCACAAATATGTGTAATTCTATTGACAGCATCATTTTTTTTCATTGCAACATTCCCTTAATGTCCCTGCCTCCTGTCTTTTACCCTCATCCATACACTGGTTTCTAGACCAGCCTACGCTGGTTTCTAAAGCAGAAATATGACAATAAAAACTTTCAATTGCTCCCTTTGGAGCTCAGTCCAAAATCTTTACAATGACTTTCAAGGCTTTTCATAACCTGAGGGAGCTTGCTGATCTCATCAGGCATTAACTCTTACCACGTTCCCCTTCCATTCCAAGCTGGCACACAACTTATCTGCAGTTTCCCCAAACCTGACCCATTTTTCCTCCTCTAGCTCATAATTAATGTCTCACCTTGGACATGACTGATTCCAGGAATCCTTTCTGAAGCCCCAAGTGTGGGTAAACGGTTTCCATGGATATGAACACATACTACCTTCTTTTATGGCAATATTTTAACTGCCTCTTAATTATCTGCTTATCTGTAAGTCTCCCTCAATGAACTATAAGCTCATTAATAAGAAGTAAAAGGGTGTTTTCAACTTTATATCCCAAGCTTCTTGCACAAAGTAAATATGTACCTGATTACTTGAATTACGTAATAAAAAGAACACGAGACAAGAAGATTCAGTTTTACCTCTTCCACTCCCTAGCTGCTTGACTCTGATGACATCTGACCCCAGCTGTAACATGCTTGCTTTATTCCTTTCTTCTGGACTAGAAATTATCTTGAAAATCTCTCCCCTATAAAATATATGAATTCTTCTACCTGGGATTACTAATTATAACAAAATCTTATTTTAAGGATAACTGACAATTAATGATTTAAGAATACAAAATTAATTTTTTTAAAGTCTTACCCAATAACTGCTAGTTTAATGTTGTCTACTCTTCCTTCCCTCTTACCTCTCCATTCAGTGACTGCTCATCACCCTATCAGAGAGTTTTAGGCCCATCAATTCCTTTCTTCCCCCAAAGATTATTCACTAAGCTCTGTCTGCCTTTCATCAGTTATAACTCATAACTTCAGAAAATTTCATACTCACATATAGAAATAAATCCTCTTTAAATTCTTGAGTTTTCCTCTTCCTGTCCCTCCGTCAACTCTAACCCAATCACGCCAAGAAAATGTTCTATTTTTCTACAAGAAGTCCAGAAGTAACCCTAATCATAGCTAATAATCATAAATAATGCTTGAACGAAGAAAAAAAGAAACTATTTGGAAATGAGGGTAAAACAACAAAAAGCAAGTTATCAACTTCTAATGTTCTTGAAATGCCAATAAATGTCTTTAAGTGTCTCCCTAAAAGTTATCTTTTTACTATTCCATTCTCCTAAGTCTACTTTTACCTAAAATAGAACAATTATAAATATTAAAGTTTTTTATTTATTCTTCCATTAAAGCAGGGCTCCCCAACGCCCGGGCTGCTGACTGCTACCGGTCTGCAGCCTATGAGGAACGAGGCCACAGGGTAGGAGGTGAGCGGCAGCAGCGAGCGAGCAAGCAAAGCTTCATCTGCTGCTCCCCATCGCTCTCCATCACTCTCATTACCGCCTGAACCATACCCCACCCCCACCCCCCGTCCGTGGAAAAATTGTCATCCACGAAACCCATCCGTGGAACCAAAAAGGTTGGAGACTGCTGCATTAAAGTACTATCTTTAGAGTATTGACTCCTACTAGTTTTCACTAAAAATTTAGAGTATTTCAACTTCATTGCGTTTAACCAAAAGGAAGAATTTTATTGAGTTGGCCTTGAATTTTAACTATGACAATTCTTTGTTCCTATGTATTCAAATATTCACATGTGTATTCAAATATCCTAAGCATTCAAATATTCAAAGAGCTAACTTGTAAGTGGACATTTAAATCAAAACTCACTGACGTTTTTCTGTTTGCATGTATCCCAGATAGCTGACTCAGAATAAAATAAAATTTCAACTATATTTTGAATGGGAAGACATTTTACTTATAAATAGAAAACAAATTAAAGGAAAAATAAAGTCATTTAAAACATTTTAATCACTAGACTGAAACTAAGGAGAAATGCAAAATATGCTATCTTAAAATCTGATATTTTATTCAGCTATATAATAAAAGCCTCAAAGCATCTATAAAAACTAAGCTGTAAACTCTGGCTTTCAGGACACACATGTGTTTTCAAAGTGAAATGTATTTAAATATTAAAGGTTATATAAGAATTAATGTGCAAGAATGCTTATTTGTGAGCAAAATAACCTTAATAACCATAAATTAGTTGAAAATAAGTATTCTGAAAAAGAAATATTTAAAACTAATGTTTGTTCGCAGAAAATACCAAATACTCTTCCTGTGAGTATAAATATGAATGAGAAATGACTCATAATCCCATCAAGCATTAATAATCACTATTAAAAAGTAACTTTTCTAAGAATATATAAACATATATTTATATACATATGTTGAGAGAAATTTTTAAAAACCAGAATATTATTATATGTAGGTTTACACATTTTTTTTGACACAAGCTTTTATTATGAACCTTTTCCTATGATATATATTTTCTATTGCCTAATTTCAAAGATGCTCTTCTTTAGATATATCTTAATTTATCTTATAATTTGCCTACTATTGGACAACAAGGAAGATTTGTGATTATTATAAATAAGCTGACATGACTACCCTTACATTTTAAACCCAAGTCTTTAAATGTATCTGGGATTACTCCTTTACGGATATATAAGTCTTGAAGACTCCTATAAGTCTTGAAAGTAGGATTATGAATGATGACCACTTTTAAAGTCCTTAATAAGTTTTGCTAAATTGATTTCTGGAGAGTTTGCACAAATTAATAGTCCCACCAGACTTTCATTTAAGTGCTCATTTCATAAACTTCTCAGCTTTCAGTTTTATAATTTATTAAGTAACAGTTTCACAGGTAAAAATTGTTCCTTACTATTGTTTTAATAGCCATTTCTTTGGCTACTTATTAGTTTGATTTTTTTCATGTGTTTTTTATCATTTGTATTTCTTACTTTTGTGTCCTTCAGCCATCTTCTTGTGATGTATTTTTAATTTTCTTTATTGTTATTTATCTGTAACTGAGTTCTGTACAACTCTACTATATTCTTGCAAATACTTTCACAGTATTTCAGAAATCCATCTCTTCAGCGGAAAGTATCAGATAAGATGTAATTCTTACGTTTGAAGAAAGGCTTCTTATAATTTAGATAACACTATATAAAGCATTTAATCCTCATAAGAAAAAATACAATATAACTATTCACTAAAATAAAAATGTCATAATCAAGAGACTGTTACTCCTGTGAGGTTCAGGAGCTCCTCTTTCCTGTGTATATGTATGTACACACACACTCACTCCCTCTCTCTCTCTCTCTCTCCCTCTCTCCTTCTTTCTCTGATATAGAGTAGGTATTCAAATTTTTGTTGTACAAATACTTTCACCAGGAAAGCTTTTTAGTAAGTTAGAACACACTATTTACTTTAAAACCAGGTTAGAACATCTTATTACCTTAACAACATAAATAAATAAATAAAACATAAGGCCTTTTTCTGGAAAGTTGCAGATATTGACAAAGCACCTGGCTGAAGGGAACTTAAAATGACAAGATTTCAAAAGTTAAATTCAAATTAAGGTCTACAGAAGTAGTCCAGAATTCTTCAACAATCAATACTTCCTTTGGACAAGAGGAAACTGTTAACTTCATCACTGCCCTCTGCCGGTGGTATTATTTTCCTTTGATTTTCCCTCCATATACCAAATATTTGCCTCACAAAATTACTCCTGACCTGCCTCTGTATTTAAACTACCACAGCTAAAGATAGCGTAGCCATGTGGAATTTAGTAAGGCTTGTAGGAAAAAAATTGTGCTTCAATGAAGAGCTCTGCGTTGTTCAGAGTACCCCTTCCCAGGTTATCTAAGTGTGATTCTATGGGGACTCTGTACCTTTCATTGCCATTGAACTATCTTACAAATCTCTAAATTGTAGATAACTGATAGCAATGCAAAAGAATTATTCACTATAGATGCAAATAAATCCTGTCAGGTAGAAATTTGACTGACCTCTCTTCCCCACTGCTGAAGGAGCCTGTTTTGTGTCCATTTCCAAATTTATTACAGTATTACTGAGCTATAAATGTCCGTTGTTTTTTTTTTAAACTCTCCTTTGATCTGGTTGTAACACCTGCTTGGTTCTCTCATTGGTAATAATGTTAATAAGCTTTAACGTTTGTCCATTTTATATCTATACGAGTCAAGATTTCACTTTTTTTTTAAATTATTCTTTAACAGGCTGAAGCCAGACTACATTTTTCCGTCACAGATCAACTTAGAAATAAAATGATGTGGGCCTGTAGACAATAGGGTTATACCCAAATGGCAAAAATCATTTCATTAGGACCAGCCTGTACCTACCAAATACTTATCATGTACTTGTCATGACCCTGACCAGTTTCATGGGGAAAGAATCCTATAAACAGTTATGACTGTTTGCCCTGTGATATGGTCAAAGTGCCATGGTGCTGCTTGGGAGGGGTAATTAATTAGGAAGGGAGGAGAGAGAAGAGGGAGGAAGAGGAGGAGAAGGAAGGACAGAAGTCAGAGGAAGGTGAAACTAAAACAAACAAAACGTTCTCAGAAAAGTTCCTAAATTCTTACACATTAATGGACAACTGACTTTCATCGTTTATTTACAAAACAAAGTAACTGCACAAGGATGATTCCTGTGAATACTATACTGACTACAAAGGATGCAAAAGCTATCTGTGCAATCAAGTTTCTTCTAGAAGGGATGAAACAATTAGGGGAAGAGGCAGGTAGCAAAGACTGATGTGAATTTCACGCCTGTTTTATAAATCAACTCCTAGTGGTTCACTAAGGCTTCTACTTCTCATTTGACCAATATGACAGCTACTATACAGCCAACTTCAAAATCTAAACAGAAAACGCAAAAATGAAAACGCACTTTGAAGACATCATTATCTAAAATATAAAAATAAACTGAAGTAATAATGGTAGCTTTTTGATCCATATGAAAACACACAACATTATACATTTTACGTTGAAGTTCACTTGAAGCCCATTACCACCTGAACTACTTCTTATATAATAATTTACTATTTACAAATGAAGATACCACTTACTTAGTTTGAATATCAGTTTCCTTTTACTATACAAGCAGTAAAAAATGCAAAAATTTTTACCTTGTGCTATAAATAAGGAAAACAACTGGTCACCCATAAGGCTCAAGAGATTTCTTTCACTGTCTTCCTTCCAGAATCTGGGACCTTTCAAATAAGCAAGCAAAGCAATTTCCCGTTGCTACTGAAACTGTTTCTGACTCCTAGCATCATGCCATCCAGGAGACATTTCAATCTGGAAGAAGGTAGGATCCTGGGACTAGGTAAAGGATTTACTCCTAGCTTCAGACCCGCATACCCACAAGTTTATAGAGTTAACTTGAAGGAAAATTTAAAGTGGATAGGGATCAGGTGACATGTAGAGAACACGGTAGGAAAGAAAAGGACTCAAGAGAAAAACCATAAGCATTTAATGAAAAAAATGATTAACACAGGGTACTATTTTGGACAGAATAATTAATACTTAAAGTTTGCATTATGTTTCACAATTACAATGGACTTGAAGGTAGAGTGTTTAACCTACACAACAATCCTAACAATCAGGTATATACTCATTTTACAGATGAGAAACCAATACTCAGAGGTTAACTTGTTCAAAATAATATAGTTTACAATGGATAAAGTTGCAGTCAAAATGTAAGCTTTTTTAATCACTCATTCATTCATTCATTCAGTCTTGGTGTTTCTATGCCTATCTCCTCAATATATTATAAATTTCTTTACAGTAGAGACTTTGATGCATCATTTTATTTATATAGACAGAAAACTTGCAAAAACTACTTGTTGAATGAATGAATAAATGAATAATTTTACTAAAAAAATAGAGCAATAAAAATATGAGAATGGCAAAGAAATACAGGAGAGTTTTCCTTTACTTAAGTAAAGATGAATTTGAGAATCAACCATAAGACAAACTTCACGATTTGAAAAAGAAAAAATGTTTTAAATATATATCTGCTTTAATACATTTAAACATATATGGTTTATATGTGTGTAAATTCCCTTAATTACTGTGCTAGATAGAAATTTATATTTTTTATACTTAAAAACATCAGGCTGCATTAATACAAGACATTTATGATGTAAACTTTTGCCCAAAAAGTTATAATCAAAATGCATTTGGCAAATATTTCACCAAACCTTTCACTGTGTATGTGTGCGTATCTGTCTAAATGGAAAATAAAGATTTTTATAGTACTTAGTAAGATAAAAAATCCTCTGTGCTACAAATGCAGCATTCCAAAAAGGCTATGTTCTGGTAACCATCATAATCCTTCAGAAATTGTTTATATTATGATTAGAAATCACTGTGCTCCTATATTCCCACAAATAGTTCATATGGTAAAGAAATCAGTAAACTTACTTTTATGCGTAACATCTTTAACATTTGCTCCCCTTTCTGTGCTTGTGATTAAATGTAACATTTTGAAATCCCAAAGTTCTGAGAAAAACATAAATCCTTGTCTCACAGCTGCTGTTTGACTCTGGAAACACATGCATTTTCTTTTCAAGCATCTACCATCAAAATTCCCAAAGGGGTTGGACTGGAGAACACCTGCATCTCTTCATTTAGTTCCAATAACAGAGCCTAAACTCCAAAATTACAAAAATAGAAGCTCTGTTCAGCTGTAGTTACATTTTGCCCCTAATTCCCGTGAACAAAAATGCTAGGAGCATGAAATCATTCAGGCAAGCTCTGTCATCAAGAGGATAAGATTTTTTGCACCAGAAGCCCAGTGGGAACATGATAGAAAACTGGCAACAATTACAGATAAACTACATAGTAAAGTCCTCAGGGAAGAGAGAGGAAATGTAATAAGATAGATGGGTATAATTTTTACACATTTATGCCCAAACCACAAATGTGAATTGTCTTTAATTGCTACAATATATAAGCATTCTTACTCATGTGCCCTGTCAAAAATACTAAAAACATAACTTCAAGGCAATTCACTTAATTCTACATTATGAGGAGAATTTTCTGGAACAAAAAACCATTCCCCATAAATTAAAATTTACAATCTAAAATACCGTCTCCATTTTAAAAACTCCTTAACAATTCATATCCTAACCAACCAACTACGAATGGTCAAATAAGAGTGTGTGTGTTTGCTGATATATTTTAATCCAGAAAGAAAATTACCTCCCCAATTTGAACATGAATTTCCAGAGAACAGAATTATAATTGTGACTTTCCTTCCCAATAACAATGATCAAAAGTTGTACATATTTGATGGGTAAAATATAAAATAACTTTTAATATATGGCAATCCAGTAAAGTTAAAACCTTATATTTATTTCTGCAACTGATTATACCAGGGAATAGAAAGATCAGCCTCAACTGTATTATATTTAAATGACAGTTTAAGAGGAACAGTTGTTTTAAATTATTTTTAAATATCCTCATAATCATTTAATTCTATTTTTCTAGTGTTAGGAAGAAATAGTTGTTTTGAGTTTTATATGTCAAAAGCAAATACAGCATGATCATCTTACTTACACAAGTGACTACAGCCAGATACTTTAAGAGATTATCATCTTTAATAATGGTGAACCAAAATCAATTAGATGAAATTTCATAGAAGACTGACATTCTTCATGTAAATTCATATATTTATTTAGATTATAAAATACAGAAAACTATCTTAACAATAGTTTATGTGAAAAAGAACTCTAATTTCCAGTAGCACATATGCTTAAGACAAATATTAACTAAATAGAAGTTCACTATATATATGTGGAAAATACACTCTCTACTTTGTGCTATGTGGACGATTGTGTTAAATTTTATTTATTTTTTAATTTATTATTTATTTATTTTTGGCTGCCTTGGGTCTTTGTTGCTGTGCACAGGCTTTCTCTAGTTGTAGTGAACAGGGGCTAGCTACTCTTCAATGCGGTGCACAGGCTTCTCATTGCGGTGGCTTCTCTTGTTGCGGAGCAACGGGCACTAGGCACACAGGCGTCAGTAGTTGTGGCACACAGACTCAGTAGTTGTGGCTCTCGGGCTCTGGAGCGCAGGCTCAGTAGTTGTGGCACACAGGCTTAGTTGCCTGTGGGAACTTCCGGGACCAGGGCCCGAACCCATGTCCCGTGCATTGGCAGGCGGATTCTTAACCACTGTGCCACCAGGGAAGTTCTCGTGTTAAATTTTAAAAGAGACGTTTTCAAACATGTAGTGGAAGTACGGCAATGACTCTGAAGGCAAATCATATGGGAAGAAACTAAAATAAATTTATTATGTTTAGCCTGGACTATTCAGTTTTTTTCCAAAAAAACAAAAAAAGCTTTTGTGGAACATCTACCATATGCAGAGGAGAAAGAAGGAGCAATTAAGCTAGTGCTAGAATTTTCAGCATTAAGAGGTAAGTAGTGCTATTAACTGAAATTGAATGATGGAGTATAAAATGGGGTGGGGGAGATTACACTGAGTTTCATATTAAACATGTTAGGCCACAGGAAAATATCCACAGGGCAATGGTCAAGAGGTGGCTAAAATTTGGAGTTTGGATCTCAAAAGAAAATAAATGGACAAAGAGATATATGGTTGGTTGCTAAACACACACACACACACACACACACACACACACACACACACACTGTTGATGAAATCATCCAAATAGAATAGGGCTGGTGACATAATATCACAAACAACCTATATTTAAGGCAAAAAGGAAAGAAATGTATTTGAGGGGGGAAATGAATATGGTTCAGCAAGGAGAACCAAGAAACTACATTGTTGTAGTGTGCAGGATTGTGATCCTAAGCTTTTACCCTATAATGAATGATGTAGAACAGGGGTCCCCAACCCCTGGGCCATGGACTGGTACCGGTCCGTGGCGTGTTAGGAACCGAGCCACACAGCAAGAGATGAGCGGCGGGCAAGCCAGCAAAGCTTCATCTGTATTTACAGCCGCTCCCCATCGTTCACAGTACTGCCTGAGTTCCACCTCCTGTCAGATCAGCGGTGGCATTAGATTCTCATAGCAGTGCAAACTCTACTGTGAACTGTGCATACGAGGGATCTAGGTTGCGCGCTGCTTGTGAGAATCTAATGCCTGATGATCTGAAGTGGAGCTGAGGCGGTGATGCTAGAGCTCAGGAGTGACTGCAAATACAGATTATCATTAGCAGAGAGGTTTGACTGCACAGAGACCATAATAAATCAATTGCTTGCAGATTCATATCAAAACCCTATCAGTGAGTGGCAAGTGAAAACAAGCTCAGGGTTCCCACTACGCACTATGGTGTGATTCTGCACTATGGTGAGTTGTATAATTATTTCATTATATACTGCAATGTAATAATAACAGAAATAAAGTGCACAGTAAATGTAATGCGCTTGAATCATCCCCAAACCATTGCCCGCCCCACCCCGCACTGGAAAAACTGTCTTCCATGAAACCGGTCCCTGGTGCTAAAAAGGTTGGGGACCACTGATGTAGAAGACAGGAGACTCCTGAGTCAGACAAAGGACTTTATTACTCATGGCACAGCAAGCAGCATGATTATCAACATATGTATTTGTATCAGTTCTCTTTGCCCCCAAGTTCCATAGAGGTAACAACAAAGACATATCCAGATGGATGCCTGCACATGCAGTGGAATGCATTATAAGAAATGAATCCTGCACCTGAAACTAACCCAACATTGTAAATCAACTATACTTCGATTTAAAAAAATAGAAGAAATGAACCCCGAGTTGAGGAACCAAATCTTTTATAATGGGCAGTAAGCATGCCTTCCATTGGCTCCAGAGGGACACTAGATCTATCTCCCAAATACTGTTCACTATACAAATATCCTTTAAAAGATAGTCTAGAATAAAGAGCAGTCGGTGTCTCCATTCACAAGATATACAAAAACGCAAAAGACATCAGATGTTATCTTTTAATACCTGAAGGCCAAGAAAGACTAAGGTTTCAACAGAAAAGGTACAATCATACACAAATGCCAATGAAACATAAGATAATAAGTTTTGTCAGGTATATTTAGGGCCAATATATTATTTCATGTCACTTGTAAGACTAAGAAATGGAAGTTACAGTTCAACAAACAGAGGACCTCATAGTAATCGGACCTAACAAAGAAAGATGCTGTTAGATATTCTCTCCGATGGTAGATACATATATAAGGAGAAGGAAGAGGAGGAAGAAACGTAGGGAGAGAAGAGGGAAGACGGTTAACATGTATTAAGGACTTACTGTTTATCTGTCAAATACATTCATATCCTTCACTATCTGTCATAAATGTCCATTTATTCACTCATTCAAAAAATGATTTCTCAAGCGTTCCATATGTGTCAGGAAATTTTAGGCACTGGAGATAAAATGATAAGCAACCAGTGACAAACTCTGTCCTCACAGAAATCACTGTCAAATGGTGAAGACAGACAGCATTCAAATCACACAACTACATAAATATATACTGTCATTAAGTGCTATGAAAGAAACGTACAGTGAACTATGAAAATGAATGTAACAGAGATACCTAATCAAATTGGGTGGTGGGGGGTCGGGGAAAGGCAGCATCAGGGCTTTCTTGAAGATATAGTAGTTGAGCTAAGATCTCAACACTAAACTGAAGTCAACAGGTATAAGGTGAAGGGGTAAGGATAGTTTTAAGAATCCCAGACAGAAAAAAAAAAGGCATATACAAAAGCATAATCACAACTGAGAAACTGAAAGAAGGCCAAGAGATCTGAAGCACATAGAAAGGGGGGAATATCAAAAGGACTCCTAACACTGACTTAGAAATTGAAATGGATGGCCTATAAGTTCCTTGGTTCTAAGTTGATAGTATTCTGTGATCATTTTATATTCATAAATAGCAGACACCCTAAAATTTGTTTATACATTAATAACAGGATTAACAAATACTAAGAACTTTTTAACAAGCAGAACCTGTTATAAATCATAGGCAAAATAAGCATATGAAAAAGAGCTAAAGTTTATATTTAAAAGAGAAGGGAAGAAAAATGTTTAGAACCTATTTTAAAATATTTTACATACATCAATTATAGTCACCAAGTGCTTCTACCTCTGAAGGAGCCAAAGAAGAATCTATTTTCTCTATTTATCTATACAAACATAAGAAACAGAAGTGTCACTAAACGGTTCCTGTGAATAGTAACCATGAATGAAGAATGTGGGCTGGCACACTGGACTCCCATAGGAGCCTTCAGCTCCTTCACTGTAATCAGAGCCAGTCAAGCAGAGAAAGTGTTCAAGGGGGAGGAGGGAAATGTGCAAAGGGAGCTGCTAAGACTTCAAAGACAAAACAATGCTGTGACATCATGGAAGTGTGGCTCTTTTGATAGTGCTTAATATGAAGTAAAGAAAGAGATCCTCAAAGTTAAGAACGTGCAAGGCTGGGTGGTACAGTGTTTAGCAATATGGATCCTAAAAATAAAAGACAAAATGATAAATAGCCTAAGACAATGGGGAAATGTTATATAGTTAGAAGCCCCAGATTCAAGTTCAAAGTCTGACTTGTTCTGAGCCTCTATTTCCTCCTCTGTAAGACAAAATAACATTTGCTGTGCTGAACAGTCTTGTTTTATAACAAATAAAACAATTTATATGAAAGTGATTTTTAAATTGTAAAATACTGTTTTTATAACAAGTTTTACTAATACTACTATTTCTTTCAGTCAATTAATACTTAATTCCCATTAATAAAGCTGTCCATTCCCTCACATTCTGAAGTCAGGGTCAGAAAACTCTGCCTCTTTATCCTAATTGAGCTTCTCCCAAAACTCACTTCCTAATATAATATCCGCAACATTTTCTGGTCCCCATTTTTAATAACCCCCTTCAATTTGGGAGCATATGCACGAAGGCAGTTGTCTTCCACACATCATGCCATGATAATCAGAAGCCAATTAGAATGATCACCAAACTCCTCTAAAATACACAATTTGCCTCAAATCAGTTAGCCAATCACTTACTACTCCACATTCCAAAACCTCTCATTCAAATTCTATAAACAAATGGGAAAAGCTCATTAACAACCTCATCTGGATGGTCTGTCTCTAAAAAAGACAGCAGGGATTAATTGTGCTTTCCTTTCATTGTTCATCTAGAAGAGTTCAACTACCCAGCATCTTTTTTTTTTTTTTAAAGCAAACATCAATAAAGACTTGTGTTCTATGCCATTTCCCTTAGGTGCTCCAGCCTCAAAAAACAAACAAAAGCAAATGCAATCATCACTTACTTGCTCATACATTCACTAAATATTTGTTGATATCCTACTATATGTGGGATATTGTTCTAGACACTAGGAACACAGCAGTGACCAAAAAAGACAAAAATTCCAGCCATAATGAAGCATTAAATTCTAATAGCAGGGAAAAATAAAACCCAACAAATCAGTAACATGTATAGTATGGCAGAGTGTGATAAGTACTAAGAAAAACTTTAGAATAGTGGGTAAATGTGTGTGTGTGTGTGTGTGTGTGTGTGTATGTGTGTGTATGCACATATATGCAAACAAGAGAGAAAAAATCTTTTATATACAGTGATCACGAAACAACTTGCTGAAAGCATGATATTTCAGTAAAATCTTAAAGGATTGTTAATAAATTATTTCTTCATTTAAAATTTATTTATAATTTATTCATACCATCAGTCATATATACACACACAGACACACACACACCTCCAATTTTAAATCTTATTACAGGAACATAAAATTAGTCAATATTACTTTAAAACTGGCTTTGAAAAATAATACTTATGCGCTCTCTCATAACCATATCATAAACACCTAAGACATGAATGTGGGTGGCAGTTCCCAAGATGGATGGAAAATTTAAATTTAAAAATACCCTAAATAAAGCATGTGAATGTAGTTTAAGTAAAAACACATTTTAGGATTAAAACACACCCAAAGGAATATTTCCAAAGCACCAAATGCATGATCACATTAAAATTTTACATGCAAATCCATAAGCATATCACTAAACATAACACTAAAGTTGAAGATTAGGTGAATTTCCTTAACAGTAAGAAAAAAACTTTTTCCTAGAAATATCGTAAGTATAATTTTTTTATAGTAGTTTACTTTTAGACCCATGCTATAAAGGTTAAAAATGCAAATATATATTTGAGACCCTAGATATACATTTAAATTACAAAGAATAATACGAATATTGTTATTAGAAAGATCAGATTATTTAAACATGCTTGACTCAGTTCATTCTAATTTTGTATATGACAAGACAAAAAATGAAGAATCCCTGTCCAATTTAAGAATATGCAGTAGATTCTAATAAGCTTAGTCCCTTCTTAGGTATCAAAATTCTAACCAGATGGTCTGGTCATTCTAATAACATTTTAATGATCTTATGATTTGAAAACAAAACCTACTGAAAACTACTATTTGGATAATTACATAACAGAGTTTCTCAAACGGCATATTTAAAGAATATAATTAAATAGGCATTAAAAAAAGCATGATGTTGGGACTTCCCTGGTGGTCCAGTGGTAAAGAATCCGCCTTCCAATGCAGGTGAGGCAGGTTCGATACCTGGTCAGGGAACTAAGATCCCACACGCTACGGGGAAAGTCCACGCACCACAACAGCTGAGCTCACGCGCCTCAACAAGTGAGAGAGCCCACGCGCCCTGGAGCCAGCACACCACAACTAGAAGAAGCCCCCTGCGCCGCCAACTAGAGAGAAGCCCATGTGCCACAACTATGACCTAACTCAGTCAAATAAATAAATAAATAGGTGGGGGGGAAGCATGATGTTTATTTAACCACCAATCCCTTCTCCCAAAATCCGGGGTAGGCAAACCACATAGGCTAAATCTCGCCCATCTCCTGCTTCGTGAATAGAGTTTTATTGGAACACAGTCACACCCATTCATTTACATATTGGGTATGACTATTTTTGTGTGCTCTAATAGCAGAAGTGAACAGCTGAGACAGAGCCCATATGGCCCACAAAGCCTAAAAGGTTAGTTATCTTGCCTTTAGTAAAATGTTTACCAGTCCCTACTTTAAAGGACTGGTAAAATCTTCTACCCATAGGCACAGTCTTACTTGGGTACTGGCCTCATCCTCACAATTTTTTCCTTAGGAAACCACACCCATCCTCATCAAGTTGAAAATGTCTTTTTGAGGAGTATTGTCTTTAAAGGCAAGCTGACTCAGGGGTTCTCAGACTCACCTTTCAAATACTAATTTCTAGTTTCTAGTGTGGATGCCATTCAGCTGCAAATGCTACTATAACAAATTCTGCTTTCAAATGGTTTTGCATCCATGCATATGTACACTGCTTCGAATATTCACCTCCATATAGTCTCTGTGTAGTTAATTATGAATCTTCTCATGGTTTCTACTTTGAACTTAGTGCAGTCATGCTTAACATATTTTCTATAAGCTACAGTTCTAGTCATATAATGTTAACTGAGCTCTACTCGTAGGCAGCTATTTGAAAGCACCTCACTGGCCAGTTAATTCTAAAGAAAAAATTCAGACTCCTGACCCTTTTAAGAAATCTGTATATAGCTAACTTATTTCTAGCATCATGGTCTTGGCTTTACCAACTACATACTAACTGAACTCATGGCTGACATCAGGCTCTACTTACTATACCTTTTTATCCCCAGTCTTCATTGATAGTTCCAGTATCTCCTCTCAACATGAGAGGTGTGGATCTGCTACTATGGTGTGAATAAAATGGAATAGATTCTAGGCAAAGTGCTTCTAGAAAAAAATTTAACACTAAGAAATAAGAGCTTGACTTCTGAGTTTTTTCCTTTATTACAACATCAATATCTTTTCCTTTTTGTAAAAGCACAGAAGGCCCAAACACCTAACTTTACCATGGCAAACTATGGGTCACAAAGTGCTACTATCCCAAGAAAAATATTTTCTCGTTGCAATGTTTTAAATTTCTTTTACTCCTTTCTATGTATTACATGATATATTTAAAAACTCAGTTGGGTTTAGTAGTAGTAGTAGTTGAATCTGAGATTAACTCTTATACATACAACTGAATTATCTCAATAAAATAGAGTAAAATCATTATTGTTTGTAAACACATCATTTATCAAAAATGATATAAAATACTTCATTTGAATTTTCAAAGAGCGTAACTGCAGAGTGTATCCCAATGGACACAAATGAAAAAGAGAGGAAGAAAGAAATGGAGGGAGGGAGGGAAGGAGGGAGGGACGAAGTTAAGGAAAGGAGAGAAGGAAAGAAAAAAGTCCAATTTTAAAAGTCTTGCTGGAAAAGAAAATGCAAATAAGTGAATAATGATGTACTTACCGGAACTGTGGCAGTAGTCCATATACTGTGGAACTAGGGCTGTGAAGGCTATTAAATCTGGAGCTAAGAGAGATTCTGGCTTTCTACTCTCATTGAGCCACTTGCTGCTATGAAGGTCTTTAGTGTCAGAAGGACCCTGAAGCAATGGAATTAACTTCTCTTTTCCACTCTCACCTGAACAGAAATATTTATGAAAAAGAAACTCTCATCAAATAAAACATAGGAGTACCCCGAAGATGTTTGATCTTAAAGTATACTAACATCATAATATAAAATTTCAGTTTATACTTGGTAATTCTAGCAGAACATTTAGTTATACTCTAAAAAGTATGACTGATAAAATTAAAAGCACTTTTAACTCTTAAAAGGTTGTTTTAATATTTAGCTGATGAATGTAGAACATGTTCAGAAAAGCTTATAAAATAAAACAACATGAACACACTGTATTCTAAATATTCAATGGAATCTGTACCTATTTAACCTTATTTAGACATTGAATTCACACTGGAAAAAATTAAATAACAAACAGTTTAAGGAAAATATTATGAAATAAAATATTGGAAGGAAGGCAAAATCAATTACAACATTCAGTTGAAAAACAGCTGGGTTTTCTGTTTAATTTCATTATACTAACAACATTTTAACTTAATTTTTAAGTGTCATATACATCTATACCTCCTATCCCCCCCAAAAGTGTAAGAATAAACCTTCCTTTAATATTTCCTCCCTCATAACCATTATTAAAACTATGCAAAGTTTTTTTCCTTAAATAAAAATTAACCTATTAATGTCAAGAAGTATCATCCTGGCATAATTAACAATTTTTTTCAAGTAAAAATAAAAAAATGTAAAACCTCTGATTCATAGGAACAATGAGTAAATTCTTGTTTCAGTAACGCTCCTTGTAAAACGCACGGCCAATTCTCCTACACAGGCAATAAAGTTTTACACAGTCCAGCTGCACATACCTGGGGCTTTGGCACAAATTTTTATTGATCCCATGGTCCCAGAGGCACATTTGACCAATGATGTGCTGCAGTACTTCAATTCAACATTCTGGATTGAGCCCTCAAGAGTTGGCAGGGGATTCTTAGATTTCACACCTAATAAAAGAAAACTGCAAATGTACTAGCCGATTGAATTTAAATAATTTTTATACTCCTTCACCAAGGCATTTAGACTTAATTATATTTTAATTATCTACCTCAGATGTTCTTACAGTATTTGTGTTAGGCTTCACAGTTTAGTGTTTAGGAGTTAAAAAGATGCAATTTTAAAATAAATGGGCTGAACCTGCATAACTATACTTATGCAAATTTGAAATAAATATTTGTTTAAAAATCAGGAGACTAAAAAATCATATTTGGTTTTAGAACATAGAGTAGGATTTTCAATTTGATACAAATTTAACTTATAAATTGAGTTTCATTTAGGCAGAGACATTTAATTTAAGCATGAAACTTCCTACGTAAACAGCCTCCTCAAAATATCTTGGCCAGGTGGGGTGAAGAGAGAGAAACAAAATAGCTCAAAACAGCTCCTAAGTTAAAATACAATAGCTTATAAGCAAAACTGACATCCCATGTGTAGCTAAAAGAAACTAAAGGGATTCTATATCAATTAACAAAAAAAAGTGAATATTAACATCTCTACTATATGCTACTTGCTGAAGACCATAAAAGCACAGAAGGGAACAATTACCATGACATAAATGGTAGGGAAAACTTAATTCAAAAAGAAGAGACTCATTTTGGCCCTGTAGGGTAGGTGAGAATTAAAAAGGCAGAGAAACCTTAAAACATTACACTAACATTATTGCAAACCACTAAAATAATGATAATGATGATGAACTCTAATCAACTAACATTTACTGGAGGACTTACTATGTGTGATACACACATCTCATTCAATCCTCACAACAGGGCTGTGATAAAGATGTTATTGTTATCCTCATTTTTACAAACTGGGATATAACGGATTAGAGGAGTTAAGTAATATTTGCTCAGTCCTACAGCAGAGAGAAAGAGCTGAGGTGTTTAACACAATTTGATCCTATCACAGAAAACTTCACCACTCATTTCAACTGTATTCATGAAGAATGGCCTTCTTTTCCCCATTCCACATTCCAATCAAATATGTATTATCCTTCATATTTGAAACTCCTTTAATGAGAACTAAGTATGAATAATTAAGAAAATCATGAACTTTTTATGACAGACATATTAAACATTACTCTAAAATCTTTGATCTCAAACTCTGGTGCATTCAAGAAGCCCCATAGTCCTCCAAGAGTCTTCCTGAGATGTGGCCCAGGAACCTGCAGTTTAACTAACACACTACATGGTTTGCCAGTAGTTAAAGGACATCATCTTGAGAAATACCTTCTCACATAGTAATCTTTACTTCAGAAGGACCTATAAATTTACTGATTCCTATTTGACTGTTATATAAACATGTATCAATTGGTTGCTATTCCCCAATATTCACCACCTGTGTTATTTCCATTTGCAGTGGTACCTATTATCCTCAAAGCAGGAGTCTAAATGCTGTGTATTTATACATTTTTCTATGATTTTATCAGTTTTTATCAAATTCTCAAAATCTATGACTCAAAAAACTTAAGCAGTATTTCAGAAAGTTAAATGATGCCAACAATATGAAATAAACATAGCAGTAGTAGTAATAACAGTTGTAGCAGTACTACTAGTTATAGCACCTAACACTCAATGACTAAGTGCCATGCACTATGCCCAGTTTTTTTTATTCATCTCAAAAGAAAAAAAAAAAAGGTAGCTATTACTATTCCACTTTACATTCAGGAAAACCAAGGTTTAGAGAAATAAGAATTTTGCCCAGGCTCAAGTCAGAAAGTGGGCAGGTGTGGTTCACTTTTCTCTTCATAAGAAAAGAAACTGAATTACCCTGCATATTTAACATCTACTGTGGATACAGAAGTTATAATCAGTGGATAATTTACGCTGCTCCAATCATTATGTTAAGTGATGAGAGGGATACAAAATGGAATAATACCCTCCTCTAACTCTCAAGCCCCCGGAGTCAGACTCTCATTCTATGCCAATTTTTTGAAAAAACTTAAAGAATCTAGATAGTGATGAGCAGACAAGAGCTAATCAAAGATTCTCTCAAGGGGGTTTCCCTGGTGGCACAGTGGTTGGGAGTCCGCCTGCCAATGCAGGGGACGCGGGTTCGTGCCCCGGTCCAGAAGGATCCCACATGCTGCGGAGCGGCTAGGCCCGTAAGCCATGGCAGCTGGGCCTGCACGTCTGGAGCCTGTGCTCCGCAACGGAAGAGGCCACAACAGTGAGAGGCCCGCGTAGCGCAAAAAAAAAAAAAAAAAAAGAAAAGAAAAGAAAAAGATTCTCTCAAGGGTTACTGATGGTGTTAAGAACCAAAAGAATTGAATTAGTTCTGGTAGATGCAAAAATAAACAAATATGAATAGACAAAAATGGCTTTTTAAAAAATTATTTTATAAGCTGCTTCTTTTACAGTTTACACCAAGTTTAGGACTCTACCTTGAATCTGAAATGATACGTCTTTGTTAATATCTAATGCATGCCATACATAAGACTCTTATCAGAAGAAGTTGCTGGAAACCTCTTCTGATCAGAATCACTTGTATATATATAAAGCATCTTAGTTTAGACTAATACTATCAAGAAATTATTTCACTTTTTATGATCATTACATTTCTCAGATTCTAAAAAAAATATTTGTTTATTTGGCTGCATCGGGTCTTAGTTGTGGCACGCAGGATCTAGTTCCCTGACTAGGTATCAAACTGGGGCCCCCTGCATTGGGAGTGAGGAGTCGTAGCCACTAGACTGCCAGGGAAGTCCCTCTCAGATATTTTTAAACTTGTTTTAGTAACTAAAACATCCTGCATACTTTCTCCTTAAGAAAACTTTTTCAAAAAGTAATTTGTTTTTAATGGCTCAAGCTCAGATTTTTTAAAAGATAATTATAGTCATCTTTTGATAGACTTCAACAATGGAGGAAATCTGCTAGTAAAAAATAACCTCAGTAATGTAAATTATGGACTTTGGGTGATTATGATGTGTCAATGTAGGTCCATCAATCGTAACAAATGTGCCCCTCTGGTAGGGGATGTCAATACTGGGAAAGGCTGTGCAGACCAAGAAGGAGGCAGAAAGTATATGGAAAACCTCATACCTTCCTCTCAGTTTTGCTGTGAACCTAAAATTACTCTAAAGAAGAAAAAGTATTAATAAAAAATAATTTAAAAATAAACTTGGTTTCTTTCCACTCTACCATCAAACCAAAATTTGTAAAATACCCCAAACATAAGCACTATGGAGGTAGAAAGGAGCAGAGTCTTGGCATTGCACAACTCAGGGTACCATTCACATTTTTTTCTGTCTACATGAATGCAACTTCCTGAAACTGTGAAAGGAAATCTCCTGTTGGGAATGCAATATGGTGAAACAAAAAGACCAAAAGCTCTGAAACTGAAAAAGCAAGGCTTCAGATACAGGTAGCATTACATATCTAGTAGTTATGTGCCTTAAGGCAAGCCACTATTATTGTTCCATGTGGAGGCCAAAATACTACAGTTATTGTTCAAGGTATTTAACTCTGAGAAATCTGCTGAACTTTATACAGAACTTAATTTAGGGAAGAGGTGCAAAATGTTGATAAGATGTATAGTCAGCTGACATGAGTCAATAGGACAATCACAAAGACAGTGACAATATCTTACATTTGAAATAATGACTTTACAAAGCATTACAAAGCACTCTCATGTGGATTTACTCAAATATTGCTGTCATATTCTACTAGAGGAAGGAAAGAGGGACCCCCTAAGGCACTGCAATTGAAATACAACTTTACATGGTATAAACTTTCAATGGAATAATCTAAAAATAATAGTGAATTTTTGTAATACAATTTAATATAAAAAAATGCACTGTTACTTTTTCTCCTCAGAGTATTTTTCTGTAAAATATTAACTCTGAACACACATTCTTAGTCCTGTGGTGAACCCTTAGCTCAGATTCTTTTTACACTGCCTTTCTTGCCCGACATAATTCTCCTGGCCTCACAGACATGTTAACCCCCCCTGTGTTCAGTAATCAACTTATGATCACTCTTATAATTATCATCCATAAATCAGAAGATGAAATAATGAGAATGACCTGTATATCTGTGTGGAAGTAAAAGATTAAGGAGTCAAGCCATATGTAAGTTTAGCTCTGTTTCCTCCTTAATTTTTACGGGCCTAAACCAACAAAGAAATGAAAATGAAAAGATAAGCACTAGATGTGCAACTCTCAAAGAGGCAAGAACAGTCATCAAAATTTCAGAAGATGGATGCTGATGAACAAGTAACAACAAGATGACTTAGAGAAAAGTGCCCGTGGGTTATTAAACTAAAAAGCAAGTTGTTCTGCAATAAGCCCTGGAAAGATAAGAATTAAAGAAGCCAGGCAGTTCAGAGGGCAGGAATGCAGATAAGGCTAAAAAGATGAGCAGTGACTGAAAGTCTATCTAATAACCACACATCCTTTGTTTTAATTCGTGAAGCCATGCAACTACCCCACACTCATCCTGGCAAAAGACTGAAGGGTTCACGCAGGAGAGGCTGAACCAGAAGGACTTTGAACTAAGGGATAATACCAAGGAAAAGGCTGCATGCGAAAAATGGGAGACTGTTTAAAAATCTACATAAAATAGATGTACTGAATAATGAAATCTCCTTTTCTTTTACTCTCTAGGGACACTGAATGCCAGAGTTACAACCTGCAGGAAAGAAATGGAAGGTTTTCTATCTGTGAAAACTGGCCAGTCCAAGAAAAAGGAACCAGAGATACTGATAATTGATTATCCCCAAACAACAACAACAAAAATGAGTAAGTGTCCAATTCCCCTACAATAACACCAGCCATTCAATAAGCTCCAACCTCACACATAGGTTCCCAATTAGTTATTTAGTATTTTATTCTATAATATGAGGGCTCATCAGAAACTAGGTATAAATCACTAACATGAAAAGTAGAGATAAACAACAAACACAGAAAAGGAACTTGGGGTAAAAAGACAATGCTGGGAACAGAAAACTTAGGTAATAATAATTATATTATTGTATTATACTTACTACTACTACTACTACTACTACTGCTGCTGCTGCTGCTGCTGCTGCTGCTATCCTTGGAGGGACTACAGAAGACACTAGAACAAGAACAGCATGTTTAGCTGAACTTTTCAAAGAACAGAAAAGAGCCATTAGAAATTAAAAACATGTTAATTCTCCTTAAATTAATATAAAAATAAGAAAATAAAGGTGAGGAAATCTACCACATAAATTAAAACAAAAAATCCAAAGAGACTGAAAATGGGCCAAATGACCAAAAAATGAAAGGATCAGCATTAACAATCAAATATCTGAAAAACAAAAGTTCTAGGAAGAACTATTAAAACAAAATGGAGAAAATAATCAAAGAAATAATTCAACAAGTTTCCCCAAATGAAGTACATGAGTTTCAAATTAACAGGGTGCACCACATATCCAGTGCAACAAATGAAGAAACAAATATCAGGGGTAAAGAGAGAAGCTCCTAAAAGTTTCTGAGATAGAAAACAAACAGATGCATAAAAACAGAAAAATGTTAATACATAAACATACAACAAACAATTAGAATGGCATCAAACTTCTCAACAGCAACACTGGAAACAAGAAGACAACAAAGCAATGCTTTTTAAAGTCTGTAGAAAAATCATCCCAACCTACAAATCTACATATACACCCAAACTACCTTCACATATGAAGGCAGAATAAAGATTCACTCAAACATGCCATATCTGAAAGAAGTTTACTTCCTTTGCTAGAAAGACAGCTACAGAACTGTGCTCTACCAAAAAGAGGAATAAATCAGGAAAGAATAATACATGTGATCCAAGAAACAGGGGATCCAATATAAGAGGAAAGGGAATTCCCAGGACAATGATAAAAGGAAACTTCAAGACATCTGTAGCAGGTTCAGAAGGAAATAGAGATTGAAACAGGAGGAAAGTGCACTAAAAGAATAATGACTACAAAAATTAAAACTAGGGACTTTCCTGGTGGTCCAGTGGATAAGACTCCACACTCCCAAGGCAGAGGCCTGTATTCGATCCCTAGTCAGGGAACTAGATCCCACATGCATGCCGCAACTAAGAGTCCACATGCTGCAACTAAAGATCCTGCATGCTGCAACTAAGACCTGGCACTGCCTAAATAAATAAATAAGGTATAAAATACTTTAAAAATTAAAACTAATTATCTAATGCATCTAAACATACTGAGAGAAGACATGCTTCTCTAAGAATTTGCGGGAATTAATATTAAGTACATGGAACACTAATGAAACAAAAAAAGGCAGTTATTAACTCCAAGGATAAAAGTTGCATAAGAAAAAACATTTAAAGGTCGCATACTATAATTCATATATACACGGTCATAATATATTAATACTGAATATATATTTAAGCAAAAGCTGTGATATAATTAGATAACTTAGGAGAAAAGAAGAATAGAAATACAGACAGCGAGTATTGGCCATAAAAGCTAAATCTTCTTGGTAGGCGAAATAATGCCATCCCGCCGTCACTCAAGATGCCCATATCCTAATCCCAGGACCTGGGAATATGTTATCTTAACATGGCAAAGGAATATTAAGGCACAAACAGAATTAATGTTGCTAATAAGCTAATTTGAAATGCGAAGATTATCCCATACTATCCAGGTAGAACCAATGTAATCATCAGGGTTCTTAAAAATGAAAGAGGAAGGCAGAAGAAGAGAGTCAGAGAAAGACATGTCATGACAGAAGCACTACCAGAGAAATGCAATCTTCTGGCTTTGAAGATGAGGGATGAGGGCCACAGACCAAGGAATGCTGGTGGCCTACAGAAGGTGGAAAAAGCAAGGAAACAAATTCTCTCCTAGAGGCTTCAAGAGGAACAAAGCCCTGCTGACACCTTGATTTTAGTGAGACTCATTTTAGACTTTAAACTACAGAACTGTAATAAAATGAACTTATGTTGTTTTCAGGCATTAAGGTTGTTGTAGTAGAAAGTATGTTTACAATATCTAAACATGAAAGAAAATTTCAATATAAGCATTTTATTTAGAAATTTAGAGGTAAATATCTAAGAATGAGCCGAAAATGACTGCCCCTAAAAAACCAGTGAAGATTATAAGGGCCCACAGAACTGACCTTTTTGTTACAAGCCTTACAAAACTATAATTTAATAAAATAAAACAAAAGGTCATTCAGGACATTCAAGCAGCCAGGACTCATTCTAGATACACAAAAATAATAAAATCATAGGAGAGTGAACCAATAGTAAAGGTTTCTGTAGAGGGAAGAGGTAAATTCTTTTAAAATACGCATTGAAGGAGTAGAGTTATTAGGGAACGTTATACAAAATAGCAATAGCAAAGAGCTTCTAAATGGTTGATATTGTAGTAAAAATGAAACATTATCATTTCAGGGGAAGAATAAAAGGAGAAAGCAAAAGGAGAAGAAGATTTATCACATGAGAAGAAGGTGGAAGCCTTAACAAGAGCGGTTGGGCAGGCAAGAACAAATAGGTGGACCAAGAAAGCTGGTTAGTTCCGAGGCTCAATAGGTGGCAAAGACTGCAAATGACCTCCTACGATAAGACAGGCAAACAGGAGACAGCAAACTTTAAAAGGTAGTGGCTGTTTTGTTATTGCTGTTGATGATAATGATTTTATTGTTTTTAACATGGAAAAGCAGATGAAGTGACAGCCTAGGGCTAAACCAAAATATTTGGGTAAAAATCACTTAATATTTTGAACAGAATATAAAATATAACCATTGAACTATAACCAATTAAATGACAGAAAACAAAAAGTAATCTTAAAAGTATAGCTCACAGTGATAATTAGGTGATAGAATTGGACTATCACAAGGAACATATTCACAAGGAACAAAACACAAAGTCTTCTATAGCAAGAGCTTACTTTTCACTGTCCCACCCTCACTGCAATCCCTATCCATTCTGCTGTAGTTTCCAGCAAAAAGAGAGTCAACAGGCATTTACTAAGTATCTACAAATCTGGTTCTCTGTCTTTTTTTAACATAAACAATGGCAAATAAACATTTGACAAGTAAAGACTCTGCTTCATACTGACAGAATGATGAAAAAGGTGCCCTAATTTAAAACAATATATTCTGCCACCTAGTCTATGAAATAACTCTTAATGTAAATATTAACAAAATAAAAGTCTGCTTCTAACTCTAAAATTCCATGAATCAGAATCTCGATCCTGATTGTGCGGACAGGCAAACCACAGTTAAGAAGCTCATTTAGGGGGGACCTTGAAGATGGCGGAAGAGTAAGACGCGGAGATCGCCTTCCTCCCCACGGATATACCAGAAATACATCCACACGTGGAACAACTCCTACAGAACTCCTACTGAAGGCTGGCAGAAGACCTCAGACCTCCCAAAAGGCAAGAAACTCCCCACGTAACTGGGTAGGGCAAAAGAAAAAACAGAGACAAAAGAATAAGGACGGCACCTGCACCAGTGGGAGGGAGCTGTGAAGGAGGAAAAGTTTCCACACACTAGGAAGCCCCTCCGCGGGCGGAGACTGCGGGAGGCAGAGGCGGGAGTTTCGGGACCGCGGAGTAGTGCACAGCGACGGGTGCGGAGGGCAAAGCGGGGAGATTCCTGCACAGACGATCGGTGCCGACCAGCACTCACCAACCCGAGAGGCTTGCTGCTCACCCACCGGGGCGGGCGGGGCTGCGAGCTGAGGCTCGGGTTTTGGTTTTGGACGGAGCTCAGGGAGAGGACTGGGGTTGGCGGCTTGAACATAGCCTGAAGGGGTTAGAGCACCACGACTAGCCGGGAGGGAGTTCGGGGAAAAGCCTGCACCGGCCGAAGAGGCAAGAGACTTTTTCTTCCCTCTTTGTCTCCTGGTGCACGAGGAGAGGGGTTTAAGAGCGCTGCTTAAAGGAACTCCAGAGACGGGCGCGAGCCGCGGCTAAAAGCGCGAACCCCAGAGACGGGCGCGAGCCGCGGCTAAAACCGCGGACCCCAGAGACGGGCGGGAGACGCTAAGGCTGCTGCTGCCGCCACCAAGGGGCCTGTGTGCGAGCACAGGTCACTCTCCACACCCCTCTTCCGCGGAGCCTGTGCAGCCCGCCACTGCCAGGTTCCCGGGATCCAGGGACAACTTCCCCGGGACAGCGCACGGCGGGCCTCAGGCTGGTGCAACGTCACGCCGGCCTCTGCCGCAACGTCACGCTGCCTCTGCCGCCGCAGGCCAGCCCCGCACGCAGTGCCCCTCCTTCCATGACTTTTTTTTAAAAATTCTTTTTCTTAATAATTAAGTTTAATTGTAATAACTTTATTATACTTTACCTTCGTTCTTTCTTTCTTTCCTTCCTTCCCTCCCTCCTTTAGACAACGAATCACCCCAAATTGAGGAGGTGGTCTCAGGGAGCAGGATTTATGATTTTTCCCCCTTTACCTCTTTTTGTGAAGGTGTATGTGTATGCTTCTGTGTAAGATTTTCTCTGTATAGCTTTGCTTCCAACATTTGTCCTAAGGTTCTATCCGTCCCTTTTTTTTTTTCTAAATATTTTTTAATTCAATAACTATATTATACTTTATTTTATTTTTACTGTATCATCTTTCTTTCTGTCTTTTTTTCCTTCTTTCCCTCCTTCCTTCCTTCCTCCCTCCCTCCCTCCCTCCCTCCTTTCTTTCCTTCTTTGCTTCTTTCTTCCTTCCTTCCTTTCCTCCTTTCCTTCTTTCTTTCCTCATACTTCTAATAATTCTCTCTACTTTTTCTCCCTTTTATTCTGAGCCGTGTGGATGAAAGGCTCTTGGTGCTCCAGCCAGGAGTCAGGGCTCTGCCTCTGAGGTAGGAGAGCCAACTTCAGGTCACTGGTCAACAAGAGACCTCCCAGCTCCACATAATATTAAACAGCGGAAATCTCCCAGAGACCTCCATCTTAACGCCAGCACCCAGCTTCACTCAACGACCAGCAACCCACAGTGCTGGACAACCTATGCCAAACAACTAGCAAAACAGGAACACAACCCCACTCATTAGCAGAGAGGCTGCCTAAAATCATAATAAGGCCACAGACACCCCAAAACACACCACCAGACGTGAACCTGCCCACTAGAGAGACAAGATCCAGCCTCATCCAGCACAACACAGGCACTAGTCCCCTCCACCAGGAAGCCTACACAACCCACTGAAACAACCTTAGCCACTGGAGACAAACATCAAAAACAACGGGAACTACGAACCTGCAGCCTGCAAAAAGGAGACCCCAAAAACAGTAAGATAAGCAAAATGAGAAGACAGAAAAACACACAGCAGATGAAGGAGCAAGATAAAAACCCACCAGACCTAACAAATGAAGAGGAAATAGGCAATCTACCTGAAAAAGAATTCAGAATAATGATAGTAAGGATGATCCGAAATCTTGGAAGTAGAATGGACAAAATGCAAGAAACAGTTAACAAGGACCTACAAGAACTAAAGATGAAACAAGCAACGATGAACAATGCAATAAATGAAATTAAAATCACTCTAGATAGGATCAATAGCAGAATAACTGAGGCAGAAGAACGGATAAGTGACCTGGAAGATAAAGTAGTGGAAATAACTACTGCAGAGCAGAATAAAGAAAAAAGAATGAAAAGAACTGAAGACAGTCTCAGAGACCTCTGGGACAACATGAAACGCACCAACATTCGAATTATAGGGGTTCCAGAAGAAGAAGAAAGAAAGAAAGGGACTGAGAAAATATTTGAAGAGATTATAGTTGAAAACTTCCCTAATATGGGAAAGGAAATAGTTAATCAAGTCCAGGAAGCACAGAGGGTCCCATACAGGATAAATACAAGGAGAAACACGCCAAGACACATATTAATCAAACTGTCAAAAATTAAATACAAAGAAAGCATATTAAAAGCAGCAAGGGAAAAACAACAAATAACACACAAGGGAATCCCCATAAGGTTAACAGCTGATCTCTCAGCAGAAACCCTACAAGCCAGAAGGGAGTGGCAGGACATACTGAAAGTGATGAAGGAGAATAGCCTGAAACCAAGACTACTCTACCCAGCAAGGATCTCATTCACATTTGATGGAGAAATTAAAACCTTTACAGACAAGCAAAAGCTGAGAGAGTTCAGCACCACCAAACCAGCTTTACAACAAATGCTAAAGGAACTTCTCTAGACACGAAACACAAGAGAAGGAAATGACCTATAGTAGCGAACCCAAAACAATATATAAAATGGAAATAGGAACATACATATCAATAATTACCTTAAATGTAAATGGACTAAATGCTCCCACCAAAAGACACAGATTGGCTGAATGGATACAAAAACAAGACCCTTATATATGCTGTCTACAAGAGACCCACTTCAGAACTAGAGACACATACAGACTGAAAGTAAGGGGATGGAAAAAGATATTCCATGCAAATGGAAACCAAAAGAAAGCTGGAGTAGCAATTCTCATATCAGACAAAATAGACTTTAAAATAAGGACTATTAAAAGGGACAAAGAAGGACACTACATAATGATCAAGGGATCGATCCAAGAAGAAGATATAACAATTGTAAATATTTATGCACCCAACATAGGAGCACCTCAATACATAAGGCAAATACTAACAACCATAAAAGGGGAGATCAACAGTAACACATTCATCGTAGGGGACTTTAACACCCCACTTTCACCCATGGACAGATCATCCAAAATGAAAATAAATAAGGAAACACAAGCTTTAAATGATACATTAAACAAAATGGACTTAATTGATATTTATAGGACACTCCATCCAAAAACAACAGAATACACATTTTTCTCAAGTGCTCATGGAACATTCTCCAGGATAGATCATATCTTGGGTCACAAATCAAGCCTTGGTAAATTTAAGAAAACTGAAATTGTATCAAGTATCTTTTCCGACCACAACGCCATGAGACTAGATATCAATTACAGGAAAAGATCTGTAAAAAATACAAACACATGGAGGCTAAACAATACACTACTTAATAATGAAGTGATCACTGAAGAAATCAAAGAGGAAATAAAAAAATACCTAGAAACAAATGACAATGGAGACACAACGACCCAAAACCTATGGGATGCAGCAAAAGCAGTTCTAAGGGGGAAGTTTATAGCAATACAAGCCCACCTTAAGAAGCAGGAAACATCTCGAATAAACAACCTAACCTTGCACCTCAAGCAATTAGAGAAAGAAGAACAAAAAAACCCCAAAGCTAGCAGAAGGAAAGAAATCATAAAAATCAGATCAGAAATAAATGAAAAAGAAATGAAGGAAACAATAGCAAAGATCAATAAAACTAAAAGCTGGTTATTTGAGAAGATAAACAAAATAGATAAACCACTAGCCAGACTCATCAAGAAAAAAAGGGAGAAGACTCAAATCAATAGAATTAGAAATGAAAAAGGAGAAGTAACAACTGACACTGCAGAAATAAAAAAAATCATGAGAGATTACTACAAGCAACTCTATGCCAATAAAATGGACAATCTGGAAGAAATGGACAAATTCTTAGAAATGCACAACCTGCCAAGACTGAATCAGGAAGAAATAGAAAATATGAACAGACCAATCACAAGCACTGAAATTGAAACTGTGATTAAAAACCTTCCAACAAACAAAAGCCCAGGACCAGATGGCTTCACAGGTGAATTCTATCAAACGTTTAGAGAAGAGCTAACACCTATCCTTCTCAAACTCTTCCAAAATATAGCAGAGGGAGGAACACTCCCAAATTCCTTCTACGAAGCCACCATCACCTTGATACCAAAACCAGACAAGGATGTCACAAAGAAAGAAAACTACAGGCCAATATCACTGATGAACATAGATGCAAAAATCCTCAACAAAATACTAGCAAACAGAATCCAACAGCACATTAAAAGGATCATACACCATGATCAAGTGGGGTTTATTCCACGAATGCAAGGATTCTTCAATATACGCAAATCTATCAATGTGATAAACCATATTAACAAATTGAAGGAGAAAAACCATATGATCATCTCAATAGATGCAGAGAAAGCTTTCGACAAAATTCAACACCCATTTATGATAAAAACCCTCCAGAAAGTAGGCATAGAGGGAACTTTCCTAAACATAATAAAAGCCATATATGACAAGCCCACAGCAAACATCATCCTCAATGGTGAAAAACTGAAAGCATTTCCACTAAGATCAGGAACAAGACAAGGTTGCCCACTCTCACCACTCTTATTCAACATAGTTTTGGAAGTTTTAGCCACAGCAATCAAAGAAGAAAAGGAAATAAAAGGAATCCAAATCGGAAAAGAAGAAGTAAAGCTGTCACTGTTTGCAGATGACATGATACTATACATAGAGAATCCTAAAGATGCTACCAGAAAACTACTAGAGCTAATCAATAAATTTGGTAAAGTAGCAGGATACAAAATTAATGCACAGAAATCTCTGGCATTCCTATATACTAATGATGAAAAATCTGAAAGTGAAATCAAGAAAACACTCCCATTTACCATTGCAACAAAAAGAATAAAATATCTAGGAATAAACCTACCTAAGGATACGAAAGACCTGTATGCAGAAAATTATAAGACACTGATGAAAGAAATTAAAGATGATACAAATAGATGGAGAGATATACCATGTTCTTGGATGGGAAGAATCAACATTGTGAAAATGACTCTACTACCCAAAGCAATCTACAGATTCAATGCAATCCCTATCAAACTACCACTGGCATTTTTCACAGAACTAGAACAAATAATTTCGCAATTTGTATGGAAACACAAAAGACCCCGAATAGCCAAAGCAATCTTTAGAACGAAAAAAGGAGCTGGAGGAATAAGGCTCCCTGACTTCAGACTATATTACAAAGCAACAGTAATCAAGACAGTATGGTACTGGCACAAAAACAGAAAGATAGATCAGTGGAACAGGATAGAAAGCCCAGAGATAAACCCACGCACATATGGACACCTTATCTTTGATAAAGGAGGCAGGAATGTACAGTGGAGAAAGGACAGCCTCTTCAATAAATGGTGCTGGGAAAACTGGACAGGTACATGTAAAAGTATGAGATTAGATCACTCCCTAACACCATACACAAAAATAAGCTCAAAATGGATTAAAGACCTAAATGTAAGGCCAGAAACTATCAAACTCTTAGAAGAAAACATAGGAAGAACACTCTATGACATAAATCACAGCAAGATCCTTTCTGACCCACCTCCTAGAGTAATGGAAATAAAAACAAAAATAAACAAATGGGACCTAATGAAACTTCAAAGCTTTTGCACAGCAAAGGAAACCATAACCAAGACCAAAAGACAACCCTCAGAATGGGAGAAAACATTTGCAAATGAAGCAACTGACAAAGAATTAATCTCCAAAATTTACAAGCAGCTCATGCAGCTCAATAACAAAAAAACAAACAACCCCATCCAAAAATGGGCAGAAGACCTAAATAGACATTTCTCCAAAGAAGATATACAGAATGCCAACAAACACATGAAAGAATGCTCAACATCATTAATCATTAGAGAAATGCAAATCAAAACTACAATGAGATATCATCTCACACCAGTCAGAATGGCCATCATCAAAAAATCAAGAAACAATAAATGCTGGAGAGGGTGTGGAGAAAAGGGGACACTCTTGCACTGCTGGTGGGAATGTGAATTGGTTCAGCCACTGTGGAGAACAGTATGGAGGTTCCTTAAAAAACTACAAATAGAATTACCATATGACCCAGCAATCCCACTACTTGGCATATACCCTGAGAAAACCAAAATTCAAAGAGAGTCATGTACCAAAATGTTCATTGCAGCTCTATTTACAATAGCCAGGACATGGAAACAACCTAAGCGCCCATCATCGGATGAATGGATAAAGAAGATGTGGCACATATACACAATGGAGTATTACTCAGCCTTAAAAAGAAATGAAATTGAGCTATTTGTAATGAGATGGATAGACCTAGAATCTGTCATACAGAGTGAAGTAAGTCAGAAAGAAAAAGACAAATACCGTATGCTAACACATATATATGGAATTTAAGGGAAAAAAATGTCATGAAGAACCTGGGGGTAAGATGGGAATGAAGACGCAGACCTACTGGAGAACGGACTTAAGGATATGGGGAGGGGGAAGGGTGAGTTTTGACGGGGCGAGAGAGAGTCATGGACATATACACACTAACAAACGTAGTAAGGTAGATAGCTGGGGGGAAGCAGCCGCAAGGCACAGGGATATTAGCTCGGTGCTTTGTGACAGCCTGGAAGGGTGGGATGGGGAGAGTGGGAGGGAGGGAGACGCAAGAGGGAAGACATATGGGAACATATGTATATGTATAGCTGATTCACTTTGTTGTAAAGCAGAAACTAACACACCATTGTAAAGCAATTATACCCCAATAAAGATGTTTAAAAAAAAAAAAAAAAAAAAGAATCTCGATCCTACATGTCGTTGTCATACTAGCCATGTACATTCCTCGATAACTAATTTGCAGTATCAATAAGAATTAACCTGCTCTTCTTCAAGATTACTTAACTTTGTGCTACGATTACAGGTGAGGGAATTTAGACAGTTCTGGCTATAAGGAACTAGAAAAATAAATCTTTTCATGTGGAAGGGGGCAGAGCCTGGTTAGAATACTGAAGAACTTACAATTTCTGGACATAGTCTAACAAGAAGACTTCAGTAATTCATTTAGACTTCATAGGCTTAAAAGAAGAGAATTCCAGATAGCTTACCAAAGTACCTCAATTATAACAGATGTTCAAGAACAAAGAATTTTCTTTATCCTTGACGTCTTCACTACCAAGTGTGGAAACTAAAAAACTAACATTAATGTTGGCAGATCATATCATTAATTTCTTTTCCCTTAGGCTGCTTTTAAAGATTTATGCTTGTCCTTAGCACACTGGGGTTTCACCACAACGTATCTACTTAGAAATTTAGGTTTATTTTTCCTGTTTGAGATTTATGATTCTTAAATCTGAAGATTCACATCTTGCATCAATTTTGTGGGGTAAAAAAAGAAGTCTCTAAATAGTGCCTCTCTCCTAGTTTCTCTTTCTGAGAGTCTTATTAGACCTATACAGAATCCTCTCATTCTAGTGACCAGATCCATTGACTGGTATTTCACATTTTCATCTCTATTTTTCAGTGCTGCATTCTGGATTATTTCTTTATATCCACCTTTAAGTTCACAAATAGTGTCTGTAGCTATGTCTAATCTATATCATTCATTCAGTGACTTCTGACCTTCCTTTTTTTTAATTCTCTAGTCCTTATTGACAATATCTATGCCTCCCTCCTATTTTCAACTCCATCTTTTACTTCTTTAATAATTTTAAACTTAGTACTTTTATACTCTTTTTCCAGTTATTATATTACTGAAACTCTAGGAGTCCATAATGTTCATTGGAGGTCTGTGCTCTTGGGGGATTATTTTCAAGTCGTTGGTAACTTGGGATTCTGGGCTTACATTTCAAAAGGTTTTCTTTTTTAAACACACTGCCAGAATTAAGGATATTTGCCAAAGCAAATATTTGTGTTTACTATTAGATACCCAGAGATGTAACCAGTCCACCCAGGATCACATTTTAAGTTAACTTATTGGTTTGATGGTTCCTAGACCATGAAAAAATTAAAATCTGAGTGCTGACAGGACTGTGGTTACAAATTCTCAGGGAAAGCACCCTCCGTCTTCCCCATCAAGGCCAAAACAAAGAAGCTTCTTTGTTAAAACGAGAGTGGGGTAGATTTTTAAAACAGTCCATCTTTCCACTAGTCCTTAGAAGTTATGAGCTTAGGGAAATGGAAATCACGTTCCAATTCCTCCTTTCTTGTCCCCACCCTGTTCTGGTGATTAAAAGCCAAGCCCACTGGTAACTGAGGTTGCCACAGCCCATTAGGACAGTCAAAGCATGAATACCTGCTTCCTACTCTGGTTTTTCGTTTCCTCCTTGCTTGGGGACTTTTTTTTTTTCTTTCTTGCAAGTTCAGCAGTTCACTTAGAATTATATGTGTTATACATTATCCAGCATGGGTGTTCGTAAAGGAAAGGATTTCAGGTTAATTAGCATACCATGCTACCAGGCACAGAAGTCACATCACGCTATGCTATACGTTTCTTAAGTAAATATACCTCATAATTGAATTTTTTCTCCCTAGGATTTCATCCATGATAGATGAGGAAGCAACAAGTATTTTTTGAGGTTAAACACCGCAGTTTATGCAGAGACATTAAACACATTATAAATCCCAAAATGTACTAGTTTAACTACTTTGTTTCCATAACTGTAAAGTGGGTATAATTCACCAGCTACCTTACAGAATAATCCTAAACCCCAAAGTGATAAGTGGACGGTGGTTACCAGAGCACCTGGCATGTAAGTATTCAATAAATGTTAGCGAGTATATTCTCACTGTTACTATTACTACAAACAACACAAGCTAATCAGGGAAGTTCAGTTTATATACATTAAGGAGTAATAAGGCAGTTTACTAAATGATACACTAATCACTACACTTTTATTCTAGTATAAACTCTGCCACCAAATAACTGTGTAATCTTGGATTTAAAATCTCTGTGGCTCAGTTTCTTCATCTGAAGAAAACAAAAGAGAATGGTTGTATTTGATTACAACTAAGATTTCTTTAAGCTTTAAAAACCAATGATCAGGGCTTCTCTGGTGGCGCAGTGGTTGAGAGTCCGCCTGCCGATGCAGGGGACACGGGTTCGTGCCCCAGTCCGGGAAGATCCCACGTGCCACGGTGCGGCTAGGCCTGTGAGCCATGGCTGCTGAGCCCGCGCATCCGGAGCCTGTGCCCCACAAAGGGAGAGGCCACAACAGTGAGAGGCCCGCGTACCGCAAAAAAAACACAAAAAAAACCAATGATCAGCTGCAGTGTAGGAGATTAAAGACTGTATAATGGGATATGGAAAGGAAAAATGGCCTTTCAAGGGAGCAATATTGTCATATACCATCAGTATATTTTTAAAGGCAAAGAAAAATTACAGTAATTATATGAAGCAGTTATTATGTTTCTGTACATATGACAGAAAAAATATGGACTAAAGTCAGTGAGTGACTTTAGTGAAAGATGAGAAAAATTAATTTATATTTATTTAATTAAATTTCATTTACAAATTGATACTGCAAGAATAACTTTTGAAACCTTTTATATCTCCCCCTAGACGCTAGAGCTATAATGTCAGATAAAGAATAATTAATTACTACTTTATGATACAAATAATAAAGTCATGCATTATTAGACCGGGTTTTTCTATACATAAAAGTTCTTAGTTGAAATAATAAATAACACCCAATTACTAGTTATGATCATTCAGTATTGTACCCATACATGAATTAAAAAGAAAATAACACTTAGGATAACAGAGTAAAATGCTTAAAAATAAATAAATACCTGCTTCTTGGATTAGGTATTTCATAACACATATGAGAATGAAATACATAAAAATAAATTCTCATTAATATTAAGAATCCGCCTGCCAATGCAGGGGACACTGGTTCGAGCCTGGGTCCAGGAAGATCCCACATGCCATGAAGCAACTAAGCCTGTGCGCCACAACTACTAAGCCTGCGCTCTAGAGCCTGCAAGCCACAACTACTGAAGCCCACACACCTAGAGCCCATGCTCCGCAACAAGAGAAGCCGCCACAATGAGAAGCCTGTGTACCAGAATGAAGAGTAGCCCCCTCTCACCGCAACTAGAGAAAGCTCGTGCACAGCAACAAAGACCCAACACAGCCAAAAATAAATAAATTTTTTTTTCAAATTCTCATTAATAACCACTGGTGGAAATATCTAAAGAAGGGCTACTATGTAAAAGTCATATTAAACTCCATATTCTGACAGTCAAAGTGAGTAAAGGGGAGAGGAAGCCATCATTCTTGGGCATTAAATTAAGCAAAAAACAAACTATGTAGGCATGAGGGCAAAAATGAAATGAGATCATTTAAAAATATCACACAGGAAGACTAGAAACTATTTTTAAAAGCTTATTGTAAACATAAGAGGGAAACTGTGTCAAAGATTTTTTAATAAAAAATTTAAATGTGAATAAGGATGCTAAATGATTAGCTAGTAAAGTAAAAGACATCACAGTTAAGGGCAAAACTATCTTTTAAATTAAGGAAACTCAAGTGTGTGTGTGTGTATGTGTGTAGAGGGAGTTGGTAAAGGGCACACCAAAATAAAAATAAATATAACATTCACTCCCTCTGCATAGGAGAAGATCATTCTTTCCTTAGTTTAATTCCACCCTAAGGCATTCTCAATTCTACCGCAAAGTAAATCTAACCACTATGAAACCTTGACTCCTGACAAGCATTCTTTTACTATAAGAACTGTGACTGCATGCAACCAAGATTCATTCTTGCTACTTCAATCACTGACTCCAAGGACAAAATCAAAGGCCTACCACATATAACTCTGGACTGTCTCTCACTGTGAAGGGCAATCACCCTGACTTGAGGATACAAGTTTTTGTCTGCATCACCTAAGGATGATCATCTACTAATGGTTCCTTATGCATACACTAACTTTTGACTCCCATGTCTCATTCATTCACTCACTGATTCATTATGTTTTTACTATACACTACTATATACCAAGCACAGTCTAGGGTTATAGAGGTAAACAAGACCAATTCAAGCTCTTCTCTCATGAAATCCACAATCTAGTTGAATGAATAAATAAATCCATGAATCAGTAAATGGTAAAGAACACAAAAGAAAATTCACCTAGGAGGAGATACAAATAATAAAAAGATGTATGACAAAAGATCGATTTTGCTGTAACAAAAGTGAGTTAAAAGAAAACTGGAAATTTAAGCAACAAACAACATTTAAAGTTGTTGAGGTTTTACCAAAATAACCATTCTCCTTCACTACTAGTTGCATTAAATATTCATGGAATGATGTGAGAGAACAATACATCTACACATTATTTTTTTTAAGTTTATAATCCATAACCAAGTAATTCAGTCCTGGGAATTTATCTCAAAGAAATAACTAAAAAGAACCAGAGTGGTGTCAAAGGCCTAGTAGAGAGTCAGGATCTTCACCAACCTTCAGCAATAATGAGCCACCCTACCACCACCACCATGGTGTCAGTAGAGACCTCATGGTGAGTAGTAATGAGGCCTGGTAATCCAACCACTCCAAGCCAGGGAGTTACCACTGGAGGTCTAAATGAGAGTTAGAATTCCCACCTTGGCAGAAGTTACAGGGCCACACACACACCCTTAGATACTAATGGAAGCCAAATGGAAAACCTGGACTTCTACCTCCACCAGGCAGTAGCAAGGGAGCATGTCCCCTTCCACAGTTGGAGCATTATCAGATGAAGCCATACAAAATAGACAGTTTAAATAAGACCTAGAGTCTCAGAAAACAATATCCAAATTTTCAGGTTCCAGTCGAAAATCAATTGTCATACCAAAAACCAAGATCCCAAAGTAAATGAAAAAGACAATTAATATATGCCACTGAGATGACAGAGATGTTAGAACTACCTGACAAAGACTTTTAAAACGCCATCACAGGGCTTCCCTGGTGGCACAGTGGTTGAGAGTCCACCTGCCGATGCAGGGGACGCGGATTCATGCCCCAGTCCGGGAAGATCCCACGTGCCGCGAAACGGCTAGGCCTGTGAGCCATGGCTGCTGAGCCTGCGCGTCCGGAGCCTGTACTCCACAACGGGAGAGGCCACAACAGTGAGAGGCCCACGTACCGCAAAAAAAAAAAAAAAACACAATCATAAACGTGTTTCTACGAGCAATTATAAGCATGCCTGAAACAAATGAAAATAATAATTTAGCAAAGGAAGGAAGGGAGCAGGCAGGCAGGAAGGAATGATGACAAAAAAGGATTCAAATAGAAATTTTAGAATAGGGAAAATGCAATAACAGAAATAAGAACTCAATGAATGGGTTCAACATCTGAACAGAGAAGATAAAAAAAGAATCACTAAACTGGAAGACAGCACAATAGAAATTATCCAATCTGAACTACGCAGAAAATAGAAAGAAAGAAAAAAAAAAAGAACAGAATCTCAAGTACCTGTAGGACCATAACAAAAGATCTAACATTCAAGTCATCAGAGTCCCAGAAGGAAAGGAGAAAGGTGGGGCTGAAAAAAGTACATGAAGAAATAACTGCAAAAACTTCTTGAATTCGGCAAAAGATATAAACCTGAAAATTCAGAAGTTGAGCTAACCCCAAATTAATCAAAGAAATCAAAACACATCATAGATAAACTTCTAAAAACTAGAGACAGAGAAAATATCTTAAAGGAGTAAAGGAGAAATGACACCTTACTCACAGAGGAAAAACAATTCAAATGACAGCAGATCTTTTAAATTTGAAACCATAAAGTCTAGTAGGAAGTGGAACAACATTTTTCAACTGCTGAAAATATCCTTCAGGATTGAAGGGGAAAACCAGACATTCTGAAATGAAGGGAAACTAAGAAAATTTGTAACTAGTAGACCTTCCCTAAAAGAATAAAGTAAGTTCTCCAAACAAAAAGAATTAAAATAAGGAACTGTGGAATATTAGGAAAAAAGAAAGAATAAGCAAAAAGAGAACACACATAATAGACTTTTATTCTTTTATTGAGTTTTCTAAAGCATGTTTCATGTTGAAGCAAAATTCACACCTGATGTGGTTCTCAATATTTAAGACAACTATATTATAAACAGGAGAGGGTTAAGAAACAAAGATAAGTATGCTTTCTACACATCAGTTGAACTAGAAAAATGATGATACCAGTAGACTATAATAAATTAGATATATAAAATGTAAACCCAAAACAACCACTAAAAAAGTTTCACAACAAGATACACTCAAAATAACTACACGTAAATCAAAATGGAATTCTAAATAATGTTCAAGTAACCGAAAGGCAGAAAAATAAAGACACTAAAAACAGAGTGATCAAACAGAAAGGAAAACCTAAAAACTAAAATGGCAGACTTAAGGCCTAACCAACCAATAGCTACATTAAAGGTAAATGATCTAAATCTAGCAATTAAAAGACAAGATTGCAGACTGGATTAAATATGATCCAACCATATGCTATCTACAAAAAACTCACTTTGAAGATGAGGTAAGCAAGTTGAAAGTAAAAGAACAGAAAAGGGTGGATCATACAAATATTACTCAAAAGAAAGCAGAACACAGTGAGACACCACTTCACACAGTAGATGGCTATTTAAAAAAGAGAGACAATAACAAGTATTGGCAAGGATGTGGAGAAATACTGACACTCATACATTGATGGTGGGAATGTAAAGTGGTGCAGCTGCTATGGAAAACAATTTGGTAATTCCTCAAAAAGTTAAACAATGAGATAACATGATCCAGCAATTCCACTCCTAGGTAAATACACAAGAGAACTGAAAGAGAACTGAAAACATATGTCCACACAAAAGCTTGCACAAGTACGTTCCCATAACAGCATTGTTCTTAATAGTCAAAAAGTGGAAACAACTCAAATGTCCACCAACTGATGAATGGACAAACAAAATGCAGTACATTACGGAGTATTATTCAGCTATAAAAAGAAATGAAGTACTGATACATGCCACGATATGGATGACCCTTGAAAACATAACACTAAGTGAAATAAGTCAGATAGAAAAGGTCACATATTGTATGATTCCACTCATAGGAAATACTGAGGATAGGTAAATCCATAAGGATACAAAAATCAGTAGTTGCCAGGGATTGGAGTTAAGTGGAAATGGGGAGTTACTGCTAAAAGGATATGGGGTTTCTTTTTAGGTGATAAAATATGTTCTAAAACTAGACAGTGGTGATAGCTGCACAACTTTATGAATATAATAAAAACTTCTGAGTTGCACACTTTAAAATGGCTAAATGGTAAATGTTGTGTATGAATTAATGTGTGAATTTAATCTCAATGTTTTTAAAAAAAGCAGGAATGCTTACATTAACCTCAGATAAAGTAGACTTAAGACAGAAAAAAAAAAAAATTACCAGAGTAGATACTCCAAAAAGACACAGCAATGCTAAGTGTAAATGAAACTAACATAGCTGCAAAAACTGTAGGACATAGCTGATAAAAAGAGAAATAAACAAATCCACAATTCGAATTGGAGACTTCAACACCTCTCTTAACAACTGGCAGAATAACTAGAAGAATATCAACAAAGATATAGAAGATGGCAAAAACACTACCAATCAATAAGTTCTTCATGATATGACAGAACAAAAGAAAAAACATTCTTTCCAAGTGCCTAAAGTAAGACAGACCATGATATTCTGAGCCATAAATGAATCTCAACAAATTAAAATAACTGAAGTCAACAGTTTCTTCTCTGACTACAACTGATTCAAATTAGAAATCAATAAGAAAAGAATAATAGAGAAATCTCCAATTACTTGGAAATTAAGCAGATCTAAATATTCCAAAAGTCAAAGAGGAACACTCAAGAAAAATTAAAAACATACACTGAACTGTATGAAAATACAACATCAAAATTTGTGAAACACAACTAAAGCAGTACAGAGAGGAAATTTTATAGCACTAAATGTACACACTGGAAAAAGTAAAAGTCTGAAGTCAATAATCTAGGTTCTCACCTCAGAAACATAGATAAGAAGAGAAAGATAAACCCAAAGCAATCAGAGGAAGGATATAATAAAGATAGTAGAAACCAATGAAGTTTATTTAATCTGTTTTTTTAAAAATACTTTAAATTGAAAAACTTCAGCAAGGCTAACAAAGGAAAAAAAAAAGAGAGAGAGGGACCATCAATTGCCAAATCAGGAATGAAACGATATCACTACAGACTGCAAACATCAAAAGGTTAATGAGAAAATAATACAAACAATTCTGCACACAGAATGTGACAACTTTGATGATATGGATCAATAAGTCAAGAAAACAACAAAAACATTCCCAAAAGGTAAATCCAGGGACAGATAGAAAGTTGCATCAAATCTTTGAAGAGGAATTGATATCCCTTCTAAACAATCTCTTCCAAAACTAAGAATGAGAGGAAACACTTCCCATTTCATTGTACGAAGCTAGAATTACCCTGATTCCAAAACAAAGACATTGCAAAAAAAGGAAATATTCCTCATTAATATACATGTGAAAGTACTCAACAAAACATTAGACATGGAATTCAGCAATGAGTTTGTGGGTGTATAAATATAAATTATACATAAATAATCATGACCAAGTGGGATTTATTCCAGGAATAGATGTTTAGTTCAGTATTGGAAGATCAATGTAATCCACCATATTAGCAAGCTAAAGAAGAAAAATCATAACAATATCTATTGATATAGAAAATGCATTTGACAAAATTCAACACCCACTCATGGTAAACACTTTCAGGAAAACAGGAATAGAGAAGAACTTCCTTAACATGAGAAAGAGGATCTACAAAATACCTAAAGCTACTTAATGGTACAAAACTGAATGCTTTCACTCAAAGACTGGTACAAAGCCAAGGACGTCAGCTTTCATCGCTGTCATTCAACATAATGCTGGAAGTTCTACCTAGAGCAATAAGACAAGAAAGAGAAATAAGAGGTACAGATGAGAAAGGAAAAATGCTGGGATCAATCCACATGTCCTTCAACAGATAAATGGTTAAATGAACTGTGATAAATCCATACCATGGAATATGATGCATCAATAAAACTGAACTATTTGTACACACAACAACTTAAACATCACATATTATATGATTCCTTTTACATGGTATGTCCAGAATAGGCAAATTCATAGAAACAGAAAGCATATTAGAAGTTATCAGGGAATGAGGCAGAGGAGGGACTGGGGAGTGACTACTTAAAGGGTATAAGGTGTTTTTAGGGAGTGAAATGTTCACCACATTGTAAATACACTAAATACCACTGAACTGTACACTTTAAAATTGTTAATTGTATGTTATGTGAATTTTACCTCAATAATACAGAGAAAGAGAGGAGAGAAAAATCAATCCATCCACCTAGGGAGGGTTTAACAAGAAAACCCACTGGCTCACATATTTAAAACCTAAAAGAAACTTGAAAAATACCTATTTATTACCCTTTCTACCTCCCTTTTACTTCATGTTTATGAAAATTCATTTATGGAAGAATGTTCAGTGTTTAAACTATTAACATGTGCTTCTTCTAAGAGTTGAAGGGAAGAGAAATACAGGCATGTGTAGGTGGAATCACTATAAATCTTTATCGACTAATTAATATACTTTTTAATCGTTCATGATGTTCATCAATTTGTTGTAGAGCTATCCTAAAAAGAGTTATTTTACATTACAACGGTTTATCAAATTTTAATGCCTATAAAATACTCTATAGTTCTTGAAGAACAAATACTAAAAACTACAATGAAATATTACTTTAAGAAGTTTTTTGAAAATACTTTTAAATACACACATGTATCTTTAAAAATCAGTCTGGTAAGTGCCATTTCTTTATCATTAACTAGATAAAAAGAAAAACTAGAAAATTATTCCTGTGTCCCTGAAAGTAATTTTTCATAAGCAAGTCAGAGACAAACTTCATATACTATATAATAGTTATACTGACAGGTTATTACACCAAGAGAATATTAACCTTCAATCCCTGACTCATTCAAGAAATGTTTGCAGGAATACTTTTAGCCTCTTTATCTGGTCAAAGCACTAGAAGCTAAGTGGTATCTGTACAAACCAATCATTTCACCAGCAGTTTTATATTTCTTTAAAGCCTCATATAAAAAGCACCTGCCTAAAGTGAGTAATGGAGTTTTACATTCATTGCACTTAGGAAGAGCGTATGTAACCTATTCCGTTTTCCTCCCTTGTGGAATATATTTCAGCTTATATTGCACAACATGTTACCAATGCATATAAAGACTCTCTGATCAGCCATTTGGACTGCAGTCAGCAACCTGCCTGAGTGCTTTATTTTTTTTTCCTGCCCTAAATAACATACTCACTTAATTCAACAGCTCAAATGAAAAAATCTTTTTAAGATGGTGATCTTACTTTCTTAATAAATATATAACACATGTATGTGAACTAACTGTATTTGAAATACAAATGGTGAGACAGCGATCCTTGAACAAGGTTTGCGCAGTAATAGTTGAAAACTAGTTGAATACATCAATCCAGGGGAATAAAACAGAAGGCTATATGCCATGTCTTCATGTCTGTTTTTTCTCCTGAGCAACATACAATTAAAAACTTTCTGTAACCACACTAAAAAGCTAACTTAATTTTGACACATTAAAGGCCTAGAAGTAAGGCTAAACAATTATTATAATTGAATCCCCTGCATATTTGCCAGACCCCAAAATATTTTCAAGACATACATATCCCAGTCATTGCCAAAATTTGCTGAATATGAATGAAGGCAAATTTTTAAAACAGTAACAATGATGAAAATGTCATATGTTATTTTATAGCTGAGATAGATCTAAAATTCAAGTACAACTGATAAGAAGAGTAATGAAGATTGAAGGGGATTACAGAAATGAAAAAAATAGAGGAGATTTGCCATAATTGTAAGATTATGACTTGGTAATATTGTAAACTACTCTATTTTAACATATTGTAATATTACAGATGAATAAGTAAAAAATAAAGAAAGAACTGAAAGTGTGCAAGGCAAAAGCTCCTCACTGCCCCTTGCTGGTACCCTCATGCAATAACCTAAGGCCAACAGCTAGCATCAATTAATGAACATTTACTTAGACCCAACTATGCAAAATTACCCATATAAAGCCTATAAAATACGGTGCCTGCACTCCAATAGCTCACAATCCACTAGGCAAGAAATGAAAAGATACCCCAAAATTTGGCTAATTCAACACTTACCTCAAGTATTAACAGGAAGTCTAGCAAATTGGCAAAGCTGTGATAATCAGGCTCAAATCTGAAGCAAGCTTTGGCAAACTTTTTCTATAAAGGGCCAGAGAGTAAATATTTTAGGCTTTGTGAACAATAAGGTCTCTGTTGTACTTATTCAACTCTGTTATTGAATGGTACAATAGAGCCATAGACAATAACTAAACAAATAACTGTTATTGTGGTACAATAGAGCCATAGACAATAACTAAACAAATAACTAAATAACCACTGTGTACCTGTGAAAAGCAGACAGTGGGCTAGATTTGGCTTGTGGGCTGTACTTTGCCAATCTCTGTTCTAGAGCAGTTGTTCTCAACCCTGAATCCACATTAGATTGACATAAGAAGTTTTTTTTCAATGACCAAGATCCAAGCCCCACCCTCAGAGACCTCCAAAGTAAAAGGTCTGGTTTGGCCTGGAAAACAGTATATTTCAGAAGCTCTCGCTAGTGCTCTAGAGGCAAAGAAGTTTGGATATAAGAAACCTGCAAGACCTAAAGTTTTGTGTTCTTGCACCCATTAATTTTTGGCCTAAGAACCGAGAGGAACATTGATGGGTCACAGCCTAAGATCACGAGGCTTATACTCACAAAATAATCTGGCATTAAAAATCAACATATTTGAATCAAAGAGATCTCTGCATTCCCATGTTCACTGAAGCATTTTTCACAATAGTCAAGACATGGAAACAACCTAAGTGTCCATCAACTAATGAATGGATAAAGAGATGTGGTGTGTGTGTGTGTATATATACACACATTCACATATATATAATGAAATTATTATTCAGCCATGAGAAAGGAGGAAATCCTGATGTTTGCAACAACATGAATGGACCCTGAAGGAATTATATTCAGTGAAATAAGCCAGACAGAGAGATACTACATAGTATCACTTAGATGTAGAATCTTAAAAAAAAAAAAAGTCAGACTCATAGATACAGATTAAAAAGTGGCTGCCAGGGGCTGAAGGGTGGGAGAAATAGGTAGAAGTTCATAAAAGGGTACAAACTTTCGGCTATAAGATGAATAAAATCTCAGGATCTAATGTATAATATGGTAACGACAGTTGATAACACTATATTAAATAACTGAAATTTGCTAAAAGGATAGAATTTAAATGTCCTCATCAAATGTGTGTGTAAACATGTGTGATGGATGTGTTCATCCTTTTACAAGGTATATGTACATCAAATCATCACAATTGTCGAATATACAACACACCAAATCTTTCAATTTTGTCAATTATACCATGATAAAGCTGAAAAAAATCAATGATATTTGAAAAATAACCACAATCAAGTTATTATGTATAAAATAAGCTATAAGGATATACTGACAACACAAGGGATATAGCCAAAATTTTATAATAACTATAAATGAAGTATAACCTTTTAAAATTGTGAATCACTATATTGTACACCCATAACATATAATACTGTACATCAATTATGCTTCAATAAAAATAAATAAAAAGTTATCAGAGTTAGGTAAATTGAAATAAGAAAAACTAAAATACACATATCCCTTCATTTTGTCTATACTCAAGATAAAAATCAGAATAGTTCTAATTTCTAAAGTCAAGGTACTTGGCAAGGAAGGACTGTTATCACTAAACAAAATCAGCAAAGTAGACTGAAATTTACAGAACCAATAATAAATTCATTCTGATTAGTTACTGAGTTCTTAGTGTTCAAGGCAAGGTGGCAAATGCTTAGGAATCAGCTAAGAGCAAGACAAACACACTCCCTCTCCTCAAGATGTTTAAATTGTAGCAGAAAATAGCTAAGGTTTATTGAACCTTTTAAATATGTGCAAGACACCATGCACAATGCTTTATTTTTTCTGAAATATCACAAAAAGAACATGAGTTAGACAACAGTACTATCATCACTGAAAAACTGAGTATTGAAGAGGTTAAGTAACTAGTCCAAGGTCACACAATATGACCAAACTGGGACTTGCATCCAGTTTGACACTGAAGATTACATTCCTACACACTATGTTACAAATGTTATTATCCATTAAAAACAATTACAACACTAAAGTGATTGTGAAAGGAGAAAACACACCAGAACAGAGAAGGGAAAACAGATCACTCATACTCATTTATAGTTATTCTGTATTATCACAGACATGAGCTCTGGGACATAATAACAAAGAAGGACTAATTTCTACTTCTTACGTGCTACACACAATGCAGGGCGGGCATGCACCATGGCACACATGTATATTTTAAATATATAAAGATGTCTGTGTGTAGTATATTCAGCAGTTTTCCATGATGAACTACTGATTAAACTAATGTAATATAGTCCTTCTTCTTGTTTAGTGAGTGAGCACTCATAGGAACTAACATTGATGAGTGATGTGCTCCTCCTGATTTAGGAGCTAACAACATAGTTTACCAATTTTGAGATATAAGAACAAAATGATGAATACTCTTTAATACTACTGTGGAACAATCTTCTAAAATGTAGCTATCTTACAGATAGATTCAGATCTTTCACAGTCATGTTCCAGTAACTCCCAGGAAAATAAAATGTGAGGATAACAGTTTTAAATGCTTAAGTCCTTAATTTTTTTTTCTCTATGAGAATTTTGTTCTGTAACCATAATAGATCCTTATGTGCTGAAAAGTGTGATACATCTGGAATATGCTACTTTAAAAATCTACATTAAGAAAGTTTCAAGGGAAACACTAAATAACATTTTAAAAGAACAAATTCTAACATTCACAAATTAACAATTAACTCTAGAAACCAAAACATTTATTATAAAAGCTGTACTGGTTCAGATTTCATTGTTTTTTAATATCAGTAATTCTTAATGCTACTTGAAAAATTTATAATCTTGTAAGTTTCAAAGAATTATTTTATAACATGGCTTAGTTTGTGAGAAGACAGCGTATATGAATGCGAGTTGTATTTCTTTGGAAAGACAAATGTAAACCTATTTAGTGACCTGATTTTCCCTTTCATCTTGTCTCCAGTTTCTGTGTAGATTTATAATGTTCATTGTTTCCAATTTTAACAAATCACCTAATGGCAGAAAGGAAAATATGTTAACCTTGGAATTATTTGCAGTTGGAGAATTCCCTTTTGTCTGGCCCATACAGGGCCTGCAATCTGTTTTAAACACAGATTGTCTGTCTTTCGTCTGACAGCCACCAAGCTGCACAAATTACTTTCTGCCTGTTCACCTGTTTGCAGCTGCGTCTGTAAGCTAAAGATTCTGCAGTTTGACTTGAGCAACCACTTCAGGATTGATGACATGTGCTGCTGATAAAGTGAGCAATTTGAAGAAATTACTGGCTATAGTTATTGAAAGACATCTGGGCATGAGCTGAGAACTAGAAGCCTTCAATCATGTGCTTGCAACCTGCAGTGGCGGCAGCAGTGTTTGAAGTGATACCCTACTAAAAGAAGCTGGCCCTGGCACTAAATAACCAAGCCATGTATGGAATATAACCTCTTAAATGAGTAATAAAAGGTTCTGTCTTTTAGCTGTACAAATTTAAGGTCTCGTCCTTTCTTTAAAATATTAAGAAAAAATATAAGGCAACAATTAATCCTTCCTATTTCTACCCTTTTCTGAGTTAATTTTACATAAATCTCTTGTTTCCTATGTAATTATTTCAAACTGCTACTACTGCTATTTTAAAAATAGTGAACATTTATTGAATACCTCCTACCTGCTCCACACCCTAAGCCTAGGAAGAGATTTACGTCTATTACCTTATTAATACTCACATCAACTCTATTAAAGGTAATTACTATACCCTTTCTCTGATGGAAAGGCTAAAGTTCCACGAAACTAGCCTCATGTCACACAACTGTGAGTAACGAGGCTAGGGACTGTCTGTCTCCTGATCAACAGCTTATTCAACTATTCTATACTGCCTTTCTGTTTTGTCTTTGAATTTCTTGGTCTCTTGATATACTTCGAGGTGTGATTAATTGCACATTTTATCAGAACCATTCTACCCCTCAGGTTAGCCATTAGGAAATGCGATTTCTATTTCACCTTTCTGTCTCATAACATAAAATTTTTTCTAAATCATGTTGTCTTCATGAATTCAGAAGCCTGATTCAATCAAAATTCATGATTTTAAGGGTGAGGGATAATGCAAAAAGCTCAGACCCTTGTCATATTTCCTGAAATCCAAAGTTCAAGTAAAATTATCCTAGAAATAATAGCAAATGCATGTCCTTTTATGACAAAATGCCTACTACTGAAGAAAAAGAAATCATGCCTCCTAAGGCGCTACTTAATTAAAAATAAAGGCATTATTTAAAATATTTATCAGTTTAATGATATGAATAACAGTGAATAATGGATAATTAGAAAGGCATACAAAGCATGAGCAAAAATATTGGGTTGACCAAAAAGTTCGTTTGGGTTTTTCCATAAGATGCTACAGAAAACTCGAACGAACTTTTTGGCCAAACCAATACAATCAAGTATGTAACTATGATAAGGCAGTTCTACAAACACAAAGTCAGAACAAATACAAATTATATCAGTGCATGAAGAATCAATTAATATAGTTTGATGTGCATATGTAAAACACATTTAGTATGTTTCAAATGCAGAACTGGTTAGAAGAATATGGCCTGACATATTTTTATAGCATCATCACATTTGTCTAATTAAAAGTAGTATGATTTTGGATAAGCACTTAAACTCCTCTCCACTTACAAACAGTTATAAGCCAGTACAGGTCACATATGAGATAAAAACTCTTCAGAAATCATAGGTAAAGCAAAAACAAATATAACCATTCAGATAATCAGTTTTTGTTCAATGCCTAAAAATTCTTAATTTGTAGACATACTTCAAATATAGTAAAAATCAATACTTTTGAAAATGGTTCAATGAAAAAAAAAGTCCATTAATACTAGAAACTATACATTGAAAAAATTCATTAGCTGGTAGGCTATGAGAGTTCTTAAGACAGAATGACTCTAGCAAACACTAATCAAAAGAATTCCAACTCTATGGGGTTATATGTATACATACAGCTGATTCACTTTGTTATACAGCAGAAACTAACACAACACTGTAAAGCAATTATACTCCAATAAAAGTGTTTTTAAAAACAAGAAAGAATTCCAACTCTAAAATAACTCTGCAGTTAAATAACAGATATGAGGTTAATTTGCAAATATTAATTTGAAGATCAATTTTCCAACTATTAAATCATTATTCTTGTTTAGGGTGGACATATTAAATAAAACTGATTTCTTCATTTGGTTAGAGGGGGCATGTTAAAAAAAAAAGCCTCTCAAAGATTTTTTTTAATAAATGGCTTTTCTGCTATTTTTATATTGGTGTTTAAATTTCCATAGAGTTGGAAAAAATTATCCCTGTTAATTCTGGTATTTCTTTCAGAAAAAAATGTAAATACATTGGTAAAAATGTCATCCAAAATATACAAAATCATTTCAACTTGTTAAAATTAAGGATACTGAAAAAACAGAAAGGTCAAAGACTTCAAGTTACCATATAAATTTGGCTTTCACATTTCAGTATTCACAAATTGCATTAAACACAGATCTGACTGGCTCTAGCCACAAAAGAGGATATATACCAATTATTATAATAAATCAAGCCTTATTTATGTATATAATGATATAGCAATAGTAACATTCTTCCACACAAAGATAAACCATCTGTGTCACTATCCTCTTTCCTAATCATGTCATGAGTTCATATTTTTAATAGCACTTTTTATTTTAAAAGACCTAAGTTGTGAGAAAATTCTTATGTACCACTTCATAACTTTGACACAAAGTACGTACAAAAAGATTAAACTTTATTTGGTATAAAATCAGTTGGCAGTTTTACATCTGTGCATGCAACATAAATACACCAGCTGGCATCTCAAGCGCGCACACACATATGGACTTCAAAACAGAAACTTCCTTATTTGCAGCACTGCCAGGGTAATTTTGTATCCTCTGCATACTACAGCTATTTGTCAGGCCCCTGCAGGTGTGCACAGCACATAAACACACAGCTGTAGTCCAGCAAGCCAAGTGTTCCATCAAACACATAAAGGGAAACCTCAGCAGTTGGATTAGTCATCCTTACAACAGGTCCAGGGAGAACAATATGGGTTAGTATTTTTGGAAAAAGCATGGATAGGAAATTTATGATTATGCTAGTCTTACCAAATAACTGGTGGATTGTGTCATTTTTAAAGGTGTGCCTACTTGTTAAGTTTTTGTTAGAAAGGGTGCAGAAAAGTGGAATTTGTTCTTTAGTTTTAAACATAAGCGATAATCTATAAATGAGTTTATTAAATGCAAAATGTTAAAAGGTTTTCAAATTCATTTCGGTTTTTGGAAGCTACTGCAACTGCATGCCTTGGCTATAACATTTACAAACCATAATAAGTATACCTTAAAACACTTATCAGTTCTATATTACATTTTATTATATTTATAATTCTACTTTTCAATTCATATGCATTTAAGATGAACTTGCCAATGAATGTTATTTGTGTCCAAAATTACAGGACATTTAACTATCAAAAGTTACATGCTATATTAATATTAGACTGTAAACAAATAGTGACTTCTCAAATATGATATGAAAGAACATCAACCTACAATGGCAGGGGAAATAAATGAAAATATAAAACATGGTCATTTTGCAATCATGTGAAAGCTCCCAACAAAACTAAATGTGACCTTATTAATATTCTTTAAAATACTAAGTAAGCACTTCAAGCAGTTGATAATTATGACTACTTTAACCACATTTCCCCCAAAATGCTCAAAGTCCACCTGGCAGTTGACAAAACATGAAAGATAACTTAGAAAATGAGCTTGAATGCATTATGCCTAATATACTAATCTTCAGTGAACTTGAGGTCAGAGAGTTAGTAATCAAGGAACACGAGCAGTCTCTGACATGAGGGGATTCATGCTTTCTTATATCTGGAAGGTATAAAGGTACTTAAAAACTATGTTAGTCTGATACAAATCCCACCCTTCAACATGAAACCTAACTTTATGAAGTATTATCCTAGTTTAGTTAAGCCACAGAAATAGGATCTAATGTAGGAAAAGAGGTAAGAGTTCTCAACACAACGAAGATTTTTTTTCTCTTTTTCTTTTATCTTGTATCTATATGAGATGATGGATGTTCAATAAACTTACTGTGGCAATCATTTCATGATGTATGTTAAGCCAAATCATTATGCTATACACCTTAAACATACTGTGCTATATGTCAATTATACCTCGATAAAACTGGAAGGAAAAACAACAGCAGCAGCAGCAGCAAAAGCTTGAAAACTGCCCTAGTTTTATAGGTCACGCTGGCTGGAGGCTGACAGGCATTTCTGTATCTGGGCATGATGGAAATAAGATCTACTCTCTTAGCAAGTTCGATGTTTATAACACAATATTGCTGTCTACAACCACTATACTGTACATTGGATCTCCAGGACTTACTTGTCTGATAGTTTCAAGTTTGTACCCTTACTCTCCCATTCCCCTATTCCCAGCCCCTGGTAACCACCATTTTATTGTCTGTTTTTATGAGTTCCAGTAATAGAGGTACTAGCTAACACCACAGTGGCAATCATATTGCAATATATAAATGTATCAACTCAATATGTTGTACATATCAAACTCTGTATACATTGTGTCAAATATATTTCAATAAAAAGTAATAATTTTTAAAAAATGAATAAAGTAGGAAAAAAAGTAAATGAGGGAAAGGAGTGAAAGGCTTATAATTATTTAATTAGATTGCTTTAAAGTAAATTATCTCATGTCTAATTCTTTTCTGAAACTATAAATAGGAAATACTTGGAATTCAACCTGGATCCCAATATTACTGATGGGTCCCTGAGGTGTGATTCATAGCTCTTTAAAGCTTCCTAGTAGCCCTAAACGCTCCAGGCTACATCCAGCGGAGTTTTGGTTCTGAACCTCACAATAATTCTTTTTCGGCAATTCTGTCTCAAATATTTACATCAATACCTTTTGGCCCAAAATACTGTCATCAAAAAAAGTGTCATATGATGAGGGTGAGTAAAATATCTTGGCCCTTAATGTCCACAATAAAATACATTTAAAATAAAATTTAATTAACAGTGTCTGTTCCAGTTATTTATTGCTGTGGAACTACTCCAAAACTTAGCGGTGTAAAACAGTAATCTATTTTTATCTCTTACAGTTCTGTGGATTTTCTGGACTCAGCTGGGTGGATCTCGCCTGAGTCTCTCTCATACAGCTGAAGTCAGATGGTAGCTGGGGTGGGAATCACCTGAAGTCTCTACTGAGCTAGTGATCCAGATGGTTTTATCACTCACATGTCAGATCCCTCAATCGAAACAACTGAAATAGCTGGGGGCCAGGCAGGCATCTCTTTCTCTTTCCCTACATTAGCGACTCTAGTTGGCTAGCTTGTGCTTCCTCACAACATGACAGGCTCAGGGACACTGGACTTTTTATGTGATAGCTGACTTCGCCCAGAGCAGATATTCTAAGTGACCCAGGCATACGCTGCAGAGCTTATCACCCAGCCTCAGCTGTCTACAGTATCACTTTTGCCACAATCTATTGGTCAAAGGCTAGTCTTCACAGGGCTAGCTTGAACTCAAGGGGATGAACCTACAGAATGATACTGAGAATAGCTCATAGCCATCTTTGGAGACTGGCTACCTCGGCATAGTAATAAAATCACCTTAAAAGAATCTGAAAAAGAATGAATATATGTATATGTATAACTGAATCACTTTTTACTGTACACCTAAAACTAGCACAACATTGAAAATCAACTATACTCCAATATAAAGTAAAAATTAAATTAAAAAAATTTTTAATTCCTCTTTTGCTAGCAATCTGTTAAAGGGTTACTATTTTATTTTATAATTGTTATTTACTAATGATATTAATATGTGTGGATTTGATTATAAACTAGAGTGACTAAGAGATAGCAAGGTAAGATACACATTTCATTTATTTCAAGCTGGTTTCACTAACTCCTTAGAGGTTAAATCTATACCCAAAACTAATTCTACTTCTGTTTATATTTTTAAACACCCAAATATAAACATTGAAAGTTTACCTCAGTCACCAAAAATGATCAGTCTTTAAGAGTTTAATATTGAAAAGTTTGTCATTTACTTAAATGAATCATATCTCACTTATTTAAAAGTACTATACTTAGTAAATAATTACTAGAACTTTTAAGAGATCTCTTAAAGGAATCAGGGGAAGCAGGGTTAATTATACTACACAAATAGCCAGTTATCTACACATGTACACACACATGTAGACAACACACAAAAAAACCATAAAGGGCATAATAGTCTTGTTTATAGGAGTTTAACAGCAATTCTTATGCCTCTAAGAGCTAAATTAAATGCAATGTTACCTGCTAAAATTAGAATTTTCAGAAGATAAGTAGAATGAAATAAGGGGAACAGGGAAAAATGGGAATATTTCAAATTTTTATTTAATTGGTAGGGTGATGTTTTACCCTCCCCCCATTTAAAAAATGCTTTAAAAAAAAAAACATGAAAAGGCAAAACACCCCCATAGTTACATAGCTTTTTTAAGTTTATAAAGAAATGGGTCTAACATACTCCATCCTCCATCTCACCCATGCTCTACACTCTCCCAAGAGGTAACAACTGGCACTTGTTTTATATGTACAAAACCTTTTCCACACAAAACTTTCAACCAGGCTACCTACCTATCTGACCTATTAATTATCCATCCACCAGTAATACACACATATGCACCCCTGCATGCACACACACACAAAAATACACACACCAATTTCTTAAAAATAAAGGTGGCGGGGCTTCCCTGGTGGTGCAGTGGTTCAGAGTCAGCCTGCTGATGCAGGGGACACGGGTTCATGTCCCGGTCCGGGAAGATCCCACATGCTGCGGAGCGGCTGGGCCTGTGAGTCATGGCTGCTGAGCCTGTGCATCCGGAGCCTGCGCTCCACAGTGGGAGAGGCCACAACAGTGAGAGGCCCACGTACCACAAAAAAATAAAATAAAGGTGGCGTGGTGCTATACATATTGGTCTGCAAATTACTTTTTATTTAGAACCAATCAACCTATCCTACCTATTTTAATACATGACTAATATTTAAAAGCACTGCATAAGCCAGAGGAAAAATAAAGACACTTTAAGTACAGAGGAATAAAAATAAGGATGACAGCAGATTTCTCCTCAGAAACAATTCAAGTTTCTGAGAATTCAAGTGGAGAAACATCTTAAGATGTTGAGAAAAAAAAACCTTCTTGGCCTAAAATTCTAAACCCTGAAGAATATCTTTCAAAAACAAAAGAGAAATAAAGACGTTTTCATGCTGAAAAAAAAAAAAAAAAAAAAAAAAAGCACTGCATAATATTACATAGCATAGCTATATAGTATACTGCTACAGCATGGATGAATTACAAACATGCCGTTGAGAAAAAGAAATCAGATACAAAAGAATATATATGATTCCATTTACATGAACTTCAAAAACAGGCAAAATGAAATTGATGGTAACAGAAATCAGAATAAGAACTAACTATAGAGGTGATCAGGAATGACTTGCAGGGGAGCATAAAGAAGCTCCTTATTACTGAGTCTGAAAACTCTGAAATTATTTCTGGTTCTAAGACATAGAGTAAGACCATTTATCAACAAATCATTTGATATCTTTGCTTCTTTTTCTTCACCTTGCAAGTAAGTAACCCTTTAAAAATGCTAAGTCGTTATTTTCAACACTTGGAAAGAGTGGAAGAAACTGAGGTTCTAAGAGGTCAAATAACTTAACCAAAATTCCATGACTAATCAGGTAGAAGCCACATCCAGAACTCAAGCGTTCTGTCTTAATTCAGAGCTATTTTTCCTTTCTCTTTACTACTGTAATTTCTAGATTGTATTATGAATTTTATTCGAAGTTTTCAGCTGTTCTAATTAAAAGTAGCAGGAAAAACAAAGACAAGTCTACACTTAGAAGGGCTTTAAAAAAAAAAGATTACCTATAAATTAGGAACTTGAAATAAGTGCAAAATCTTCTTCACAAGGTAAAAATAAACTAGCTGCTTATACCACAATTGATGTAATGAACTGGAAAAAGCAGATAATGAGAAAAAATAATTGGAAAATTATGCTGTGATTTATCACATTGATTACATTTTGGTCACAGATTTATGGATGACTTTTATTTCATTCCATGTTTTATAGTAATTCCCATATTCTACAACCTATTTTTGTAATAAAAAGGTAAGTAAACTGTTATATTTCTTCAAAAGAAAATTCATTAAGCTGAAATTCATATTCTCTTTGACCTACAATCTCACATTTTAGATCCATCTCATAGAAAGAAAATCAAAACTGTAGAGATTTTATATGCAAAGTTATGTTGCACCACCACAAGCAGTGGCAAAAAGGAGGAAAACCTATATGTTCATCAAGAGGGCAATGAGTGAATAAATAATAGTACTCCTATATTATAAAGTAGCATGCAGATATTTAATAAAAGTTATATTAATACTGCAATGCTGAAAAAATAACTATAACATGGTATTAAGTGAAAAGGGCAGGTTCCAGAATATGCATACGATCTCACTGAAATACATACACATACCCAATGCAAACCTACAAATGTGGGGTGCTTTTTCTCCATGCTAATTTATCCCTCCTTCCCTCTCCCCTTTGGTAACCATAAGTTTGTTTTCTGTCTGTGACTCTATTTCAGTTTTGTATATATATTCATTTTCATTACTTTCTAGATTCTTCATATTAATGTTATCATACAGTATTTGTCTTTCTATATCTGACTTAGTTTACTAAGCATACTATTCTCCAGGTCAACCCATGTTGCTGCAAATGGCAATATTCATTATTTTTATGGCTGAGTAATATTTTATTGTGTGTGTGTGTGTATCATCTTAAGCCAATCATCTGTTGATGGGCATCTGGGTTGTTTTCATGTCTTGGATGTTATAAATCATGCTGCTAGGAATACTGGAGTGCATGTATCTTTTTGAATTAGTTTTTGTTTTTTTCTGGAAATATACCCAGGAGTGGGATTACTGGACCATACTGGTAGCTTTATTTTTACTTTTTTAAGGAACCTCCATACTGTCTTCCATAGTTGTTGCACCAACTTACACTCCCACCAACAGCATAGGAGGGTTCCCTTTTGTCCACACCCTCTCCAGTATTTAGTATTCGTACACTTCTTGATAATGGCCATTCTGCCCTGTGTGAGGTGATACCTCACTGTGGATTTGATTTGCATTTCTCTAATATTTAGTGATTTTGAGCATCTTTTCTTATGCCTGTTGGCTATTTATATGTCTTCTTTGCAGAAAAGTCTATTTAGGTCCTCTGCCAATTTTTTAATTGGGTTGTTTGGTTTTTTGATACTGAGCTGTATGAGTTGTTTATATATTTTGGGTAATAAACTGCTGTCAGAATCACCATTTGCAAATATTTTCTCCCATTCCATAGGTTGTATTCTTGTTTTGTTTACGGTTTCTTTTCCTGTACAAAAGCATTTGAGTTTAATTAGGTCCCCATCTGTTTATTTTTGGTTTTATTTCTTTTGCCTTGGGAGACTGATTTAACGGAATACTGCTACAATTTAGTCAAAGAATATTTCACCATTGTTCTCCTATGGTGTCATGTCTTCTATTTAGATCTTTAAACCATTTTGAGTTTACACTTGTATGTGGTGTGAGGGAGTGTTCTAATTTCACTGATTTACACGTAACTGTCCAGCTTTCCCAGCACCACTTGTTTAAGAAACCGTATTTTCTCCATTGTATATTCCTGCCTCCTTTGTCATACATAAATTGACCAAAGGTACATGAGTTTATTCTGGGCTCTCTATTCTGTTCCATTGATCTGTATCTGTTTTTGTGGCTATACCATGCTGTTTTGATTACTGTAGCTTTGTAGTACAGTATGAAGTCTGGAATGGTTATGCCTCTAGCTTTGTTCTTTTTCCTTAGGATTGCTTTGGCAACTCTGCATCTCCTGTGGTTCTATATATATTTTAGGATTATTTGTTCTGGCACTGTGAAAAATATCATGGGTATTTTGATAGCGATTGTGTTAGATCTGTAGATTGTTTTGGATACTATGGCCATTTTAACAATATTAATTCTTCCAATCCAAGAGCAGTGGTATCTTTCCATTGCTTTGAATCATCTTCAATTTCCTTTATCAATGTTTCATGGTTTTCAGCATACAGGTCTTTCATCTCTCTGGTTAGGAATTTAACTTTTGAATGTGATTTTAAACAGGTTTTTTTTTTTTTTTTTTTTACTTTCTCTTTCTGATATTTTGCTATTAGTGTAAAGAAATGCAACAGATTTCTGACTATGAATCTTATATCCTGTTAGCTTGCTGAATTCATTTATTAGTTCTAATTACTTTGGGGTAGAGACTTTAGAGTTCTCTGTATAGACAATCATGGTGTCTACAAATAGTGATAGTTTTTTCTCTTCCTTTCCAATTTGGATCCATTTTATTTCTTTTTCTTGTCTGAGTGTTGTGGCTAAGACTTCCAATACTATGTTGAAAAGAAGTGGTGAGACTGAGCATCCTTGCCTTGTTCCTGAATTTAGCAGGAAGGCTTTCTTTCAGTTTTTCACCACAGAGTATTATACTGGGTGTAGGTTTGTTGTAAATGGCTTTTATTATATTGAGATATGTTCCCTCTATACCCACTTTTATGAGACTTTTTATCATGAATGGATGTTGAATTTTGTCAAATACTTTTTCTGTGTCTCTTGAGATGACCATGTGGTTTCATCTTTCCTTTTGTTAATATAGTGTCTCACAAAGATCAACTTGCATATGTTGAACCATCCTTGCATGCCTGGAATGAATCCAACTTAATCATGGTGTATGATCCTTTCTATGCATTGCTGGATTCGGTTTACTCATATTTTGTTAAGGATTTCTGCATCGATATTCATCAAAGAATTGGCCTGGTATTAATTTTAACTTAATAAAAAATTTAACAGTAAAAAACAAAATAAATGCCTAAGCTTTGTATCTTTTATGAGCAACATATAAGCAAGGAATAACCAAGATTAAAAACAAAGTTATTCTCTTACAAAGTCAGTTAGAAAAATATGGTGATTATAACTAATAATAATGTATTATATACTTCAATGTTGCTGAGAGTAAATCTTTATAATGTTCTCACCACAAAAAAGAAATGGTAATTGTGTGCCTGGATGGAGGTATTAATTAATGTTGTGGTAGTAATCACTTTGCAATGTATAAATGAATCAAATTAACACCTTGTATACCTTAAACATATACAATATTCTATGCCAATTATATCTCAATAAAGCTTGGGAAAAGGTTAAAAAAGAAAAGAAAAATATACTGCTATATTACGTTTTTTTAACTGACTATCCTTTAAAAACCAAACTGACAGTTTACCAGAGATTATTAAGCTGTACTTACTATCAGGATATGGCATTGGTGGAATGGCAGAAATACCAAAGTAAACTATACAAGGTAAATAAAGATAAATAATTATTATTTAGACTATCAAACATTGCAGCCCTTTATAGTAATATTGTTCATTTTTATTTTTCCACAGACTATAATAAACAAAAAGGCTTATAACACAATTTATTCTGGAAAGGCGGGTACCCATTGGATAAGTATAAAGTACTTGGACTGATTTTATCAATCCATATACAAAGCTTCATGCATTCAAAGTAACATCCCATTCAATGTCCTTAAGAATATTCAAAACTAATGAAAGAATGGAGAGTACTGTTCAAAAGAACTTCAGGCTTATGCAGAATGTATCAGTCCTGCCACTAACTGGTCAGGAGAGTAAGGGTCAATAACTAGTATCATAATTGCTTGGATACTCATTAAAAGTCAGATGCAAGGGCATTCCTACAAATGGGCCTGAGAATCTGCATTTTAGAATGCAAGTGATTCTTATGCAGATGAAAGTTTGAGGTATTTTCTCATGTTATTTGGCTAAGTCTTTCAACCTGAGTTGAATTTTTTGAGGAGCGGAGAGAGGTTTTATGAAATCCTAAAAGATATATCTAAAACATACTATTATCATTCATTATACTAAATAAATCATTATAGAACAGTAAAATGTCACCATTAGGTGTATTATGTGTTGAACATAATGCTATTTATTATTCAATACTCGGTTAATCTCTTAGTGCTTATAACTATTTTTTTCTAATTCTTTTCATTTTAACATGAACTAAGATAAACTGGACAATAACTGTCAGTATTAATGTGAAGCATCTGCACATTTTGGACTATCTTTTTTATATTTTTCATATGAAATTAATTTCTTATAAAATTTTTACTTTGTCCAATATAAATATGAATTTTATTATAGGCCAGCATCCCTTGACTTCTTTTTTATTCTACTAAAATCCTTCCAGAATAAATAGAAAAAAAATTTTATAACAAAATTTAATCTATTTTTACCAGCTACCAGATCCAGATTCACTCATCTTTTTTTTTTTTTTTTTTTGCGGTACGCGGGCCTCTCACTGCTGTGGCCTCTCCCGTTGTGGAGCACAGGCTCCAGACGCGCAGGTTCAGCGGCCATGGCTCACAGGCCCAGCCACCCCGCGGCATGTGGGATCTTCCCGGACCGGGGCACGAACCTGTGTCCCCTGCATCGGCAGGCAGACTCTCAACCACTGCACCACCAGGGAAGCCCTCACTCATCTTTCAAAACTCAATACAGGCATCATTTTCCCACCTAACCCTGCCTCACGGCCACTAGTTCTCTCCCATTCCCACCAGGCAGGACTAAGGGGTAATATTTAAGAACTTAATAAATGTTTCCTAATTTTAAAAACTGGTAAATACTAGAATCAGAACACATTAATTCAAAACATTTATTTTGTGCTTACTAACCACGGACATTGTCATTTCCCACAAAAACTATCTAAAACTTATTTAGAGAAATAATTAAGTCAGGAATTACAATGAAATGTGATAAGTATGATGGGAGAAATATAGGGTACTTTAATTCTTTTACTGAAGTACAGTTGTATAATATTATTTAAATTACAGGTGTATAATATGGTGATTCAAAAGTTTTAAAGGTTACACCCCATTTATAGTTATTTTAAAATACTGGCTAAATTCCCTGTGTTATATCCTTGTACCTTACTTTATACACAATAATTTGTAGCTCTTAATCCCCTGCCCTCTTCCCTCTCCTCACTGGTAACCACTAGTTTTTTCTCTAAATCTGTGAGTCTGTTTCTTTTTTTGTTATATCCACTTGCTGGCTGTATTTTTTAGATTTCACATATAAGTGATACCATACAGTACTTGTCTTTCTCTAACTTATTTCATTTAACATAATACCCTCCAAGTCCACCCATGTTGTTGCAAATGGCAAAATTGTATTCGTTTTTACGACTGAGTAGTATTCTATTGTGTGTGTGTGTGTGTGTGTGCGTGTGTGTGTGTATACCACATCATCTTCATCCATTCATCTGTTTATGGACATTTTGGGTGCTTCCATATCTTGGTAACTGTAAATAATGCTACTATGAACACTGGGATGCATGTATCTTTTCAAATTAGCGCCCACTCACAGCACTTTCATTCAACAGTATTGAAAGTCCTGGGGCTTCCCTGGTGGCGCAGTGGTTAAGAATCCGCCTGCCAATGCTGGGGACATGGGTTCAAGCCCTGGGCCAGGAAGATCCCACATGCTGTGGAGCAACTAAGCCTGTGCACCACAACTACTGAGCCTGCACTCTAGAGCCTGCAACCACAACTACTGAAGCCCACGTGCCTAGAGCCCACGCTCCGCAACAAGAGAAGCCACCACACTGCAATGAAGACTAGCTGCCGCTTGCCGCAACTAGAGAAAACCTGCGTGCAGCAACGAAAACCCAGTGAAGCCAAAAATAAATTAATTAATTAAAAAAAAAAAGAAAGTCTTAGCCACAGCAGTCAGACAAGAAAAAGAAATAAAAGGAATCCAAACTGGAAAGGAAGAAGTAAAACTGTCACTGTTTGCGGATGACATGACACTATACATAGAAAATCCTAAAGACGTCACCAGGAAACTACTAGAGCTCATCAATGAATTCAATAAAGTTGCAGGATACAAAATTAATATACAGAAATCTGTTGCATTTCTATACACTACAAACAAACTAACAAAAAAAGAAATTAAGGAAACAATCCCATTTACCACTGCAATCAAAAAGAATAAAATTCCTAGGAATAAACCTACCTAAGTACATAAAAGACCTGTACTCAGAAAACTACAAGATACTGATGAAAGAAGTAAAAGATGACACAAACAAATGGAAAGATATACTGTGTTCTTGTATTGCAAGAATTAATATTATTAAAATGACCATACTACCCAAGGTAATATACAGATTCAATGTAATCCCTATCAAAACACCAATAGAATTTTTCACAGAACTAAAAAGAATAATTTTAAAATTTGTATGGAAACAAAAAAGATCTCAAAATAACCGAAACAATCTTGAGAAAAAAGAACAGAGCTAGAGGAATCATGCTCCCTGTTTTCAGACTATACTACAAAGCTACAGTAATCAAAACAGTATGGTACTGCCACAAAAAGACACATAGATCAATGGAACAAAATAGAGCGATAGAAATAATTCCATGCATTTACGGTCAATTAATTGATGACAAAGGAGGGAAGCATACACAAGGGAGAAAAGACAATCTCTTCAATAAGTGATGCTGGGAAAACTAGTCAGCTACATGTAAAAGAATAAAATTAGACCATTCTCTAAAATCGTATACAAAAATAAACTCAAAATGAATTAAAGACCTAAATGTAAGACCAGAAGCAGTAACTCCTAGAGGAAAAATAGGCAGAACACTCTTTGACATAAATCGTAGCAATATCTTTTTGAATCTATCTCCTAGAGCAAAGGAAATAAAAGCAAAAATAAACATATGGGACCTAATTAAACTTAAAAGCTTTTGCACAGCAATGGAAACCACTGACAAAATGAAAAGACAACCTTCCAAATGGGAAAAAATATTTGCAAATGATATGACCTATAAAGAGTTCATATCCAAAATATATAACCAGCTAATACAACTCAAAATCAAAACAATAAAAAACAAAAACTCAATTTAAAAATGGGCAAAAGACCTGAACAGACGTTTTTCCAAAGGAAATGCACATGGCCAATAGGCATATGAAAAGATGCTCAACATCGCTAATCATGAGGGAAATGCAAATCAAATCCACAATGAAATATCACCTCACACCTGTCTGAACGACTATCATCAAAAAGAACTCAAATAACAAATGTTGGCTGGCATGTGGAGAAAAAGGAAACCTCATATGCTGTTGATGGGGATGTACATAGCTGCAGCCACTGTGGAAAACAGTATGGAGGTTTCGCAAAAAGCTAAAAACAGAACTACCATATGACCCAGTAATTCCACTCCTGGGTATATATTTATACAAAAACAAAAATACTAATTTGAAAAGTATACGGTACTTTTAAATTATATAGAAAGGGACCCTTAACCCGATCTAGAGAAGTGAGACTAAAGGATAAAGACAAGTAAATCAGAAAAAGGAGTGAGGGTAGAGTGAATTGGAGTACTCCAGGCAATGGAAAAGCACTATCCAGGAACCTGAGGAAACAGCTAGGACTGTCTGCAAGAGCTGTTATAGAAGCTCAGTGGAAATGGAACTTATTGGAGGGTGGGGTGAGAGTGATATGAGACGAAGCTAGAGAGTTTTGTAAGGAATTTGACTACTCCTAAGTTTAAAAAAAAAAAAAACCCAAACTGCATTACTGTTGTAGTCAAGTAACAGAAATGCTTCCTGATTACATATCACTACAGTGTTCCTATCGTCCAAAGGCATCCATGACACTTTTTCTGTCTTAATCATGACTTTTTATTAATATTTATTCATTTCTCACTGACAATATATTTTCATGACCTGTTTTCCTGTTAACTAAAATAAACCTATTACTCTGGTCACTAGCCCCCACCATTTTCACGTAAGACCTTAATTGTTACCCTTGCATTGACAACATATTGAAAGATGATTGTGATAGAATTTTAGAGTTATAATCTTCTAATTTCATAGCAATTTTTAAAGTTCTTATCAAGTAATCCAAAAGGTATCTGTAATAGCAAAACTAAACATTTGCAGATTATTTATATATATATATATATATATATATATATATATATATATAAAATCAGGTATCTCGTTTACTCTGTAAGTTAAAATGGTCATAGAACTGGATTTTTTTATAAATGCTTTATGCATAAGACAGTTGACACAGACTATGAAATGGTAAGAGTTTCTGGGATACTCTACACATAAAAAATACAATCCTTTTTTCTCCATTGTCCACTTGCCTCCTTTTAGCAATATAGGTTATTTTATAGGGTGAATGTAATAGGTCATGATGATCACTACTGACTGCGCTAGAACCGAATTCTTCTAATTCAACTGTTCTCTGCTTCAGCAAACATGGTAAAATCATCAGTTTCACACTTAAAAGTCATTAATAACAGATTTTAGAAATTCTGCTAAGTTGATATCAAAAAATGAATTATAGATTAGACTTATCATTAAAACAAAATCCATGGGCTTCCCTGATGGTGCAGTGGTTAAGAATCCACCTGCCAATGCAGGGGACACAGCTTCAAGCCCTGGACCGGGAAGATCCCACATGCCGCAGAGCAACTAAGCCCATGCTCCACAACTACTGAGCCTGCGCACCACAACTACAGGAGCCATGCGCCTAGAGCCCGTGCTCCCCAACAAGAGAAGCCACCGCAATGAGAAACCCACGCACTGCAACAAAGAGTAGCCCCCGCTCGCTGCAACTAGAGAAAGCCCGCCCGCATGCAGCAACGAAGCCCCAACACAGCCAAAAGTAAAATAAATTTATAAAAAACAAATCCATGAGAACTGTTTTCCAGACCTTAGATAATGCCTCTATGATACATTTAGCCAATAAAAGTGGATGAAAACAGTAGTGCTTTGAAGCATCAGCCAGTAAATGCCACTGTGGTTTACCACAAGTGGGATGCACACCATATTAGACCTCAGTTAATTAAATTAAACCAGTTTGTGTATTGTTAAAATATGTCCTGTATTACTTATTTGGATACTACACAATTGCCTTTAAACTTTAGAAGCTCCATCCCCCACCTATTCTGTTTCATCTATTGCTAATGGAATCAATAGACCACAGTGTTCCACTGCAGGAAAAACAAAAAAGCAAAATTTTATTTTATTTATGTATCACCCTCTATTTCACAGTTAGTGGTTTAATAACTATCTTATGAAAGAACTGGGAGTAAATATTGTAAGTATTGACCTAAGGGGAAAATGAAATAACGCGCAGAAAATGTTTTCATGGTAGTATTCTTTGTATGTAAATTATGTTAGAAGGTACTTCAGTTTCTTTTTTTCAATGTGGATTCAAGGTAATAAAATAAGCAAGAAGAAAAATATTTGGCAATCGTTCTGATTGAACATGTATAATATACAATCTGCTAAATTATTAATTAAAATAGAAACTGGCCTCTGAATATCTGTAGAATGAAAATGCAAGATTTTGATGTTAAAAATTTTTCTAAAATTACCCAACATTCTATATACCTTTGGTAAACTGATAAATGTTTTAGGCACATAGAAGGAAAAACAGAAAAAGTTTACTACTTTCCTATATTATTAAAAAAAAAAACAGCATACTACTCATCTCTAGCCAAAGCCATATATCATCATAACAGAATGGATTTCTGAAATGAGTAAATATTCCAGTAAAAAATTATCATTATAATTTTTTATTAAGCATTTTAAGAGCTGACTTTTGACGGTATAGTATACGATTTCTCATCTGCTGTCAGCTGCTAGGTTATTTCTGTAGTCTCTAGTCTACACATACTCAATACTAAATAAATGCTCAATTTCCACTGAAGTAGATGGGGGTACAAGACTTTTTTTTGGCTAACACTGCTATGCTGATGTTTCCACAAAGTTATTAAGCTTTCTTACCTCTATAAAATAATTAGTTTAAACTTCCACAGGAATGGCTATAAAGTATTCTTGTAAAAGTTTTTAATTTTGATCGGGAAAAACAGAATGTGTTCTAGACATCTTACTTTTCTCTAACACTTTTCTTCTTTTCATACTCATTATTATATTTTTCTCTAAAACTTTTCTTCTTTTCATACTCACTATTATATTTTTTCACTTTTACATTTTAATCAAAGATTATTTTCTTAGATATTAATGAACATCATTTTGAGTTAACCCTCCTCAAACATTCTGATTTCTGTGTTTAATTAACCTTATAAGATGTGAATTCCCAAATAGGATCTTATCTTGAGAGACTTGTTGCTAATTTTAAACTAGAAAACAAAGACAATTTTAAAATTTTATTAATGTTAGCACATTAAAAAATTCTGTAGATTCTACCAAGAATGAAACTATAATCCAACCTCTATTAATCTATTTTCATTAAATGTTTAAGGGCATTTTTAACTTAGAAAAATTATAAAGCTCTTCATAAAGTTACCTAAATAAGGTATGCTATTAATATTTACATTAACTATCAATCTCTACACCTAATCATTGAACTTTCAAAACAATAATTACTGTTGCACATAAAATTAACACTGTTTAAAACCATTGGTACTTATAGTATTTTACTCTTATAAAAAATATTTACATTTCAACTCATTGACAGAATTTCCATACATAAAACCAAAGAGGAAATGCTCATTCTCGGTTACATAGAGAATGCTTACGTGTAATTGAAAAGTGAAAACTGAGACGTTAATAATAAATCCAAGTGGCATGACTCATTTATTAAACTGATGCTGTTAGGCTGTAAGCATTTTTACACACCAATTTAAGAACGCCAAAAATGACACTGAAGTGGCTATTCTACTATTCAATCTTTCAAAGACTGAGGCCAGAACTAAAGCCAAAGAGCAGATTTTAGGTGAATACCCAAACTGAATCTGTACTTCCATACAACCCTAATAAAGTAAAAACTACAATTAAAGGAAGAGTGAAAACAGTAACAATTTTCATTTATAGAACAGTCGTGGTACGCCAGACATTTTGTATTACTTCACTTGCTTTTCATGATAGGCCTATAAAAACAGGTCCTACTGGTCTTCCCCATTCTACAGAGAAGGAAACTGAGTCTTAAAGAGGTAAGGAAAGTTACCTAAGTCAAATGGTTAATAAATAGTGGGGCCAAGGTTCAAACTTTAGCACTGAGAAAACGCTTCTCAGAAAACTAAAACTTCCAGTTTCAGCAAAAAATACAAGCCTTAAATAAGAATCATAGATAAAACTAAAATCATTCTCAATTAGGCAAGTCAATAATGTGGGTGGAGATAGAGTCCTAAAACTTCCTATGGGAGGAGGGCAAAATTCTGATCCCAAGAAAAATAAGAGCAGCTCTGGGAGCCAGCAATGTGCAGGTCTCTGCTATCGCAAGAAACCCGGGATCTTTAAATTTTGTCCTGCACTACACCAGAGAGCTGTATGGATTCAGTAAGGGACAAGTTAAACTTTAAAGACTCACAACACATTCTCATGAAGAGTTTCAAATGCCTAAATAAAATTCCAACAAAGAAGTTTACTTACTTTTTTCAGAGCTAAGAATAGGCAAAAAAAAAAAAGTCTATACATAGTCAGCTAAAAACTATAATATGACTTGTAACTGAGTATCAAATAGTCACTTAAAAACAAAAGAACTGATTAATGAGTTACTATAGAAATAAGGGAAATGGGTCTAAACAAACTGATAAAGGAATTAACATGTATATATGTGGGTGTGGTGTGTATGTGTGCATCTTTTCTGCAGATATTATACCACTGCCAGCAATGTAAAAGAATTCTCCTAGTGACTACATGGTGTATCATTAAGTCAAAAGTCAAGACATATTTGCACCATGACTATTAAATGTGAAAGCTGGTAAACAGAAGTAAACTTTCAAACCATAAGTCAAATTGTGTCATTCCTCTGGTTAAAACCTTCCAATGACCTCCCATTGCAATTAGAAGAAAATCCAAAGTCCTTACTGTGGCTTGCAGGGGTTTACTGGCTCCCTCCAACTCTCTGACTTCATTTCCCTTCTCTCTTTTTCTCTCTCTCTCTATTTTTCAGAACTCTCCAGCCAAAGTGGCCTTGTTTCTTTCTCTCCTTTGCGCCAAGTTGTTGCCCATAACAGGGGCTTTATACCCAATGCTCCTTTTGCTTGAAACATTCTTCTTCCAGATCTTTGCCCTACATGAGAACAGCAATGTATCTGCTTTGCTCACAAAACCCATGCCCAGCACTATTCTTAGCACATGTGTCCAGTGATAGTTAATGAATGAATAATATCTCAAGGTCCACCCCACCCTTGTGGCAGACACACAGATCACCTTCGATTACCCTTCAACAAAAGACGCACTGCCCAGCTGCAAGGAGTGTTATTAGCGGACAGTCTCCGGCTGTTAGCTTGCTTAGAGTTTGCTTCAGCTCTCCAGTCAAGGACACACAATCTTCCCTGGGTATCAGTGGGACGTTGGTTCCAAGACCCCTGTTCCCACACCCCTGAAGGATACCAAAATCTGCGGACATTCAAGTCCCTTACAGTCGACCTTTCCTCTCCACGGGTTCCACATCTGCAGATTCAACCACCCATGGATCGAGTAGTATTTTCCACCCAATGCAGGACTCCTCCAACAACTTTGTTCCGAAGGTCCCTGATTGGGTCAGCAGAGACTTTGTCAAGTCAGCTTCACAATGTGAGGACTGCTCCTGACCAATCCTGCTCCCATTCTTTTCTTTACACAGGTGCTACTCTCTAGTAAACAATTTGCAGTCCGAACTTCATCTCAGTGTTTGCTTCCTGGAAAACCCCACAAGCACTGTTTCCAACTCAAAAAATCACTCTTAATGCCTACCAGTTAAAATAGCCATTTTTAACAGTACACAGAACATTCATTTAATTTCAAGCATCTGATGAAATAACTACCACCACCCTCGTTCCCCACTAATGTTCATACACAAAAACACACAGACACACCCATACACTCCCCCAAACTTGTAACCACATGGCACTTAGCAGATTCTTAGTTTATTTACATGTAAGTCTTTTTTTTTTTTTTTTTTGCCGTTCGCGGGCCTCTCACTGTCGTGGCCTCTCCCGTTGCAGAGCACAGGCTCTGGATGCACAGGCTCAGTGGCCATGGCTCACGGGCCCAGCCACTCCGCGGCATGTGGGATCTTCCCGGACCGGGGCACGAACCTGTGTCCCCTGCATCGGCAGGTGGACTCTCAACCACTGCGCCACCAGGGAAGCCCCTACATATAAGTCTTAATTCAAATGTTACTTCCTCCATGAAGTCTTCAAAAACAATTAACTGATCTTTTTTTGTGCCTCTCCTTTGAACATCTAGCAGTACCTACCATACTATATTATAATTATCTGCTTATTTATATATCTATTTCTCTATTAAAGATGGGGCTCTTTTAATCTGTTCCTGCCTCATAGTAATAACCCCAGTGCCTTACAATGCACCTGGTTCAACTACGATGTTCTATAAATTTCTTGATGAAGAAAGGATATGAATTAAATGAACTAAAATAAGAGTAATTTTAAAAGATAAACCTTTAAAAGCATATGATTTTTACATAAATTTAATCTGTAAGCTTAAGTAACTATGGTCAGCATATTCAAGCCCCAAACATTAACATGTTCTAAAAATAAAATAACTTTATTCTTCTTAGTGAATAAACTTCATTTTGTTTTCGAGAGGGAGTTATTGTTAAAATTGAAAGCTACTAGGCAATTTAGAGGCCTATTCATTTTGAACTTTTTAGGATACTTCCTTACAGATAACATATTAGTTACCAAGGAAAAATGAAGCACTGAGTTTTACAACTCATTAAATTTCTTTTCAACTTCATATAACCTGTCAGTTCTCAATTACACCCTCCTGGGACAAAATCAGGCCAAACATCCCTAGCGTATAAGCATAAAACAAAACTAAACCATGAAACACACACACATACACAAAAGAATAAAGTGTCTACTAGAAAAGCATTTTATAAATCCGAAAATTTTAATTTTGAGAATTGTTTAACACCAATGGTTAAGCCATACTAATTTTCTTTTTAAATTCAGTGAGCTAAAGTGGGCAAGTAGCATTACTCCTCCACGCAGTAATCAGAGAATAGGTGAACGATTTAAAAATCCTAGTATTTTAAAGGAAGGTTAAGTCTCCCATAGGAAAGAGAAGTGGAAAGGAGTCCAAGGGAGAAAATGGCTTGGTTCCACACCCTTAAAAATGCCTACAGCAATGCATCAAAAAATAAAATAATAAGCCCCGAGAGTCTGGGTCAGCAGCATAGTGTTACAGCTTAAGCACTGGGTCATCAGTGGCAATGGTAGGCTGATTAAGGGCTGAGGTAATGTATTTACTTACTATAGTAAGGAACTGTGTAACAGTGACGCCAACAGTACAAAGAGTTCTTGTGTAGGTATCATGTACAAAGAAATACTATAACCATCTGCTCATATTTTAATATTGAAATATGTAACATACCAGAACAGTTTAGGTAAAGAAATAAACACAGGTAAACTATATTATAAATACTATTAGTTCAAGTTGTTAAAAAAAATAACTTCATTCAGCAATCTATTATATTTTCCAACAAAAAAAATCATTTCATTTTTATTACTCATTAAAAACTGATCCTAACTGAAACAACCTTCCTCTAACATAAGGGATAAAAGCAAAAATACTATGTTAATACAGAAAAAGGCAATTTTACATGTAATGAAGCCACTCTCAAATATAAACAACAAAAAATTTGTTAAACTTTTATGGCATTAATAGGTTAACTTTAACATTGATTCATCTTCCTATTTAACAGACAGGCTCCAATTAGTGGAATAAACATGTATGAATTATATCACATGTATTATGTACAAAGCTCTTGGGAAACCTATTTTGCAATTAACCAAGAAAAGAATTAGGGTGGAATCTTACTATATTTGTGTTCCCAGTGACTGGCACAAAGAGCCACGTATGTTTACTAAATGCAAAAATTAATGAATATACCGAGGTCAGTTTCTTCGTAAGGCTAAAAAAAAAAGTCTTTAAACCGAGATAATGTTACCAGTAACAATATTCTTGATTTTGAAGATCACTATACCTATTCTCTAACATCTATTTTGGTCAAGATTGATATTAAAAATCATTACCCAAAGGATGATGTCCAAGAGCCATAAAGTGTCCTTACCTTTAATTCAATTATTTCTTGGAATAGTTTTGCAGGAAAATAACTTTAAAAAATATTAACATGTGTGAAGATGCAAAAGACTTTATCCAATAAATTAATCACCTAAGTTCCAAGTGTTAATGGATTCCCAAAACGTTAACTCAGAAGAATACTATTTAATAATTCAATTATAAACATTTTTGAGGCATATACTATATATCTGGCATCATGTTAGACAGCATACTCTGGGAATATAAAAGAAGTACACCTAACTCAGACTGAAGGCTATGAAACTTCAGTTAAGTCTGAAATGAAAAGTAGTTAAGCAGATAAGAGGAAGAGATGGTTATGAGGCTAAGAAAGGTGTTCCAGGCAGATGCAATACCATATGCAACAGCAAGGATGTTTAGGAGACGTGTGTTTGGGCACCTAGTAGCTCAAAATGGCTAAAGGAAGGGACTTGAAGAAAGTTTCTAGAGATGTGTCTGAGAGATCATGAAATGACCTTGGACTGACACACAAAGAAGTTCCAATTTTATCATAAAGACAAATGGAAAGCCACCAAAGGACATAATCAGAATTCTATTTTATAAAGATCACTGAGACTGCAATAGAGAGAAAGAATTGGAAAAGAACAAGAGAGGACTGAGAGATCACTTGATATAATACTACAATAATCCCAGTTGGAAATAAAGACACAGTTAATACAAAGCAGCAGCCAGAGATCAGAAAGATTTAAGAGGAAGAACTGACAGAACATGATGACTCCTAGGTGTTTTGCGTTAGACAATGGGTAAATAGTGATACCATTAGCTATGATTAGAGAAAACAGTTAAGTTTCATTTTGAATATAGTCAGTATTAGACACCATGGCACATCCAAATGAATTTATCAGTTTCGGGATAAGTTCTGGGCTAAAGAATTAAATAAAGCACTTGTCAGTGTATGGGTGGTAGCTGATATCACACAGGAAGAGATTACTCCAAGTACTTCCTCAAGGTCAAGGATGAAAGACAAAGGAGAAAAGCCCACAAATCAAAAAGAGTTCTATATGTCAAATATGTAGTCAAGGAAGATAAAAACTGCAAAACGTACACTGGATTCAGCATCAAAGCTAAGTGGAATGGCAACAAGTTTATCATTCTAAGTTATTTCTCTGTGAAGGGAAAGAGGAAGACAAAATGAGAAGTTGAGAGGAATTCAGAATCCAAGGAAATTTTCTTTGTATGCTTTCACAATGGGAAAAACAAAAGTATGTGAGCACCAAAAGGAAAAAAAATTTTAATATAATGTTATAAAAGAAAAGCATAACATAAAATGGTATATACATAATAAATAGAACCATGTAAAACTTTATATATAGGGACATGGGTTAGAAGGGAAAATGGAAAATTAAAAAGTCATGTTTTACTTGTGGTATTTTTCCCTTTTATGATTTCCTTTAATGTTGTCCTATGCTGTTACAATTTTTAAATGAGCAAAAAGAGAATAACACTCAATACATCTCTTCACCAAATCCCATCATGTTAAAATAATTAATTAGAGATGGATAGTCTTATGATTAATCATTTAAGGAAAAATATATCCAAGATTCAATCCTAGTTTTCTAATAATCATCTAATCTAATTCTAAAATGTACATTCCTAAAAGTGATCTGGTTGTTTCAAAACATCCCAGTTCTATAAGACTTCCATGTCTCACTAAACTTGGAAAATATGAGGCAAATGACATATAAACTTAAACAATCATAAAAATGCTTAGAAAGTAAAAGCCTCATTTAATGAAAAAAACTTAGAAATGTTTCCATATGTTTTTATGAAGTATTCTTTCCCCACTAAATGAACACATTCAAGATTTTGTTTCTGGCTTTGTTTCAGAAAAAACCCATCTGCATAGTACGGCACTTACAAGTACATCTCAGTCATGCAATAGTTATGTCACAGCTCATATATCAAATAAAAATCACATTCAAGCCCACACAACCTCACAGACCTAAAGTCTTCCTTTCTATTTAGAGTATTCCTGGGAGAGCTTTCACTGCACCTCGCTGCTGATGTCGCATGACTTTTGTTAGGAAGTTAAATCCTAAAACTAAAATATCAAACAGTTTGGAATACAGTTGTAAACTACCTTAAAAAAATGTTCTCTAGTTATAAAGTACGAATATTTCCTTTTCACAGAAACAGGTGTAGAAGTGGTGAAAAAACTGTTACTATATCTCACAACACTCTGATTTCTTTTAATACAGCATTATTTCATTATATTAAAGGCATGATAAAGTGATAATGATTCATTTAATACTTAGAATAACCTTGGTAAATATTTTGAAAGCATCTCTATTTGATTCCACATATGTATATATGGAAATATATTCATTAGAGATTAGAAATATTATATTATCTAGAGCAATTTTCACAAACTTCATGTATTTGTGTACTAATGATATTACTGCTACCCTATCCATGTATCATTTGTACTATTATTTACTTAATAAAGTAAAGAAGCAGCAACATTGCACAGTGGCTAAGAGCTTGAAAACTGTCAGAGCACATGGACTGATGTTCTAGCTCTGCCACTCGATCTATAACCAAGGGCAAGACAATCTCTCTAAGCTGCAGTGTCTCATTTGTACAATGGGGATAATAACAGAACCTTCCTCTCAAAATTGTTTTGAAGATTAAATGACTCAATAGATATTAGGCACTCAGAAGAGAGCCTGGCACATAGTAAGCACTAAATAAGTAATTAATACTATTGTTAATATTTTTCTTTAAATTTGTCCACAGTTTTTTACTTTTACTTCATGATAAATTCATTTCATGAGCAAACTCTTTTTCCACTATTATCTTAAGCAATAATATCTGAAATCATGGGTATAACATAGGGGAAAATTTTTTTCCAATGTGCAGTAAAAAAATAATTTTTATAATTAAAAACTAAGTTTCTGGGCTTCCCTGGTGGCGCAGTGGTTGAGAGTCCACCTGCCGATGCAGGGGACACGGGTTCGTGCCCCGGTCCGGGAAGATCCCACATGCCGCGGAGCAGCTGGGCCCATGAGCCATGGCCGCTGAGCCTGCGCGTCGGAGCCTGTGCTCCGCAACGGGAGAGGCCACAACAGTGAGAGGCCCGCGTACCGCAAAAAAAAAAAAAACTAAGTTTCCAACATACTACTTAAAATCATCTCCAATACCGACAGTGATTTGTTTATCACTCAGATAAGCTCAGAGCAGTAACGAACCCTTAATAATTATATAAGGGCCATCTTTTGTAGTACGCATTAAAAATTACGTGTCTCGGGGAAAAAAATACATTCAAAGGAAATGGAGATATTTAAATAACACCCTATGATCAGTACATTGATAGCTATTACAAGAAAAATACACAATGATTTCTGTAAGAAAGGAGTATTAGAAAACAAGTAAATAATTCAACACCATTCAATGAAGAACTGTCATCCTGTTCTTTTCCAGTTTCAGAGATTTAAAAACCCCACTGGTTCTTCTTTCCATAAAACTAAATTCCTCCTAGTTTTAGCTCATTATTTTCCTTTTCAGAATTAGAAAACCCTGTACCTTTTGTAAAATCATGAAGTAATTCAAGACATATTTTATTATTTCTATCAATATAATTAATAACAGTAGCTACCAATTATTACACCAGACACTGCGATAAATGCAATTTATCACAGCCAAACCATGAAAAATGTATTATTATCCATATTTTACAATGAAAAAACTAAAACTTCAAGAATCTAAGCAACATGTCTAAGATCCCACAACTAGTAAATGGAATTGGATAAGAGGGGGCTCCACGGGAGTAGAATTTAAACCATAGGTCCTGACTATGCTATAGTGAATTAGCAGACAGCCAAGAACTGTCCTTCAAAGTAGTCAGAAAATAACTACATCAATGTTTCATTGATCAAAACATTTTTGGTACTCCTTATTTACAACTACATTTATGGCCTATAAGTCATTCTTCTGAATTGTCCCAATGATGACAAATCTTGATCATTTGAGGAGTGAGTCTGAATATTTGAAAGAAATAAATACACTTCAGATGAAGAACAGTGAGTAAGGTGACACCAAATCGCAACAACTCTTTATATTCTAACACAAGGCATGGTTCTAGATACATATTCAAGATTACATTTTGTTTCTTTGACACTGTCTTTAAAAGAAAAGGAAGTGTGTATTTAAAGCTAAGGTATTAATTTCCTCATATGTCTTCTAAATTGGCTAAAAAAACAATTTCAAAGAGACTTTTAAAATCTGTGAACATGACAGTGTCTATGGATTGGAAACTACAGACCAAAAGAATCACTTAGAAAAGCAACAGTCATTAGGATATATAAGTTTTGTTTTCACTGTAACAGAATAAGTTTCAAAGACTTATTCTTTAGAGAACACTCATTAAAACCCCTCTCTGGCTTTAAAAACTTGAAACATTATTCTCGTTTTATAATTGCCTTCATTTTTCCTCCTCTTCAAATAGTTTATCTAAACCTGTTCAGTACTTTTTTTTTTTTTCTTCTTTTTTGTGGTACATGGGCCTCTCACTGTTGTGGCCTCTCCCGTTGCAGAGCATAGGCTCTGGATGCGCAGGCTCGGTGGCCATGGCTCATGGGCCCAGCCGCTCCGTGGCATGTGGGATCTTCCCAAACTGGGGCACGAACCCGTGTCCCTTGCATCAGCAGGCAGACTCTCAACCACTGTGCCACCAGGGAAGCCCCTGGTACTTTTTATTATTTATTTTATTTATTTATTTTTGGCTGCATTGCATTCCCGTTGCTGCGCGCGGGCTTTCTCCAGCTGCGGCTCGTGGGCTGTAGGCACGCAGGCTTCAGTAGTTGTGGCGCACGGGCTTCGTTGCTCCGCGGCATGTGGGATCTTCCCGGACCAGGGCTTGAACCCGTGTCCCCTGCATTGGCAGGCGGATTCCCAACCACTGCGCCACCAGGGAAGCCCCCCCTGGTACTTTTAAAAAAATATTTTCTAATGTGTGATCAGCAATACTGCTCAAAATTCTGATCACTAAAGAATAAAATTAAGAAGAGTTTCTTAGTTCTTCCTGGTGAAACTTTTGATTTGGAATCAATCCAAAATTAGGTTGTCTCTTTCACCATGGAACTGACTCAAGTTCAAGCTACAGCTTCATACTCGCTTAGGTGTCCAGTACAGCGCATAACTTTTCTTGTTTGTTCCAATCAAATCTTTGCTTTCTAATTTTATTTTTTTGTTTTATTTTTGATTTTTATTTTAAAAAGCTTTCTATTTTAGAACAGTTTTAGATTTACAGAAGAACTGTGAAGAGAGTACAAACAGTTCCCAAATATCCAGTTTCCTCTATTAACATCTTACATTAGTATGGCACATTTGTCACAATTAGTACTAATTTTATTACTTTTAATCCAAAGTACATTGTAACCTTTTATACTTCTCCCTGGTCTTAGAGATTCACTTTATATGAATAACAACTCTGACCAGTTTAGAAATAATACCTAATTTAATGTGCATATATTTTTCATTCTTTCCTCCATGGTATCAATATAAATAAATAGAAATGGGTTTAGGTGAAATACCAATTAATATATCTCTGATAAAGATGCCAAACCATCAATAATTATACTTTGCATTAGACAGTGATAGGTATTTGTTAGGACTCATATTGATCAGAAACAGAAATCCAACTTAAACTAGCTTAACCCAAAAGCTGAGATTAATTGGTTTATAGAATACGGAGAAGGGTTGAAAACCCAGTGACGATAAGGAAAAGACAAGGCCCCAGAAAAAACTGGTACCAGAGTTTCAAATGACTCCAGAACTCTTGTCTCCTTGGTCTCTTTAGATCACTTTACTTTTCTGGAGTTGTGTTTCCTTGCCATGGTAGGAAACAAAAACAATAATAACTCCCAATTCCTACATTTTATGTCTTCTACCACTAGAAGAAACTAACCTCATTTTCTCTGGTTCCAAGTTCAAAACCCAAAAAACAGATTCTGACTGGCGCAATTTGGGACTTGTGGACTTTGAACAAGTAGGCACCCTAACTGACTCAGTAAGGTGCCCTACCCCGAGGCCAAATGGAAATAGCAAATCAAAAAGCATTTTTAAAATGATAAATATGAACTTATTTACAAAACAGAAACAAACTCACAGATTTTAAAAACAAACTTATGGTTACCAAAGGGGAAACATGGGGGAGAGGATAAATTAGGAGACTGGGATTAATATACACACACAACTATACATAAAATAGATAACCAACAAGGACCTACTGTATAGCACAGGGAACTATAGAAAAAAGAAATTATAGGAAAAAAAAAAAAACCTATAGAAAAAAATCGCAGGTGATCAAATCATCTGGTTACTCAAGCTGATGCACACAGCAGGGACCCTTTCACTGATGAGACCATCTGGAATAAACATGCACCACCCAGATTGCCACCACTGCTGCCTGAATCCATCACTGTATCAGACATGGCAAAACATCCACAATCTTGGATTGGGCAAAAAGTAAAGGACTCTTTCTGATGCAGAGGTCACCGTAGTATGATCCACTCATGACCCAAAGTCAAGCAGTTTATAATGTGGTGATGAAGGCCTCACTACCCTAGGTGTTGCCACCCCATCCCTGCCTAGCCTACTCCTGCCAAATTCACTATATCAGACTTTTTTACCCCTAACTCTCAGTCTGATCAGCAAATTCCAATGTGCACATACCAATGTGGCCAACAAAATTAAGCTGCTACATGTTCAAGGCCATTTACCAGCTAACAATGGTGTGCCTTCTATTAGAAAGGGCACACACCATGTCAAAAGTTGGAATATCTGATGAACATTCCATGCTCCCTACCTAATCCAGGGCATCTAATATTGTTGAGCACTGGAATGGCCTCCTCGTAACTCAACTAAGAAAGATTTCTGACTCTACCGCTTTCACCTTCTTTAGGTCCACATAATTCAGTAAAGTACCTAACAAAGGGTTCATCTCCTCTTGACCACCTCCCAGAGTAATAATCAGGAAAAAAGTAGTGGGAATTATAAAGACAACAGGGGTCAGAAAACATTCCCTGTAAAAGGCCAGAAAGTAAATATTTTAGGCTTTGTGGACAACATACGATCTCTGTCACATTACTCTTTTTCTTCCCCCAACCCTTTAGAATTGTAAAAAAAAAACAGTGTTAGCTTATAGCCCTTCTTTATAGAAGGCCACGAGCTAGATTTGGCCTAGGAGATTTAGTTTGCCAACCTCTGGTATGTACTTATTTTGAAACCTCGGCTTTCTACCCTGAACACTCCTAAGCAGGATGTACCTTACGTTCCTATGACAGTGGTCCCAAGCAAGCCTAACTGGTATACCTTCCAGGTAACAGCCCAGACAAAGGAAATCTAGGATTCAAACTTAATTGTGGTCCAGCCACCTGGATTCTCTTATTGGACTGATATGGTCCTATATTAGGCAAGCATTTTATGAAAAGGGCCAGATAGTATTTTAAGCTTTATGAATCATAGGATCTCTATTGCAACTACTCAAATCCAGCACTAGAGTGCAAAAGCAGCCACAGACAGTAAGTAAACAAATGGGTACAACCAGATTTGGCTCAAAGCAAGCCAAGCTGATAGTGGTTTTCTTTTTCTATATGGCAGGGGGAGGGGGAAGCCTAATAACAGCTCTATTTCTATCCTGGAAGGATTTGCATAGAAAAGGAGTCAACTCATATGTCTTTTATAATAGTAAGGATTATAAGCTTCATATTTATGTTCTTTTGTTTTCTGAGATTCTACACTATATTACTAAGAATAAAGGACACAAAAACACCCATATATACTATAGCTGAAAAGTATGAACGAAAAACTATGAATTCTTAATTTGATTCAACTCAAAAATACTGAATGCTTGGTATGTGATAAATCACATTCCCAGAGATCTGAAATTATATTACATCAGTTAATCATGCAAATCACCTTCTGAGGTACTATCATTACCAGACATGACTGTATCCTTGAACATGTTATGTAATGTCTGTGCTCCAATTTCCTCATCTGGAAAAAGGGAATAATTGTATATCTAAGAAAAGAGCTTCTAAGTATTAAATGTGTTAATACATATAAAGCACTTAGAAAAGTGGACATGCTAACTACTCACATGTTAACAATTATTATTACTATTATAATTTATTATTCGAAGGGGTATACAAGGACTACTATATTTTAATAAACCTGCCAAGTGATCTCTTATAATTGTTTTGATCATTTACTTAAATGATATTTTAAAAGTAAACAGCAAATTTTGTGTCACTTTTACACCCAAACTACTTCTAATCCAATATAAAAGAAGCACTGATGCGCTGTTTTTCTCGATCAACATATAATTTAAAATTTGTAGTAACTACATTAAAAAGGAAAATTAGATGAAATTTTAATAACATTTTTGTATATCTAAGATATTATCATTTAATATTTAATAAATGCAAAAAATTGATATTTTACATACTTTTGGTTTATAAAAAGTGTTTGAACCCAGTTAAGTATTTTACACTTACAGCCATCTCAATTCAGACTAGCCACATGTGGGTAACAGCTACCATACTGGATATCACAATTCTGAGTTATTAAATACATAATTCTCAAAAATGTTACACAAATTTAAATCCTTCTTCCTCCTCCTCTTCTTCCAGCACTCCCCTTTCCTTCTCCACCCAAATTTTAAACTCATTCATTCATTCATTTATGTGATATGTTAGGATGAGATTATATTCCTCTGGAAATGGAGAAAGACAAGCAAACAGTCTTAGTACAGTTGGAAAATGATCTGGGAGCTCCCTTTAAGAGATTTGGGGGAGTGGGTAGACAGATACAGGTAGATACAGTCTAAATTGAAACACCAAGATAAGTGGGGATAAGCCAAGCAAAAAAGGGAAGGACATGGCAAAGAAAACAGCATGGAAAAAGTCCTTAAGCAGAAGAGAGTTTAGAGTACACGTGTGAAGAACAGAACGAAGATCAATGTAGCTTAAGCAGAGCAAACAAGAATAAGTGTTGCACATGACTTGCCCCATCAGGCATTCAAATTTTCCCTATAGGAAACATGAAAAAAAATCTTAGAATAAAGTGACTGATAGCTGTCTACTTAAAACTCATTCTCCAACTTTGTTCAGGGTAGGAATGTATCTAGCTAAAAATATTCACCTCCCTAAGTAGAATAAAAAGTAGATGCTGTCAGGTAATATAAACACTGTTTTAAGAACTGTGCAGGGACTTCCCTGGGGGTGCAGTGGTTAAGAATTCACCTGCCAATGCAGGGGACACGGGTTCAAGCCCTGGTCCGGGAATATCCCACATGCCTCTGAGCAACTAAGCCCATGCACCACAACTACCGAGCCTGTGCTCTAGAGCCCACAAGCCACAACTACTGAGCCTGCGTGCCACAACTAACAGTAGCAAGCTTAAGGCTGCTATCCTTAGACAGCCCTACCTGGGAAGTTGGCTCTTGACCGACAGCATCTGGGAACCTGACTTGCCTTCATTCTTAACTGATAAGAATGGTCTGCTCTCCTTAGACTTTTATACAAAAAAATATAGTTTATACTAAACACCTGCTTTCCTTCTGGCAGTCTGGAATTTTGGAATGTGCTAGATAGAGGTTGCCTGCATGAGGAGCCTCCAGTAAAAGTCTGGGGTACTGAATCACTAACAGGTTTCCCTGGGCAGAAACAGTGCACGTTACTGTATAGTTTGTTGGTAGAGAAAAGCAGTTCAAGTGTACCTTCTTCACAGGAGGGAGAGGGCAGAAGGAAGGATGTGTATGGATTTCTCCAAACTACCTGTCTTTTTCTCCTTTCATCAGACAGGTATCCCTACTATCTTGCTACAATAAATCGTAGCCGTAAGTATAATTGTATGCCAAGTCTACTGAGTTCTTCTAGAGAATTTCCAAATGCAGGGGTCCTGAGAACCCCAGACATAAGAACCCATATAGCAATTCTATTTTAATCATTTTTCACAATTAATTTAAATCACAGTATTCTCTTACTAACAATTATCTCCCAAATTTAATTATATTGTTTAAGTGGCTGATTTTGCTCATTCACTAGCAAAGAGAGACCTCCTAGCTCCTATCTACTGTACTACAGATGATGTTGGGGGTTGCAGGATGGGGGGAGGGGGAGGGTAGGGAAGAGAGATGATCTTAAAAATTGGTAGAATTTACAGACTATTTACATTCTGAATGCTCACTCAAAAAAGTAGACGAGGGGGCTTCCCTGGTGGCACAGTTGTTGAGAGTCTGCCTGCCGATGCAGGGGACACGGGTTCGTGTCCCGGTCCGGGAAGATCCCACATGCCGCAGAGCGGCTGGGCCTGTGAGCCATTGCCACTGAGCCTGCGCGTCCAGAGCCTGTGCTCCGCAAAGGGAGAGGCCACAACACTGAGAGGCCCGCGTACCGCCAAAAAAAAAAAAAAAAAAGCAGATGAGGAAACACCATCTTTAGACACTCTCAATAGTAATTAGTACCTACTGGAGATACAGCAAGACAAATTGAAACATGGTACCTAGTCTCATGGAACCTATTTTCTACTTTTGAATCTTCTGAAGAACTGACATTTGAGCTGGGCTCTGAAGGATAAGTTGATATAAATAGGTGAAACAGAGGGAGAAGAGCATTGCAGAAGGATGGAAAAGCTTGAGAAAAGCCCTAAGACAAAAAGAAGCACAGCTCTTTTGAGAAACTGAAAGGTTAATAAAGTATAGAGCCAGATTTGAGTCTTCATCCTACAGTTAATAGGAAATCATTGAAGGCTGAGTGCTACAATCACATCAGAATTCTTCAAAGCTTACTCGGGCACATGGTAGAGAATGGATTGGAAAGGGAAAAAGAAATGATGGAGCTGCCCTAGTGTGACAGAAGTAAAAATGGAGAGAAATAGGTATATTGTAAAAGTACTTAGAAAATAAATTTGACAATACTTGGTGACTGATTTATTGTGGGTAGATGATTAAACAGAGGTAAAAAGTATCAATTATCATAATCACTTAATTCTACCTATTTTGGGGTTTTTTTTATTGCATTGGGTCTTAGTTGTGGCATGCAGGATCTTTTGTTGTGGTGCATGGGCTCTTCGCTGTGGCACGCGGGCCCTCTAGTTGTGGCACACAAGCTTAGTTCCTCCAGCATGTGGGATCTTGGTTCCCCAACAAGGGATCAAACCGACGTCACCTGCACTGGAAGGCGGATTCTTAACCACTGGGCCACCAGGGACGTCCCAATTCTATCTATTTTGGATGAAACACTTTAACAAAATGTTGGTTAAAACATGAAAAAAGTTGGGGCTTCCCTGGTGGCGCAGTGGCTGAGAGTCCGCCTGCCGATGCAGGTGACACGGGTTCATGCCCCGGTCCTGGAAGATCCCACATGCCGTGGAGCGGCTGGGCCCATGAGCCATGGCCGCTGAGCCTGCGCATCCGGAGCCTGTGCTCCGCAACGGGAGAGGCCACAACAGTGAGAGGCCCGCGTACCGCAAAAAAAAAAAAAAAAAAAAAAAATGAAAAAAGTTAAATGAAGATTATCTAAAGTCTAGGACATCTTCTGCCTAATATTTGAGTAAGTGAATTTAAAAATTACATGGAAGTCACAAGAATAAATATGCTAATTTTCTCATAAAATCTCTACAAAATAAAAAGTACAATGTTTTAAATAGGCATCAAATGAAGAGTACAAAGTTATAACCTATACCAACAGTCAGCAAAATGTTTCTGGTAAAGAGCCAGACAGTAAAAGTTTTTGGATTGTGAGCCATTTGATCTCTGTTGCAACTACTCAACACTGATATTATAGGACAAAAGATGCCACAGACAATATCTAAAGGAAAAAGTTAGTTATGTTCCAATAAAATTTTATTTACAAAAACAAGCAGTGATCTAGAGTTGCCAACCCTGATCTAGAGAATGCAGAAAAAATGCAAAAGTTGAATGCCACGTAGTCAGATCAGATACCTGTCCAATGAGAAACAATATAGTAAGTATTCCAGCAGACAAATGTAATATAATCAATAATTACCTTTTAAAAAAAAAAAAGGTAAAATTGGCAGTGAGTAGGTAGATCCTTTAAAAATGGTCTGGTAACATTTAGTGGGGAGTACCACATCCACAAGGCTGAAATTAGGAAAAAGCCTCCAGAATCTATGGCAGTCTAGAAAAGGAAATTCATGTCCTTAGTCTTTGATGAGACAGGGAATGGCCCAGAAAAACAAACGGACATCTAGGAACTGAAATGGCAGTTTAACATGGAAGCTTGGACAATTCAAGTAGAAGTTCAGTCAATAGAGCTAAGGCACATGGTCAAAGCAGGATTAACTGCAAAGTTGAGTAGATGCTCCTGAGTCAACCTGGAGGTGTATTCCTTATATCATTCCCAGATTAATGACAGAATCAAACCCAGACATGAGGCAGGAATGAAAAACCAAGCAGAGATCAAGTGGCTGTAGCTATTGAGAAGAGTAAGGTGGTGCAGAGTATAAGCAGGCTCTTAGAAAACTAAGGAATTACAAAAAAGTAACTATTTCTTATGGAGAAAGATCTATAAAAACAAGTCAAGTCAGATAATGGAAAAAATTATTAGCTATTTTACTGATGAGTTCTGCTTTCTAATTTACAAATATTAAGCTAAAATCACATGAAATTTTCTAATGCTTTCTTCTCATAATCAATTGAATTTCAATAAAACAGAAAAAAGCTGTTTCTACTTACTAATAAAAATTTTTGTAAGAGAACCATCTGTTATTTACTTTTGACAATAAAATCTGGAGTAAATGTTGTTATATTTGGTACGTAAAACCAATGACTTATTGAATTTACTTTAATTGAATATTGGCAATAAATTTTTAATCCAGTTATTATGATTAATAACTGAAAGATACTTCATATGAGTGTCTAAACAATATGATCTATTACAGCATATTAGATTTTGTCAGAAAACCTCAGTACAGAAATAGCAACAGTATAGAATAATGCGTGTAATCAAACATCAAATATTATATTTCCCAGGTAGACTGAGAGATCTTTGAAAACAGGGTCCAAGTCTAGCAGTTACTAAACATCTGTTGAAATGAGCTGATATATTAACCACAATGATACCACAAAGGAAAAAATAATTAACTCTGCTTGGGTGAATGAGAGAAGTATTTGCAGAGGAAATACTAATGCTAATACTAAATATTAATATTAATGTTACATTTCAAGTAGAAAAGAGGTAATAAATCAGGACTTCTTTTTTTGGGAGGGTGTGGGGGCGGGGGGCGGTGAGCATGAAGGCAAGGAAATTTGAAGAGCAAGGTATGCAGGATTTGATTCAACCAGAGATGAGGTATGAGGTTAGGGAGAACCCAGGTCCTAAGAGGCCAAGTCAAAAGTCTTTTGAGTTTAGCCTGAGGGCAACGGACAGCCACTGATAATTCTTAAGAAGTGGACTGATCAGGTAATCCTTGCCCTCCTGATGCAGAGTTTAGAAAGGGTGAGCCCAGAGGTATTCAGTAGCCAGATAACGGCAGATGGAGGCTAAATCTGGTCTTGGCAGGGCCATGATCCAAGAGATGAAAGACTTCAGGGAAAGGAAGAGAAAAGAGCATGAAGCCACTCTGCCAGGAGTCTTCCAATCCTAATTCACTGACATGGCTCCAGCCCCAAACCTATTATCAGGGTCTGTTATGGTCTTCTTAAGGGGTCCCAGAAGACACAATGTTGGTTAAACAATTTGCTCAGTGTTTAATTTACCCAAAGACCTAACAGATGACTCATCAGAAAGCATAGCCCTGCCCACATCCTGAGATTCAGAATCCACAGGTGGTGCTATCCTTGGTTTTGCTGCTTCCTTGACATCTCCTCTTGAATACTTCCAAATCGTAAATTGTAAAGATTTTGTCCAAAAAGACAAACATATACTTTTGCCACAAGCTATCACGCTCACTGAAATGTTTCCACTCAGCAGTTTGTATGCACATGTAGTAAGGTGTTGTGCATCCATGGTTATCCACTCATCCATCATTCATCTATTTGACTGTCCATCTGTGACAAGACAGCAAGTTCTGACCAGTCAGGCCCCAGGGTTGACAACCAGGCTCTCAAACTCTTCCAGAAAATGAAAAAGGAACACTCTCAAACTCATTTTATGAGGCCAGCATTACCCTGATACTAAAGCCAGATAAGGACACTACAAGAAAACTATCGGCCAATATTCTAGAGGAATATAGATGCAAATATTCTCAGCAGAATAACAGCAAAACAAAATCAGCAGCACATTAAAAGGATCACTTACCACAATCAAGTGGAATTTACCCTGTGAGGCAAGGACGGTTCAAAATATGCAAATCAATAAATGTGACACAATCATATCAATAAAAATATATATATGATCATCTCAACAGTCACAAAAAGACATTTGACAAAATTCAAATTGCATTCATGATAAACACCCTCAACAAATCAGGTATGGAAGGAACATATCTTAAAATAATAAAGGCCATACATGACAAGCCAACAACTAACATCATACTCAATGGTGGAAGGCTGAAAGCTTTTCCTCTAAAATCAGAAACAAAAGGACACCCACTCTTACCATTCCTATTCAACATAATAATGGAAGGCCCAGCCAGAGCAATCAAGCAAGAAAAAGAAACAAAAGGCATCACATTTGGAAAGGAAGAAATAAAATCGTCTCTATTTGCAGATGACATGATTTTATATAGACAAAATCCTAAAGACTCCACCAAAGAACTGTTAATCGAATGAACAAATTCAGTAAAGTGGCAGGAAAAAAAATTAACATATAAAAAAGCAGCAGCATTTCTATAAACTAATGACACATTATCTGGAAAAAATAAAGAAAATGATTCCATTTATAATAGCATCAGAAACAATGAAACATTTACAAACAAATTTAATCAAGGAGGTGAAAGATCTTTACACTGAAAATAGCAAGACATTAATAATGAAAGAAATCAAGGAAGACGCAAATAAATGAAAAGATACCCCACGTTCATGGATTAGAGGAATTAATACTGTTAAAATGTCCATACTACCCAAAGACATCTACACATTCAATGCAATTTCTATCAATATTCCAATAGCAGTTTCTCTTTATAAATACGTAAAAAAAAAAATCCTAAAGTTTACATGAAACCACAAAAAAAACTCAAATAGCTAAAGCAATCTTGAGAAAGAACAAAGCTAGAGGCATCACACGTTCCAGTTTCAAACTATTTTATAAAGCTATAGTAATCCAAAAAGTACGTTACTGGCATAAAAACAGACAAATAGACCAATGGAACAGAATCAAGAACACAGAAATGAACCCACGCATACTAATAATTGATAAGGAGGTAAGAATACTGAATGAAACAAAAGACAATCTCTTTAAGAAATGATTCTGGGAAAATTGGATATTCAAATGTTAAAAGAATGAAACGAGACCCCTATATTTCACACGACTCACCAAAAATTAACTCAAAATGAATTAAAGACTTCAACATAAAACCTATAAAATTCCTAGAAGAAAACATAGGGAGCTCCCTGACAAAGGTATCAGCAGCCATTTATTGGATATACAACTAAAATACAAGCAACAAAAGCAAAAAAAAAATAACTGAGAGCACATCAAAAATAAAAAACCTCTACACAGCAAAAGAAACAATCAACAAAATGAAAAGAAAACTTAGGAAATGGGAGACAATAATTCAAAATCACCTATCTGATAAGGGATTAATATACAGTATATATAAAGAATTCATATAACTCAATGACAGGAAGAACAAATGACACAATTTAAAAATGGGTAAAGGACCTGAAAAGACATTTTTCTAAAGAAGATATACAGATAGCCAACAGATACATGAAACTGTCCTCAGCATCACTAATGATTAGGGAAATGCAAAACAAAAATCACAAGGAAGTATCACCTCATACCTATTAGAATGTCTATCATCAAAAAGACAAGAGAGGGGCTTCACTGGTGGCGCAGTGGTTGGGGGTCCACCTGCCGGTGCAGGGGATGCTGGTTCGTGCCCCAGTCCGCGATGATCCTGCATGCCGTGGAGCGGCTGGGCCTGTGGGCCATGGTCACTGGGCCTGCACGTCCTGAGCCTCTGCTCCTCAGCGGGAGAGGCCACAGGAGTGAGAGGCCCACGTACCACAAAAAAAATTTTTTTTAAAAGACAAGAGAGAAGAGTAACCAAGATGGCACAGTATAAGGACATGCTCTCACTCCCTCTTGCAAGAACACCAGAATCACAACTAGCTGCTGGACAACCATCAACAAGAAGATACTGGAACTCACCAAAAAAGATACCCCACATCCAAAGACAAAGGAGAAGCCAAAATAAGATGGTAGGAGGGGCGCAATCATGGTAAAATCAAATCCCGTAACTGGTGGGTGGGTGACTCACAGACTGGAGAACACTTATACCACAGAAGTCCACCCACTGGGGTAACGGTTCTGAGCCCCACATCAGGCTTCCCAACCTGGGGGTCTGGCAAGGGGAGGAGAAATTCCTAGAGAATCAGACTTTGAAGCCTAGTGGGAACTGACGGCAGGACTTTGACAGGAAGTCGAAGTCTGGGGGAAACAGAGACTCCACTCTTGGAGGGCACACACAAAGTAACGTGCGCATCGGGACCCAGGGGAAGGAGCAGTGACCCCAGGGGAGACTGAACCAGACCTACCTGCTAGTGTTAGAGGGTCTCCTGCAGAGGTGAGGCGGGGCGGGTGGGGGGGGTGGCACACCATGGGGACAAGGACACTGACAGCAGAAGTTCCAGGAAGTACTCCCTGGCATGAGCCCTCCCAGCGTCTGTCATTATCCCCACCAAAGAGCCCAGGCAGGCTCCAGTGTTGGGTTGCCTCCGGCCAAACAACCAACAGGGAGGGAACCTAGCCCCACTCATCAAGAGTCAAGTGGATTAAACTTTTACTGAGCTCTGCCCACCAGAGCAACAGTCAGCTCTACCCACTGCCAGTCCCTCCCATCAAGCCTCTTAGATAGCCTCATCTACCACAGGGCAGACAGCACAAGCAAGAAGAACTACAATCCTGCAGCCTGTGGAACAAAAACCACATTCACAGAAAGACAGACAAGATGAAAAGACAGAGGGCTATGTACCAGATGAAGGAACAAGATAAAACTCCAGAAAAACAACTGAATGAAGTGGAGATAGGCAACCTTCCAGAAAAAGAATTCAGATTAATGATAGTGAAGATGATCCAGGACCTCGGAAACAGAATGGAGGCAAAGACTGAGAGGATGAAAGAAATGTTTAACAAAGGCCTAGAAGCATTAAAGAACAAACAAACAGAGATGAACAATACAATAAATGAAAACTACACTAGAAGGAATCAATAGCAGAATAACTGAAGCAGAAGAACGGATAAGTAACCCGGAAGACAGAAGGGTGGAATTCACTGCTGCGGAACAGAATAAAGAAAAAAGAATGAAAAGAAATGAAGACCGACTAAGAGAACTCTGGGACAACATTAAACACAACAACATTCACATTATACGGACCCAGAAGGAAAACAGAGAAAAAAGGACCAGAGAAAAAATTTGAAAAGATTATAGTTGAAAACTTCCCTAACATGGAAAAGGAAATAGCCACCCAAATACAGGAAGCGCAGAGAGTCCCATACAGGATAAACCCAAGGAGAAACACACCGAGACACACAGTAATCAAACCAGCAAAAATTAAAGACAAAGAAAAATTATTCAAAGCAGTGAGGGAAAAACAACAAATAACAAGAGAACTCCCGTAAGCTTAACAGCTGATTTCTCAGCAGAAACACTACAAGCCAGAAGGGAGTGGCATGATATACTTAAAGTGATGAAAGGGAAGAACCTACAACAAAGATTACTCTACCTGGCATGAATCTCATTCAGATTCCATGGAGAAATCAAAAGCTTTACAGACAAGCAAAAGCTAAGAGAATTCAGCACCACCAAACCAGCTCTACAAAAAATGCTAAAGGAAATTCTCTAAGAGAGAAAGAAAAGAGAAGAAAAGTACCTACAAAAGAGAAGACCTACAAAAGAAGGACCTACAAACAAGAAGGACCTACAAAAGAAGAAAACTAACTACAAAAACAAACCCAAAACAATTATGAAAATGGTCATAGGAACATACATATCGATAATTACCTTAAACGTGAATGGACTAAATACTTCAACCAAAAGACACAGGCTAGCTCAATGGATACAAAAACGAGACACATATATAGCCTATCTACAAGAAACCCACTTCAGATGCAGGGACACATACAGGCTGAAAGTGAGGGGATGGAAAAAGATATTGCATGCTAATGGAAATCAAAAGAAAGCTGGAGTAGCTATACTCATATCATATAAAATAGATTTTAAAATAAAGAATGTTACAAGAGACAAGGAAGGACACTACATAATGATTAAGGGATTGATCCAAGAAGAAGATATAACAAGTATAAATATATATGCACCTAACACAGGAGCACCTTAATATATAAGGCAACTGCTGACAGCTATGAAAGAGGAAATCGACACTAACACAATAATAGTGGGGTACTTTAACACCTCAATTACACCAATGGACACATTATACAAAATGAAAATAAATAAGGTAACAGAAGCTTTAAATGACACAGATAGATTTAATTGATATTTATAGGATATTCCATCCAAAAACAGCAGATTACACTTTCTTCTCAAGTGTGCATGGAACATTCTCCAGGATAGAGCCTATCTTGGGTCACAAATCAAGCCTCAGTGAATTTAAGAAAATAGAAATCGTATCAAGCATCTTTTCTGACTGCAACGCTATGAGATTAGAAATGAATTACAGGTGAAAAAAACGTAAAAAACACAAACACATTGAGGCTAAACAATACATTACTAAATAACCAAGAGTTCACTGAAGAAATCAATGAGGAAATCAAAAAATACCTAGAGACAAATGACAATGAAAACACGATGATCCAAAACCTTTGGGATGCAGAAAAAGCAGTTCTAAGAGAGAAGTTAATAGTTATACAAGCCTACCTCAAGAAACAAGAAAAATCTCAAGTAAACAATCTACACTTATACCTAAAGGAACTAGACAAGAAGAACAATCAAAACCCAAAGTTAGCAGAAGGAAAGAAATCATAAAGATCAGAGCAGAAATAAATGAAAATAGAAACAAAAAATATATATAGCAAAGGTCAATAAAACTAAAAGCTGGTTCTCTGAGAAGATTAACAAAATTGATAAACCATTAGGCAGACTCATCAAGAAAAAGAGGAAGAGGACTCAAATCAATAAAATGAGAAATGAAAAAGGAGAAGTTACAACAGACACCACAGAAATACAAAGCATCCTAAGAGACTACTAGAAGGAAATTTATGCCAATAAAATGGACAATCTGGAAGTAATGGACAAATTCTTAGAAAGTTATAACCTTCCAAGACTGAACCACGAAGAAACAGAAAATATGAACAGACCAGTCACAAGGTATGCAATTGAAACTGTGATTAAAAATCTTCCAACAAACAAAAGCCCAGGACCAGATGGCTTCACAGGTGAATTCTATCAAACATTTAGAGAAGAGCTAACACCCATCCTTCTCAAACACTTCCAAAAAACTAAAGAGGGAGGAACACGCCCAAACTCATTCTATGAGGCCACCATCACCCTGATACCAAAACCAGACAAAGATACTACAAAAAAAGAAAATAACAGACCAATATCACTGATGAATATAGATGCAAAAATCCTCAACAAAATACTAGCAAACAGAATCCACCAACACATTAAAAGGATCATACACCATGAACAACTGGGATTTATCCCAGCGTTGCAAGGATTCTTCAATATATGCAAATCAATCAATGTGATATACCATATTAACAAAGTGAAGAATAAAAACCATGTGATCATCTCAATAGATGCAGAAAAAGCTTTTGACAAAATTCAACAGCGATTTATGATAAAAACTCTCCAGAGAGTGGGCATAAAGGGAACATACCTCAACATAATAAAGGCCATATGTGACAAACCCACAGCAAACATCATTCTCAATGGTGAAAAACTGAAAGCATTTGCTCTAAGATCAGGAACAAGACAAGGATGTCCACTCTCGCCACTATTATTCAACATAGTTTTGGAAGTCCTAGCCACGGCAATCAGAGAAGAAGAAGAAATAAAAGGAATACAAATTGGAAAGGAAGAAGTTAAACTGTCACGGTTTGCTGATGACATGATACTACACATAGAGAATCCTAAAAATGCCACCAGAAAACTACTAGAGCTAATCAATGAATTTCGTAAAATTGCAGGATACAAAATTAATGCACAGAAATCTCTTGCATTCCTATACACCAATGATGAAAAATCTGAAAGAGAAATTATGGAAACACTGCCATTTACCACTGCAATAAAAAGAATAAAATACCTAGGAATAAACCTACCTAGGGAGACAAAGACCTGTATGCAGAACACTATAAGACACTGATGAAAGAAGTTAAAGATGATACCAACAGACAGAGAGATATACCATGTTCCTGGATTGGAAGAATCAATATTGTGAAAATGACTATACTACCCAAAGCAATCTACAGATTCAATGCAATCCCTATCAAATTACCAACGGCATTTTTTTACGGAACTGGAATAAATCATCTTAAAATCTGTATGGAGACACAGAAGACCCTGAATACCCAAAGCAGTCTTGAGGGAAAAAAACGGAGCTGGAGGAATCAGACTCCCTGGCTTCAGACTATACTACAAAGCTACAGTAATCAAGACAATATGGTACTGGCACAAAAACAGAAACATAGATCAATGGAACAAGATAGAAAGCCCAGAGATAAACCCACACACCTATGGTCAACTAATCTCCAACAAAGGAGGCAAGGATATACAATGGAGAAAAGACAGGCTCTTCGATAAGTGGTGCCGGGAAAACTGGACCACTACATGTAAAAGAGTAAAATTAGAACACTCCCTAACACCATACACAAAAATAAACTCAAAATGGATTCGAGGTCTAAATGTAAGACCAGACACTAGAAAACTCTTAGAGGAAAACACAGGAAGAACACTCTTTGACATAAATCACAGCAAGATCTCTTTTGATCCACCTCCTAGAGCAATGGAAATAAAAACAAAAATAAACAAATGGGACCTAATGGACCTTAAAAGCTTTTGCACAGCAAAGGAAACCATAAAAAAGACAACCCTCAGAATGGGACAAAATGTTTGCAAAAGAATCAATGGACAAAGGATTAATCTCCAAAATATATAAACAGCTCCTGCAGCTCAATATTAAAGAAACAAACAACCCAATCCAGAAATGGGCAGAAGACCTAAATAGACATTTCTCCAAAGAAGACATACAGATGGCCAAGAAGCACATGAAAAGCTGCTCAACATCACTAATTATTAGAGAAATGCAAATCAAAACTACAATGAGGTAGCACCTCACACCAGTTAGAATGGGCATCATCAGAAAATCTACAAACAACAAATGCTGGAGAGAGTGTGGAGAAAAAGGAACCCTCTTGCACTGTTGGTGGGAATGTAAATTGATACAGCCACTATGGTGAACAGTATGGAGGTTCCTTAAAAAACTGAAAATAGAATTACCATATGATCCAGCAATCCCACTACTGGGCATATACCCAGAGTCTGCCTGCTGATGCAGGGGACATGGGTTCGTGCCCCAGTCCAGGAAGATCCCACATGCCACGGAGCGGCTAGGCCCGTAAGACATGGCCGCTGAGCCTGCGCGTCCGGAGCCTGTGCTCCACAACAGGAGAGGCCACAACAGTGAGAGGCCCATGTACCGCAAAAAAAAAAAAACACGCACCCCATTGTTCACTGCAGCACTATTTACAATAGCCAGTTCATGGAAGCAACCTAAATGCCCATCAACAGACGAGTGGATAAAGAAGATGTGGTACATATATACAATGGAATATTACTCATCCATAAAAAGGAATGAAATTAAGTCATTTGTTGAGACGTGGATGGACCTAGAGACTGTCATACAGAGTAAAGTAAGTCAGAAAGAGAAAAACAAATATCGTATATTATCACATGTATGTGGAACCTAGAAAAATGGTACAGATGAAGCAGTTTGCAGGGCAGAAGTTGAGACGCAGATGTAGAGAACAAATGTATGGACACCAGGTGGGGAAAACCACAGTGGGTTGGGGATGGTGGTGTGCTGAATTGGACGATTGGGATTGACATGTATACACTGATGTGTATAAAACTGATGACTAATAAGAACCTGCAGTATAAAAAACAAACAAAAAAACAACTAATACTAAACTTTCTTTGGGTTATTTGTATGGAAATATGCAAATATATTTATTTCAGACATTACATGAAATTTCTAAAAATCTTATATGTTCTGGTATAATGTTATGAATCATAATTCTAGTTATTACTTTAAAATGTATATCTCAGGGCTTCCCTGGTGGCGCAGTGGTTGAGAGTCCGCCTGCCGATGCAGGGGACATGGGTTTGTGCCCCGGACCGGGAAGATCCCACATGCCACAGAGTGGCTGGGCCCGTGAGCCATGGCTGCTGAGCCTGTGCGTCCGGAGCCTGTGCTCCGCAATGGAAGAGGCCACAACAGTGAGAGGCCTGTGTACCGCAAAAAAAAAAAAAAAAAAAAAAGTATATCTCAGAAATAACTAAATTTCCTTGTCAATTGCATTATTATGAACTTTCATCAAATCTTTAACCATGGTCATTTTTAAGTCTTTTGTCATTTACAGACAGTTCTGGGTGTACTCTGATGCTTCTGTAAAAATGTTCCTATAAAAGGGTTTCATCTTCAAGGAATTCATGGAAAAGACTCTCATAAGTACAGCTTTCTGGTAACTGACTATACTGCTGAACTGAATGAATAAGCATTTTCAGAACTCTAATGGAAAACTGATGAATTCATAAAAGTGCTAACAAAACATCAATATAAAAAAAGTTAATTACATGGAACTGAGTGAACTGATGAGAATGATTATAATTTTTGTGACTTTCCGTTTGAATAAAAAAAATAAAAGAATAAAATAAAGACAAAGTCAAATTCTAATTTGTAAATTTCAATACTGGTGTTGGTTGTCCAACAACTGTTTTATGTGTAAAAGAGAGACCTTTTAAAAAAAAAAAGACAAGGGATAACAAATGTTGGCAAGGATGTGGAGGAAAGGGAACCCTTGGGCACTGTTGGTGGGATTGTAAGTTGGTGCAACCACTATGGAAAACAGTGTGGAGGTTCCTCAAAAAATTAAAAATATCACTACCATATGACCCACAAATTTGCTTCTGGGTCTATATCCGAAGGAAATAAATCACTATGTCCAAAAGATATCTGAATTCCCATGTTCACTGCAGCATTATTTACAATAGCAAGATATGAGAACAACCTAAGTGTCCATCAACAGATGAGTGGATAAAGAAAATATGGTTTAAATACACAATGCAGTACTATTCAGTCACAAAGAAACAAAGGAAATCCTGGCATATTCGATAAAAAACAAAACAAAACATGAGCCTTCAGGGGATCATCCTAAGTGAAATAAGTCAAGAAAGACAAACACTGTTTGATCTAACTTACATGTAGAAGAGTGGAGGGGAGGAAACCTCACAGAAAAAGAGATAAGATTTGTGGTTACAAGAGGGAGGAGATGGAGGGCAGGGAAATTGGATAAAGGTGGTCAAAAGGTACATACTTCCACTTATAAAATAAATAAGTACTGCAAATGTAATGTACAACATAATGACTAGTTAATAACGCTGTATGGTATATTTGAGAGTTACTAAAAGAGGAAATCCTGAAAGTTCTCATCACAAGGGGGAAAAAAATATTTTTTCTTTTTTATTTTATCTATACAAGGCAACGGATGTTCACTAAACTTACTGTGGTAAATCATTTCCCAACAAACGTAAGGCAAGTCATTATGCTGCATGAACATTACAACAACAGTGATCTCTCCAATTCATGAGCATGAATATCTTTTCCATTTTTGTCTTCTTCAATTTATTTTATTAAATTTTTATTCCAATTTAAACATCAAAAAGTCTTATTGGTAGTTCTTAAAGCAAATCTAACTCAAGTCATTTTTACTTTTAGGCAAGGATACTTTATAATCAATGCTTCTATCTGGAAGGAAAATTTTATAACAGATCAAAAATGTATATTTTAGGGCTTCCCTGGTGGCGAAGCAGTTAAGAATCTGCCTGCCAATGCGGGGAACACAGGTTCGAGCCCTGGGCCAGGAAGATCCCACATGCTGTGGAACAACTAAGCCCGTGTGCCACAACTACTGAGCCTGCGCTCTAGAGGCTGCGAGCCACAACTACTGATGCCCGCGTGCCTAGAGCCCGAACTCCACAACAAGAGAAGCCACCAGAATGAGAAGCCTGCGCACCACAACGAAGAGTAGCCCCCGCTCACCGCAAATACAGAAAGCCCACGCACAGCAGCGAAGACCCAGTGCAGCCATAAATAAATAAATAAATTTATTAAAATATATATACATATATATTTTAGAACACACCGGAGGTGTCGGGGGGGAAACGTAATTTGAAGAATAGAAAAAGCATATCGCTATGCCTCAATCTTTTTCCTAAATGGTTAAAGAACTGTTCAACAACCCCAAAACCCTTTTTATATGCACACCTGGGAAGAATACCAAACGCGTAACTTTGCTCAGAGTTATACTGATGTGGTTTTAGACCAGATGTTTAAATGTTACAGTATGTACATTTTCTTCCCCTCTTCTAAGACAGAAGTAAAGTAAGAGGAGTATTTGACTTCACTCCACAAGAGACCTATTTAATAGTTTGGCGGTTATGTAAGTAAAGGTAGCTTGGCTAAGTCAATGTTGACGACATACAGAACGACATGATCCTAATGAGTTGGAAAATATTGGCTCTCATGAGAATAGACCAGATGCTACTGAGCTGAGAAAGCTACTGTATTATTGAATTTCATTTTTATGAGGTAAAATTTATTATTCAACCATTAAGATATCCCACATGAAATCTTGCATAAAATACTTTTACAGTTACATTCTGGAAAGTAGATTTTTATTTTAACATTAAGACATCACTTAAATAATGGATTCAAATGTCCATGTGATCACCTTCAGCACAGATTTTAAAGTCTATAAGTAATTTCTCTGCAAATACCAGATTAATGGAACTAGATTGTCAACAAAACAATGAACTACCTGAATAAGGACAAACTGGTAACAAGTCTTTGTTTCCTGAGCAAACAAAAGCCATGTGTGACTTTGTATTTTATCATCTAGCAAAAGGACAAAGGTTATAATTTCTATCATTTGAGTACCATCAGAAACATGAACAATAAAAATGTGTAATTCAAGAATCTCAATTACTAATATGTTAAAGTCCAAACGTTAACATCTCTGCTTTATTCTTTATAATTTCTTTATATTTTTAATTAAATTCCCAATATTTGCTATTCTTTCATTACATAATTTCTAGTGGAATAGCAAACTTTAATTATTTTACTTTATTTCTAGTCTAATTTTCCAGAGAGGTTGTTTGATGTAGCACAAGTAATAGTAACAGAAAGGTCCAAAGGCCTGGCTTCAAAAACTAGCTTACTCTGTAGGATGATACTTAAGAAAAACACTAAATTGTTCTAAGCATAAACTTTCACACATGTAACACAGGAAACATAACATGCCAATATCAATATTACTGGGAAAACACAAGAGAAATTAATGCATGAGAAACATCAACCTAAAGAAGGTGAGCCAATTCAGACTATTCAAGTAAGTTTTATGGTATCCAGTCCCTACAATATGCAGCTCAGTAGAGGAAAAACGCTTAGAAGACAGCTGTACAGTACATGAAAAGGCAGATTAAAAAACAGGGTTTCATATATATCTAGTCTCCCAGTGAAAATATTTCTAGTATCCCACTATTGTTCCACACCTCTTTGGAATCCCTAGCAGAAGAGAGAATATATGGTTCATCCTAGGTGACTGTGAGCCTGTGGTAGCCTCTTGTAAACAGTTACATTAAAGTGGCACAATACACAGTCTGTTCAGTAAGTCCAAACAATGAGAGCTAACCAACGCCTTGAATTTTGTTCTTCTCTTATCACGTTGACTACTTCGTTATCCTATTTACTTTCTTGCCTTACTTTGTATTTATCTTTGCCCTATATCTTCTTAGCTAAAACAATGGATCTGGAGGCTACAATTCTGATGTTGAGTGTCTCAGTCTCCAAGAACCTCCAACCCTACAACTACCTCCATAGGTAATAACCCCATTTGTGTGATTACAGCAGTAATCTATAGCCAGGACAAGAATAACAAATCAACTCCACAAATAATACTATATTTTGCACTCACAAGTACTCTGTGAGTATATCTAAAGATATCATCACAGCCGCTTGCCCACAGGGCAAGGCAGGGATTCTGGTGCTAGGAGCCCAGTTAAAAGAAGTGATACATTTCCTAACTGCCCTCCTGTTCTCTTTGTGAACAACAACATGCGTTTTCCAAGAAGTTAAGTGAAACTAAGGATCCAACTGGTGGCCACTGAACAGAGTGAACCTGTGTGGCTGACAGCGTCCTGGTCCTCCACCCTGGTGTCAGGCCTGAGCCTCCACCCTGGTGTCAGGCCTGAGCCTCCAAGGTGGGAGAGCCAAGATCAAGACAAGGACCACCACAGACCTCCCAGGCCCACATAATATCAATCAGCAAGAGCTCTCCCAGAGATCTCCGTCTCAATGCTAAGACCCAGCTCCAAACAACGGCCAGCAAGTCCCAGTGCTGGACGCCCCATGCCAAACAACAAGCAAGACAGGAATACAACCCCACCCAATAGCATACAGGCTACCTAAAATCATAAGTTCACAGACGCCCAAAAACACACCGTGGGGCGTGGCCCTGCCCGACAGAAAGGCAAGATCCAGCCCCACCCACCAGAACACAGGCACCAATCCCCTCCACCAGGAAGACCACACAAACCACTGAACCAACATCACCCACTGGGGAAAGACACCAAAAACAACGAGAACTATGAACCTGCAGGCTGCAACAAGGAGACCCAAATGCAATAAGTTAAACAAAATGAGAAGACAGAGAAACACACAGTAGATGAAGGAGCAAGGTAAAAACCCACCAGACCAAACAATGAAGAGGAAACAGGCAGTCTACCTGAAAAAGAATTCAGAGTAATGACAGTAAACATGATCCAATATAATGAAATAGAATGGAGAAAATACAAGAAACGTTTAACAAGGACCTAGAAGAACTAAAGAGCAAACAAACAATTATAAACAACACAATAAATGAAATTAAAAATTCTCTAGGGCTTCCCTGGTGGCGCAGTGGTTAAGAATCCGCCTGCCAATGCAGGGGACACGGGTTCGAGCCCTGGTCTGGGAAGATCCCACATGCCGCGGGGCAACTGGGCCCGTGAGCCACAACTACTGAGCCTGCGCGTCTGGAGCCTGCACTCCACAACGAGAGGCCGCGACAGTGAGAGGCCCGCGCACCGCGATGAAGAGTGGGCCCTGCTCGCCGCAACTAGCGAAAGCCCTCGCATAGAAACGAAGACCCAACACAGCCAAAAATAAATAAATAAATAAATTTAAAAAAAAAAAAAAATTCTCTAGAAGGAATCAATAGCAGAGTAACTTAGGCAGAAGAAAAAATAAGTGACCTGGAAGGTAAACTAGTGGAAATAACTACCACAGAGCAAAATAAACAAAAAGCAATGAAAAGAACTGAAAACAGTCTCAGAGACCGCACGGACAACATTAAATGCACCAACATTTGAATTATAGGGGTCACAGAAGAAGAAAAGAAAAAGAAAAGGACTTAGAAAACATTTCAAGACGTTATAGTTGACAACTTCCCTATATGGGAAAGGAAATAGTCACTTAAGTCCAAGAAGTGCAAAGAGTCCCATACAGGATAAATCCAAGGAGAAACACCCCAAGACACATATTAATGAAACTATCAAAAATTAAATACAAAGAAAGCATTAAAAGCAACAAGAAAAGCAAGAAAAAACATACAAGGGAACGCCCATAAGGTTAACAGCTGACCTTTCAGGAGAAACTTTTCAACCCAGAAGGGAGTGGCAGGACATATTTAAACTGATGAATGGGAAAAACCCACAACCAAGATTACTCTATACAGCAAGGATCTCACTAAGATTTGACAGAGAAATAAAAAACTTTACAGACAACCAAAAGTTAAGAAAATTCAGCAACACCAAACCAGCTTTACAAAAAATGCTAAAGGAACTTCTCTAGGAGTAAAAACAAGAGAAAACAAGAACTACAAAAACAAACCCAAAACAATTAAGAAAATGGTAATAGGAACATACATATTGATAATTACCTTAAATGTAAATGGTTTAAATCCTCCCACCAAAACACAGACTGGCTGAATGGATACAAAAACAAGATCCGTATATATGCTATCCACAAGAGACTAACTTCAGACCTTGGGACACATACAAACTGAAAGTGAGGGGATGGAAAAAGACACTCCATGCAAATGGAAATCAAAAGAAAGCTGGAGTAGCAATTCTCATATCAGACAAAATAGACTGTAAAATAAAGACTATTACAAGAGACAAAGAAGGACACTATATAATGATCAATGGATCTATCCAAGAAGAAGATATAACAACTGTAAATATTTATGCACCCAACATAGGAGCACTTCAATAAATAAGGCAAATGCTAACATCCATAAAAGGGGAAGTCAGCAGTAACACAATCATAGTAGGGGACTTTAACACCCCACTTTCACCAATGTACAGATCATCCTAAATGAAATTAAACAAACACAAGCTTTAAATGACACATTAAACAAGATGGACCTAATTGATATTTATAGGACATTCCATCCAAAAACAACAGAATACACTTTATTCCCAAGTGCTCATGGAACATTCTCCAGGACACATCATATCTTGGGTCACAAATGAAGCCTTGGTAGATTTCAGAAAACTGAAATCATATCAAGTAGCTCTTCTGACAACAATGCTATAAGACAAGATATCAATTACGTAAAGAAAACGGTAAAAATTACAAACACATGGAGGCTAAACCATATGCTACGAAATAACCAAGAGATCACTGAAGAAATCAAAGAGGAAATCAAAAACTACCTAAAAACAAATGACAATGAAAACACGACAAACCAAAACCTATGGGATGCAGAAAAAACAGTTCTAAGGGGGAAGTTTACAGCAATACAATCCTACCTCAAGAAACAAGAAAAATCTCTAATAAACAAACTAAATTTACACCTAAAGCAATCAGAGAAAGAAGAACAAAAAAAAACCCCGAAGTTAGGAGAAGGAAAGAAATCAAAACGATCAGTTCAGAAATAAATGAAAAAGAAATGAAGGAAACGATAGCAAAGATCAATAAAATTAAAAGCTGGTTCTTTGAGAAGATAAAAAAATTGATTAACCTTTAGCCAGACTCATCAAGAAAAAAGAGGGGGAGAACTCAAATCAATAAAATTAGAAATGAAACAGGAGAAGTTACAATGGACACCGCAGAAATACAAAGCGTCCTAAGAGACTATTACAAGCAACTTTATGCCAATAAAATGGACAACCTGGAAGAAATGGACAAATTCTTAGAAAGGTATAACCTTCCAAGACTGAACCAGGAAGAAACAGAAAATATGAACAGACCAATCACAAGGAATGAAATTCAAAGTGTGATTAAAGATCTTTCAACAAGCAAAAAGTCCAGGACCAGATGCTTCACAGGAGAATTCTATCAAACATTTAGTGAAGAGCGAACACCCATCCTTCTCAAACTCTTCCAAAAAACTGCAGAGGTAGGAACACTCCCAAACTCATTCTACAATGCCGCCATCAACCTGATACCAAAACCAGACAAAGATATCACACACAGAAAAAGAAAATTACAAACCAATATCACTGATGAAAATAGATGCAAAAATCCTCAACAAAATACTAGCAAACAGAATCCAACAGCACATTAAAAGGATCATACACCATGATCAAGTGGGGTTTATCCCAGGAATGCAAGGATTCTTCAATATACGCAAATCAATCAATGTGATACACCATATTAACAAACTGAAGAATAAAAACCATATGATCATCTCAATACATGCAGAAAAAGTTTTGGACAAAATTCAACACCCATTTATGATAAAAATTCTCTAGAAAGTAGGCAAAGAGGGAACCTACCTCAACATAATAAAGGCCATATATGACAAACACACAGCCAACATGGTTCTCCATGGTGAAAAACTGAAACTATTTCCACTAAGATCAGGAACAAGACAAGGTTGCCCACTCTCACCACTACTATTCAACATAGTTTTGGAAGTCCCAGCCACGGCAATCAGAAGAGAGAAAGAAGTAAAAGGAATCCAAATTGGAAAAGAAGAACTAAAACTGTCACTGTTTGCAGGTGACATGATACTATACTTAGAGAATCCTAAAGATGCTACCAGAAAACTACTAGAGCTAATCAATGAATTTGGTAATATTGCAGGATACAAAATTGATGCACAGAAATCTCTTGCATTCCTATACACTAACGATGAAAAATCTGAAAAAGAAATTAAGGAAACACTCCCATTCACCACTGAAACAAAAATAATTAAAATACCCAGGGATAAACCTACCTGAGGAGACAGAAGACCTGTATGCAGAAAACTATAAGACACTGATGAAAGAAATTAAAGATGATACAAATAGATGGAGAGATATACCATGTTCTTGGACTGGAAGAATCAACACTGTGAAAATGACTATACTACCCAAAGCAATCAACAGATTCAATGCAATCCCTATCAAACTATCACTGGCATTTTTCACATAACTAGAACAAAAAATTTCACAATTTGTATGGAAACATAAAAAAACCCAAAGAGCCAAAGCAGTCTTCAGCAAGAAAAAAGGAGCTGGAGGAATCAAGCTCCTGACTTCAGACAATACTACAAAGCTACAGTAATCAAGACAGTATGGTACTGGCACAAAAACAGAAAGATAGATCAATGGAACAGGATAGAAAGCCCAGAGATAAACCCACACACATATGGTCACCTTATCTTTGATAATGGAGGCAAGAATATACAACAGAGAAAAGACAACCTCTTCAATAAGTGGTGCTGGTTAACTGGACAGCTACATGTAAAAGAATGATATCAGAACACTTCCTAACACCATACACAAAAATAAACACAAAATGGATGAACGACCTCAATGTAAGGACAGACACTATCAAACTCTTAGAGGAAAACACAAGCAGAACACTCTATGACATAAATTACCACAAGATCCTTGTTGACTCACCTGCTAGAGAAATGGAAATAAAAACAAAAATAAACAAATGGGACCTAAAGAAACTTAAAAGCTTTTGCACAGTAAAGGAAACCATAAACAACACGAAAAACAACCCTCAGAATGTGAGAAAATATTTGCAAATGAAGCAACTGACAAAGGATTAATCTCCAAAATATACAAGCAGCTCATGCAGCTCAATATCAAAAAAACAAACAACCCAATCCAAAAATGGGCACAAGACCTAAACAGACATTTCTCCAAAGAAGATATACAGATTGCCAACAAACACATGAAAGGATGCTCAACATCACTAGCCATTAGAGAAATGCAAATCAAAACTACAATGAGGTATCGCCTCACACCAGTAAGAATGGCCATCAACAAAAAATCTACAAACAATAAATGCTTGTGAGGGTGTGGAGAAAAGGGAACCTTCTTGCACTGCTGGTGGGAATGTAAATTGATACAGCCACTATGGAGAACAGTATGGAGGTTCCTTAAAAAACTAAAAATAAAAGTACCATACGACCCAGCAATCCCACTACTGGGCCTATACCCTGAGAAAACCATAATTCAAAAAGAGACATGTACCACAATGTTCATTGCAGCTCTATTTACAATAGCCAGGACATGGAAGCAACCTAAGTGTCCATCAACAGATGAATGGATAAAGAAGATGTGGTACATATATACAATGGAATATTACTCAGCCATAAAAAGAAATGAAATTGAGTTTATTTGTAGTGAGGTGGATGGCCCTAAAGTCTGTCATACAGAGTGAAGTAAGTCAGAAAGAGAAAAACAAATACCGTATGCTAACACATATATATGGAATCTAAAAAAACAACAAAAAAAAAGGTTCTGCCGAACCTAGGGGCAGGACAGGTATAAAGATGCAGACATAGAGAATGGACTTGAGGACACAGGGAGGGGGAAGGGTAAGCTGGGATGAAGTGAGAAAGTAGCACTGACATATATACACTACCAAATGTAAAACAGATAGCTAGTGGGAAGCAGCCATATAGCACAAGAAGATCAGCTTGGTCCACATGTCCGTTCTCTACATCTACATCTCTATTCCTGCCCTACAAATAGGTTCATCTGTACCATTTTTCTAGATTCCACATATATGTGTTAATATATGATATTTTTCTCTTTCTGGCTTACTTCACTCTGTATGACTCTAGGTCCGTCCACGTCTCTACAAGTAACCCAATTTCGTTCCTGTTTATGGCTGAATAATATTCCATTGTATATATGTACCACATCTTCTATATCCATTCATCTATTGTTGGACAATTAGGTTGTTTCCATATGCTGTCTATTGTAAATAGTGCTACAATGACCATTGGGGTATATGTGTCCTTTTGAGTTATGGTATATGCCTAAGGTATACACCCAGCAGTGGGATTGCTGGGTTATATGGTTGTTCTATTTTTAGTTTTTTAAGAAACCTCCATACGGTTCTCCATAGTGGCTGTATCAATTTACATTCCCACCAACCGTGCAAAAGGCTTCCCTTTTCTCCATACCTTCAGAATTTATCTTAAACTTTTCATAATAAGTATCAAGAGTTTTCGTAATAAGTATCAAGAGTTGCATCAAAATAAGCTGGCATGAATTCCATAGACTCCAGTTTGTATTTTCAGCTTCTAACATTGTTTTTGCTACTAATGGTTAAGATGCATGTCCAGTGAAAACTATTCTCTAGCATGTGGTTAAAGCTGAAAGACAATAAGAGGTAACCTGCCTTTTGCATTCACCTTTTCCAGATGCAATGTAACTAGCACCTTCTTTTTTGTTGTTTAATTTGTATTGGAGTACAGTTGATTTAAAATGTAGTGTTTCAATGGAATGTTACTCAGCCATAAAAAGAAATGAAATTCAGTTATTTGCAGTGAGGTGGATGGACCTAGAGACTGTCATACAGAGTATAGTAAGTCAGAAAAACAAATACTGTATGCTATCACATATATATGGAATCTAAAAAAAAAAGGTTCTGAAGAACCTAGGGGCCTGATGGGAATAAAGACACCGATGTAGAAAATGGACTTGAGGATGCAGGGAGGGAGAAGAGTAAGCTGGGACGAAGTGAGAGAGTGGCATGGACATATATACACTACCAAATGTAAAATAGATAGCTTGTGGGAAGCAGCTGCATGGCACAGGGAGATCAGCTCGGTGCTTTGTGACCACCTAGATGGGTGGGATAGGGAGGGTGGGAGGGAGACGCAAGAGGGAGGGGATATGGGGATACATGTATGCATATAGCTGATCCACTTTGTTATACAGCAGAAACTACATTGTAAAGCAATTTATTCCAATAAAGATGTTATAAAAAATAAAATTAAAAACAATAAAGATATTAACACCACTTTTATAGATAAGTTAACTGAAACTCAATGAAACAAACTGTACTTCCTTTAGACATATAATCAGATTTCCACACTACAATTCAGTAATTTTAATAGTTGAAAAGTAAAAATATTCTTTTACCTGAGAAAGACATTCACCACACCAGTATCTACGTAATATACAGATTAATAAAGTTCAGTGCACAAAATTAAATCTCTAAGAAGCATTAGCACAGAACTTTTTTACTATTTATTTTAGTATCTTTTAATTTTATTCTCTTTTTAGAAGAGCTGAGGAAGAAAAAGTCATCAGTGTAGCTTTAAAGAACATGTAGTATAATTCAATATTCACATAGATATTCTCTTAAAGCCTCTTAGATAAACTCATCCACAAAATAGAAATTAGAATACTTGACTGTAGAAAAATTATTTCATTTTTGTGACATATTATAATACAGTCTATCAAAGAAAACATCTTTTGTTCCTTAAAGGCTTTTGCAGTTTTGATGCTTGCAATGAAATTTGTTATCTCAGTTGTGAAGCACAATTATTACTCCAACATTTTAGAAGACTGGTGCACGAGCTTGTTGCATATTCTACGACCCAATGAAATCCAACAACCTAATGTTACTTGATTTTACATACGCTGACCTATTTAACAGTTTTGGTTATTAAAAGAAAAAAATAAAATTAAATAGTTATTTTTTTTTAAAAAACTAATCAGGTTAGTAAAACAGTGAAATAATCTTGTACCTATAAACCAAGAATAAAAGACTATTTTTGTGCTTAGTTTTCTTTATATAAAAATGCTACATAAATAGGACACATATACAACTTCACTATCAAACTACTTACTTCGAGTGATAAAATTAATTATTTCACAACTTGATATCGGTCACTCTTCACTGAGAATCGATTGTTATTATAATCAGGAAATCAATAACCATTTTATTTTGGCTCTCAAGATTGCGTAATGAATATTTTTCACATTTTAAATTTTCCAGGAGTGTCCTATGCTTTATGTGTACATGTGTTTTGTCAGTGACCCTGTGCATTCCCCTGACACATCATCTAAAATATTATAAAAATCAATAATGCATTTTCTAGCTAAGGAATTTTAAAATTTCAAATGCATGTCATTAATTATTTATTATCAAATTCTTTTAGTTCTCTCTCTTTGGGAAAATACTAGATTTTTTTCCTTTTGTTATTCAGGGCATCTCCCATGTCCTCTCAGTTTCCAAGACTCAAACATTCAAGAAGCAATTGCACAGAATTTTAATTCCTAGTCTCACCAAGAAAAAAATTAAAGCATAATTGTATTTACTAACAACGTACACCTTTCACGTTTATGGATATAACAAACATAATCCTTTTTCTTACTATTGGGTTGGCCAATAAGTTTGTTCAGGTTTTTCATAACATCTTACGGAAAAACCTGAAGGAACTTCTTGGCCAACCCAATATACGGCATTCATTCTACTTCATTCTCTTTTATTCTTTTCAAACTCTTAGTGGTTACCAAAGACATTGATTTCAAAGGCAACTAATAAGTTACAATCTACACTTAATGAAATGGTAAGACAAGAACTCAATTATAAATGTATTTTTCCTAAAAGTCCTCAAAATAAGTAACAGTTCAGTTCAGAGAGCACAGTGTTGTTCTGGTGACTGAAGAGGTAGGACACACAGAAGTTTCTTATTTGGAAGCAGAACATGTTGCAGAAGAGGCACAGAGAAACCAAAGATGAAAGGAGAAAGGAAGAAATGAATCTAGAAGGGTAGCATCACTGAAATTGCCGGCCTCAGGAATCAAGCTGAGTAACAAGAGCAGTGAGGATTCTGTGATATTAAAAAGGCTGAAAGAATTAAAAGGGCTAAAAGTAATGATGAAGATCAAGAAGCAGGATCAGGAACAAAGAAGAAACAAAGCATTTCTATTGATAAATGATAACAAGGTCCAATGTAAAGATGTACTTGAGGCTACAGGTGAAAAAGTTAGAAGATCACTATCAGGAAAGTAAAAGGACAACCCACAGAACTGCAGAAAACATTCACAAACCATGTATCTGATAAGGAACTTGTATCTAGAATATATAAAGAATTCTCAAAACAAAAAGATAAAAGAACCAATTCAAAAATGAACAAAGGACTTGAACAGACATTTCTCCACAAAGATATACAAAGAGCCAACACCATTAGACATGAGGGAAATGCAAATCAAAATCACAATGAGACGCTACTTCATAGCCCCTAGGACAAACCAGAACCAAAAGGACAGGTAATAACATTATGGTGAAAATGTGGGAAAAACCGGAATCCTCATATACTACAGGTGGGAATATACAATGGTACAGCTGCCTTGGAAAACACCCTGGCAATTCCTCAAAAGGTTAGAGTTACCATATGACCTAGCATTTCTACTGCCAGAAATACATCCAAGAGAAATAAAAGCATATGTCCACACAAAAACTTGTACATGGATGTTCATCGCATCATCATGCATAAATATCAAAAGTAGAAACCACCCAAAAGTCCATCAACTGACAAATGGATGAACAAAATGGTATATACATACAGTGGAATACTGCTTGACAATAAAAAGAAACTCATATATGCTATAATATGGATGAACTTCAAAAAAGTACCCTAAGTGAAAGAAAACAGTCACAAAGGACTGTATTTTACATGATCTATTTACATGTAACGTCCAGAATAGGCAAATCCATATAGACAAAAAGCAGATTAGTGTTTGCTTATGGCTTGGGGAGATGGAAGGCTTGGGGAGTGATGGCTAAAGAATGTGGGACTTCTTTTGGGGGCAGTGAAAATGTTCTAAAATTGATTGTGGTGATGAATACATAACTCTGAATATACAACAAGCCAAATACTGCATACCAAAAAAAAGTGAATCATATGGTAGATGAATTATATCTCAATAAAGATGTTTGGAAAAAAAGACTGAACAGAAGGAATGGGAAGGAGAAGAGAAACCAAGTTAAAGCATTTCTGGCATATGGTAGAGGGGTAAACCTTGGCAAAGGCATGAATGTGGAAGAGAATGTAATTTTTAAGGAACACACAGACTATACCACAGTGTTTAATCCAAATGAAAAAACTGTGTTGACTTGTGTTAAAGAAACAGCTATTAAAGAAAAAAGGATAATACAGGAGAATTCTATCAAGTCAGAATTATGCTCAGTAGATACAGAGGGAAAAGCCACTAGAACCATGGACAGGAGAAAACTGGATGCTATGCATTAGTAACTATCAATAACAAGATAGCAAGAAGTAGGAAGGTAGGCTGGGGCAAAAGATTATGATGGAAGGTGAGGCAGAAACATTGAAGACAAGTGCTTAGCTTAGAGTCAACTGTAAAATAGAAGAATGTTTCTTCTTCCAAACATTATCAGAATATAAGTCTGAGAAGTCTAAAAACATACAGAGCCTGCATAATCACTCCATTAATATAGTAAATGAGAACTAGTTGCAATGTAAAGCAAAGGATCACTGGTTAAACCAAACACATTAAACAAAGCTTAACACTGCTGAGGGTTGTCTACTGACCGGCCACAGATGTAATATAATAAAATGCTAACAACTTTATACCTTAAATATATATTTCCTGGATCTTAAGACAGAAAATTTAGAGGACAATATAAGCAAGCACTGTACTAAGACTAAGATAAACAGAATAAGATTGGGGGGGGGGCAAAAGAAGACATAAGAAAACTAGACACTTGGAAATCTAGCTTTTTAAAAATATTTTAGCTGATTCTTGTAATTCATCTATGACAAATTTTATAGCTGCTTCATTTGATAAAAATAAGATTCCTTGTCAAAAAGATGAATCTTCCTAACATTGTTCCACTTTCCTCAACTCCCTTAATCTCCAAAAAATTTGTTCTACTAATTTTAGATTTCTCACTGTCAGAACATCAGGTTATTAATCACTTAATCTGTGATTACTTGTCTGTTCCATTTTTTAAGACCTATGCCAGCATTCTATTAGGAAAGAATATTTTCAGAGTAAGAAATTTTTTAAAAAATGTTTTCGCATAACACAGTCCATTTGATAAATTCAAAGAAGGAAATATGGAATTAGTTTGTCAGAACAAAAATTATAAACTAAGCACCATCAAAATTTAATATGAATTTTTAGGCTATCTAAGCCAGTTGACAAAAAACAAAAATTTTAAATAAAGGAAGATTAACACTGTGAGACAGTAAACCAAAAAAAAAAAGACAAAGAAACAAAAACTCTGGAGAAAATATCACAGAAAACAGAAACCTGACAAACAAAAACATGAATTAGATACTTTCCAACAGTGATAAATGTTATTGCCAATGAAGGCTTCACTATAGGCATTATGGGTGAGGATCTGAAAGAAAAGCTTTTGTACAGTAACTCCACATAAAATAACGGCCATAACAATGGCAATAACATAATGCTTTAGCCTATTAGGGCTGCTATACCTAAATGCCACAGACTGAGTAGCATATAAACAAGAGAAATTTATTTCTCTCAATTCTGGAAGCTGAAAGTCCAAAATCAGGGTGCCAGCATGGTCAGGTTCTGGTGAGAACCTCCTCCTGCTGCAGACTACTAAATTCTCATTGGGTCCTCAGATGGCAGAAGGATCAACGGAGTTCTTCTGTGGCCTCTTTTAATAAGGACATTAATCTCATGTGTGAGGACTCCACCCTCGTGATCTAATCAACTCCCAAATGCCCCCCCAGTTCCTAACACCATCACATTGGGCATTAGAATTTCAACATATGAATTTTGGCGGGACACATTCAGACCACAACACATAATTTAGTCCAATTAAATATACATCAATTTAAAACATTTTTTAAATGAGATAAAATTCATATAACACAAAATTCACCCTTTTAAAGTGTACAATTAAGTAGAATTTAGCATATTCACAAGTGTGAAAACGTCACTACTAACTAATTCGAGAACATTTTCATCAATCTGAAAGAAACTCATGCAGTCATTCCCCATTCCTCCTTTTCCCCAGACTCTGGCAAACACTAATCTACTTTCTGTACCTGTGTATTTGTATATGCTAAGCATTTCGTAAAACTAGAATCAAAATATGAGACTTTTTGCATCTGGCTTCTTCTACTTAGCATAATGTTTTCAAGGTTCATCCACAGCATGTTATCAGTACCTCATTCCATTTTATGTCTGAATAATATTCCATCGTAAAGATATAACACATTTTGTCTGTCCATTCATCGGTTAAAAGACATTTGTGTTCTATCCACCTTTTGGCTATTGAGAATAATGCTATGTGAAATCCTTTATATGTGGACTCTAAAAAGTCAAATTAATAGAAGCAGAGGCCAGAATACTGTTTACCAGGGCCAGGAAGTGGGAGAAATGAGGTATGTTGGTCAAAGGGTACAAAATTGCAGTTATGTAGAATAAGTTCTAGAAATCTAATGTACAGCATGATGATTTTACTTAATACTGTAACGTACACTGGAAATTTGTTAAGAGTAAATTTCAGGTGCTCTCACCACAGGAAAACAATGTAACTATGTGAGGAGATATATATGTTAGCTTGACCCTGGTAATAATTTCACCATGTATATCAAAACATTCTTAAATTGTTGCATACCTTAAATATATAAAATTATTATTAAAAATATATACTTTTGGAACTTCCTTGGTGGTCCAGTGCTTCCAAAGTAGGGAGCGTGGGTTTGATCCTGGTTGAGGAACTAAGATCCCACAAGCCACGTGGCATGACCGAAAATTAAAATAATTTTTTAAATAAAAATAAATAAATAAATACTTTTGCATGCAAAAAGGAAAATATAATGTTATGAATTCATGTACAAGATGTTATGTAGATATATGTTTTCAATTCTTGGGTGTATTTATAGGAGTAAAATTGCTGGGTTATATAATTCTACATTTAACTTGTTCAAGAACTAACAAATTGTTTTCCAAGGCAGCATCAGTTATTTCTTAAGTTAATAATTCTAACACATATATATGGAATTTAAGAAGAAAAAAAAATGTCATGAAGAACCTAGGGGTAAGACAGGAATAAAGACACAGACCTACTGGAGAACGGACTTGAAGATATGGGGAGGGGGAAGGGTGAGCTGTGACAGGGCGAGAGAGAGTCATGGACATATACACACTAACAAACGTAAGGTAGACAGCTAGTGGGAAGCAGCCGCATGGCACAGGGATATTGGCTCGGTGCTTTGTGACCGCCTGGAGGGGTGGGATAGGGAGGGTGAGAGGGAGGGAGACGCAAGACGGAAGAGATATGGGAACATATGTATATGTATAGCTGATTCACTTTGTTATAAAGCAGAAACTAACACACCATTGTAAAGCAATTATACCCCAATAAAGATGTTAAAAAATAATAAAAATAATAATTCAATAGGAATAGCCTCATCCACTAGACTGTAGACAACAGAAGCAAGAAGAACTACAATCCTGCAGCCTGTGGAACAAAAACCACATTCACAGAAAGACAGACAAGATGAACAGGCAGACGGCTAAGTACCAGGTGAAGGAACAACATAAAACCCCAGAAAAACAACTAAATGAAGGGGACATAGGCAAACTTCCAGAAAAAGAATTCAGAATAATGATACAGAAAGATGATCAAACCTCGGAAAAAGAATGGACGCAAAGATCGAGAAGATGCAAGAAATGTTTAACAAAGACCTAGAAGAATTAAAGAACAAACAAACAGAGATGAACAATACAATAACTGAAATGAAAACTATACTAGAAGGAATAAAAAGCAGAATAACTGGGCTTCTCTGGTGGCGCAGTGGTTGAGAGTCCGCCTGCCGATGCAGGGGACACTCGTCCGTGCCCTGGTCTGGGAGGATCCCACATGTCGCGGACCAGCAGGGCCCATGGGCCATGGCCGCTGAGCCTGTGCGTCCAGAGCCTGTGCTCTGCAACGGGAGAGGCCACAGCAGTGAGAGGCCTGCGTACGGCAAAAAAAAAGCAGAATAACTGAGGCAGAAGAACGGATACGTGACCTGGAACAGAGAATGGTGGAATTCACTGCTGTGGAAAAGAACAAAGAAACAAGAATAAAAAGAAACGAAGACAGCCTAAGAGACCTCTGGGACAAAATTAAACGCAACAACATTTGCATTATAGGGGTCCAGAAGGAGAAAAGAGAAAAAAGGACTGGACAAAATATTTGAAGACATTAGAGTCGAAAAATTCCATAACGTGGGAAAGGAAATAGCCATCCAAGTCCAGGAAGAGCAGAGAGTCCCATACAGGATAAACCCAAGCAGAAACACGCCAAGACACATAGTAATCAAACTGGCAAAAATTAAAGACAAAGAAAAATTATTAAAAGCAGCAGGGGAAAAATGACAAATAACATAGAAGGGAGCTCTCATAAGGTTAACAACTGATTTCTCAGCAGAAACTCTACAAGCCAGAAGGGAGTGGCATGATATACTTAAAGTGATGAAGGGAAGAACCTACAACCAAGATTACTCTACCTGGCAAGGATCTCATTCAGATTCCATGGAGAAATCAAAAGCTTTACAGACAAGCAAAAGCAAAGAGAATTCAGCACCACCAAACCAGCTCTACAACAAATGATTAAGGAATTTCTCTAACTGGGAAACACAGAGAAGAAAAGGACCTATTAAAAAAAAAAAAAACCCAAAACAATTAAGAAAATGGTCATAGGAATATACATATCGATAATTACCTTAAACGTGAATGGATTAAATGCTCCAAACAAAAGACACAGGCTTGCTGAATGGATACAAATATAAGAGCCATAATATGCTGTCTACAAGAGACCCAATTCAGAACTAGGGACATATACACACTGAAAGTGAGGAGATGGAAAAAGATATTCCATGCAAATGGAAATCAAAAGAAAGCTGGAACGGGCTTCCCTGGGGGCACAGTGGTTGAGAGTCCACCTACCGATGCAGGGGACACGGGTTCATGCCCTGGTCCGGGAAGTTCCCACATGCTGCAGAGCGGCTGCATCCCATGAGCCATGGCCGCTGATGCTGCACGTCCAGAGCCTGGGCTCCACAACGGGAGAGGTCACAGCAGTGAGAGGCCCGCCTACCGCCCCCCCAAAAAAAAAAGGAAGTTGGAAGAGCAATACTCATATCAGATAAAATAGACTTTAAAATAAAGAATGTGGGCTTCCCTGGTGGCGCAGTGGTTGGGAGTCCTCCTGCCGATGCAGAGGACGTGGGTTCGTGCCCCGGTCCAGGAGGATCCCACATGCCGCAGAGAGACGGAGCCCGTGGGCCATGGCCGCTGAGCCTGTGCATCCGGAGCCTGTGCTCCTCAACGGGAGAGGCCACAGCAGTGAGAGTCCCGAGTACCGCAAAAAAATAAATAAATAAATAAAATAAAGAATGTTACCAGAGACAAGGAAGGACACTACATAATGATCAAGGGATTGATCCAAGAGGAACATACAGCAATTATAAATATATATGCACCCAACATAGGAGCACTTCAATACATAAGGCAACTGCTAACAGCTATAAAACAGGAAATCGACAGTAACTCAATAATAGTGGGGGACTTTAACACCTCAGTTACACCAATAGACAGATCATCCAAAATGAAAATAAATAAGTAAACAGAAGCTTAAAGTGACACAATAGACCACATAGGTTTAATTAATACATATAGGACATTCCATCTAAAAACAGCAGATTACACTTTCTTCTCAAGTGCGCATGGAACATTCTCCAGGATAGATCACATCTTGGTTCACAAATCAAGCCACAGTAAATTTAAGAAAACTGAAATCATATCAAGCATCTTTTCTGACCACAACGCTATGAGATCAGAAATGAATTACAGGGGAAAAACCGTAAAAAACACAAACACATGCAGGCTAAACAATACGTTACTAAATAACCAAGAGTTCACTGAAGAAATCAAAGAGGAAATCAAAAATTACCTAGGGACAATGACAATGTAAACACAATGACCCAAAAACTGTGGGATGCAGCAAAAGCTTTTCTAAGAGGGAAGTTTACAGCTATACAACCCCACCTCAAGAAACAAGAATAAATGGACAACCTGGAAGAAATGGACAAATTCTTAGAAAGGTATAGCCTTCCAAGACTGAACCAGGAAGAAATAGAAAATACGAACAGACCAACCACAAGGAATGAAATTGAAACTGTGATTGAAAATCTCCCAACAAGCAAAAGTCCAGGACCAGATGGCTTCACAGGTGAATTCTATCAAACATTTAGAGAAGAGCTAACACCCATCCTTCTGAAACTCTTCCAAAAAATTGAAGAGGAAGGAACATTCCCAAACTCATTCTATGAGGTCACCATCACCATGAGACCAAAACCAAAGATACTACGACAAAAAAAGAAAATTACTGATCAATATCACTGATGTAATATAGATGCAAAAATCCTCAACAAAATACTAGCAAACAGAATCCAACAACACATTAAAAGGATCATACACCATGATCAAGTGGGATTTATACCAGGGATGCAAGAATCCTTCAAAATACACAAATCAATCAATGTGATACACCATATTAACAAATTGAAGAATAAAAACCATATGATCATTTCAAGAGATGCAGAAAAAGCTTTTGACAATATTCAGCACCGATTTATGAAAAAACTCTCCAGAAAGTGGGCATACAGGGATCCTACCCCAACATAATAAAGGCCATATATGACAAACCCACAGCAAACATCATTCTCAATGGTGAAAAACTGAAAGCATTTCCTCTAAGATCAGGAACAAGACAAGGATGTCCACTCTTGCCACTATTATTCAACATAGTTTTGGAAGTCCTAGCCACAGCAATCAGAGAAGAAAAAGAAATAAAACAAATACAAACTGGAAAAGAAGAAGTAAAACTGTCACTGTTTACAGATGACATGATACTGTACATAGAGAATCCTAAAAATGCCACCAGAAAACTACGAGAGCTAATCAATGAATTTGGTAAAGTTGCAGGATACAAAATTAATACACAGAAATCTCTTGTATTTCTATACACTAATGATGAAAAATCTGAAAGAGAAATTAAGGAAACACTCCCATTTACCATGGCAACAATAATAATTAAAATACCTAGGAATAAACCTACCTAGGGAGACAAAAGACCTGTATGCAGAAAAGTATAAGACACTGATGAAAGAAATTAAAGATGATACCAACAGATGGAGAGATATACCATGTTCTTGGATTGGACTGTGAACATGACTATACTACCTAAAGCAATCTACAGACTCAATGCAATCCCTATCAAATTACGAATGGCATTTTTTACAGAACTAGAACAAAAAATCTTAAAATTTGTATGGAGACACAGAAGACCCCGAATAGCCAAAGCAGTCTTGAGGGAAAAAAATGCAGCTGGTGGAATCACACTCCCTGACTTCAGACTGTACTATAAAGCTACAGTAATCAAGACAATATGGTACTGGCACAAAAACAGAAACATAGATTAATGGAACAAGATAGAAAGCCTAGATATAAACCCACACATCTATGGTCAACTAATCTATGACAAAGGAGGCAAGGATATACAATGGAGAAAAGACAGTCTCTTCAATAAGTGGTGCTGGGAAAACTGGACAGCTACATGTAAAAGAATGAAATTGGAACACTTCCTTACACACAAATAAACTCAAAATGGATTAGAGAGCTAAATGTAAGACTGGACACTATAAACCTCTTGGAAGAAAACATAGGAAGAACACTCTTTGACATAAATCACAGCAAGATCTTTTTTGATCCACCTTCTAGTGCAATGGAAATAAAAACAAAAATAAACAAATGGGACCTAATGAACCTTAAAAGCTTTTGCACAGCAAAGGAAACCATAAACAAGACAAAAAGACAACCCTCAGAATGGGAGAAAATATTTGCAAACGAATCAAAGGACAAAGGATTAATCTCCAAAATATATAAACAGCTCATGCAGCTCAATATTAAAAAAAGAAACAACCCAATCCAAAAATGGGCACAAGATCTAAATAGACATTTCTCCAAAGAAGACATACAGATGGCCAAGAAGCACATGCAAAGCTGCTCAACATCACTAATTATTAGAGAACTGCAAATCAAAACTACAATGAGGGGCTTCTCTGGTGGCGCAGTGGTTGAGAGTCCGCCTGCCAATGCAGGGGACGCGGGTTCGTGCCCCGGTCCGGGAAGATCCCACATGCCGCGGAGTGGCTGGGCCCGTGAGCCATGGCCGCTGGGCCTGCGCGTCCGGAGCCTGTGCTCCGCGGCGGGAGAGGCCACAGCATTGAGAGGCCCGCGTAACGCAAAAAAAAAAAAAAAAAAAAAAAAAAACTACAATGAGGTGTCACCTCTCACCAGTTAGAATGGGCATCATCAGAAAATCTACAAATAACAAATGCTGGAGAGGGTGTGGAGAAAAGGGAACCCTCTTGCACTGTTGGTGGGAATGTAAATTGATACAGCCACTATGGCGAACAGTATGGAGTTTCCTTAAAAAACTAAAAATAGAATTACCATATGAGCCAGCAGTGCCATACTGGGCATATATCCAGAGAAAACCATAATTCAAAAAGACACATGCACCCCAATGTTCATTGCAGCACTATTTACAATAGCCAGGTCATGCAAGCAACCTAAATGCCCATCGACAGACGAATGGATAAAGAAGATGTGGTACATGTATAGAATGGAATATTACTCAGCCATATAAAGGAATGAAATTGGGTCATTTGTTGAGACGTAGATGGATCTAGATACTGTCATAGAGTGAAGTAAGTCAGAAAGAGAAAAAGAAATATTGTATATTAACGCATATATGTGGAAACTAGAAAAATGATACAGATGAACTGGTTTGCAGGGCAGAAGTTGAGACATAGATGTAGACAACACACGTATGGACACCAAGGGTGGAAAGCTGCGGGGGGGGTGGGGGTGGGGGTGTGATGAATTGGGCAATTGGGGTTGACATGTATACACTGATGTGTATAAAATGGATGACTAATAAGGACCTGCTGTATAAAAAAAATTAAATTAAATTAAAAAATTTAAAAAATAATAATTCAATAGGAGTATGCAAATTCCAAACAAGTGTAAAGAGGATATTAAGTAAGAAATAATAGCAATTTTTTAAAAAGTAGTGTAGCTATATCAGTATAAAAGGGAACAAAACAGTAACATGATAGAAACAAAGACAAAAAGAAACTATAGTCACAAGTATAAATGGATTGAATTTACTAGCTAAAAGGCAAATTAGAAAACTTGATCTATAATATCTAGTTATATGTTATTTCCAGGACATATACCTAAAGATAAAAACACATAGGTTTTAAGTAAAGAATGCAAAAGGAATTACATCAGATATGAACCAAACAAAAACTATTTGTAACTATGTTAATATAAGAAAAAATAGATGTGTCAAAAGACTCTCTAAGGAATAGACTCACTACATTTAATAAAAGAATCAATTAAAAAAGAGAACATAAATATGTGTGACCTTAGGAGTATATGTTTATACACACATAAGATCTGCACACTATTTCAGGGTATTCACAGAATTCGAAGCCCTTTCATAAGCCCCAAGTTAAGAACTTCTAAACAAATGAAACATTTGTCCCATCATTTCTTTACAGAATCCTAAAAACCTGTTCCAAAACAACTGTACAATTTTACATTAGGCAATGGCTATATCAAATGAAAAGGCTCTAATTAAAATGCATTTTTTAAGAATTTATAAGATATTCCCCATAGTAAGGTCTAAACTTAAAACCTTAGAAAGCATCATATAACAACAAAACCAGTTTTATTTTAATAAACAAATGAGGTATAAGATAAAAATAATGTTATCATTTTAAGCATGATTGCACTTAATAAAAATATATCCTTTTTGTGTCACTGCAAAAGTAACATTATTTTGAGCTGAAACAACTAAAAGAAGCAAGCCTTCTGCAATTTTTCTTGTTTATCTACAAAGTGAGTGATAAGATGAAGATAATAAACTGGCATCAAAGCAGATTTTTAATTTTCCATAGTTAATTCATTCATTCAGGGTGTAAGACTAATATTTTCCACATTAAAATAATTAACTTGCTTATGAATTGCTAAAGTACTATAATTAAGAATTTTATTCCACTCTACCAGCATAATCAAACATATTGTATTTATACTTGACTTGGTTACCATTTCAAACATACAGACTGATCCCCTCAAAAGTTATCCAAGTAAGGCCAAAGGATGAATTGTACAAGGAGCTGGTGAAAAATAATCTCTTGCAACTACAAAATATATCCACAAGTTGGTGGCAGAGAACAAAACTGAATGCCTTAACTCATATCTTGGATTTTACACAGGAGCTATAAAAATCTGCTTTCATAGAAATACACTACAATTTAAGTTGATCATACTATACACATGAATTTGAATGATAAAATATTAGTCATCTCTAATAAGAGTTTTCCATACACTTGTCAAGAAGAGTGTGTTCTTACCTACAGTTTGGAAAACTTCATTCATCAAAGCTTCATTCACTGCTGAAGAGCTGACATTTCCAATATGAGACCAACTTTGATAAATTGCTTGCAGCAGAAGTGTCTGTGCTCTTGTAGCTTGAACTGTGAGATTTGGAAGTTCAAATATACCTTCAGTTATAGCAATCTGAGATCTTTTGGTCCTGCATAAGAAAATACAAAGCATAACAAACAATATATTAAATAACATTTATAAACAACACCATATAAAGTAAATTAGGATGCAAGGGAAGAAAAGGTATACACAGAAATTATTTTAATTAGAATTAAATCAAAGAGATACACAATTCTACTAACTTTAAATATGTTTCACTATTTCAGAACCTCTAACAATAATAAAAAATAAAAATACAAACTAAAATAATGTCCACACACATTCATACACATATATTCAGCTCAAGCATTATACTTTTTAAATCAAGTCAATCATCAAAAATAACAGTGAAAATAATACTAATTAACACTTAAAATAGGATTTACTAACAGATCTGCCTTATTCCCTTTTTTATACACTTTTGAAAGGTTAAATTCCAGTTACAATTATTACAAAATATTGGCTATATTCCCCATGCTGTACAATACATCCTTGAACTTATTTTACATCCAATAGTTTGTACCTCCCCCTCTCCCCACTGGTGACCACTATTTTGTTCTCTATATCTGTGAGTCTGCTTCTTTTGTTATATTCACTAGTTTGTTGTATTTTTTAGATTCCACATATAAATGATATCATACAGTATTTGTCTTTGTCTGACTTACTTCACTTAGCATAATGTCCTCCAAGTTGATCCATGTTGCTGCAAATGGCAAAACTTCGTTCTTTTTTACAGCTGAGTAGTATTCCAGTGTGTGTGTGTGTGTGTGTGTGTGTGTGTGTGTGTGTGTGTACACACATTTTCTTTATCCATTCCTCCGTAGATGGACATGTACATTGTTTCCATATCTTGGTGACTGTAAATAATGCTGCTTATGAACACGGGGGTGCACATATCTTTTCATATTAGTGTTTTTATTTTTTTGGATATATATCCAGGAGTGGAACTGCTGGGTCATATGGTAGTTCTAGTTTTAGCCTTTTGAGAAATCTCCACACTGTTTTCCACAGTGGCTACACCAATTTACATTTAAAAAAACAAGTCTCAATAAAATTAAAAGGACTGAAATCAGAGTATATGTGCTGATCACAATGGAATTAAACTGTAAACTAATAAAAGAAAGGTATCTGCAAAATCCTCAAATATTTAGAAATTAAAAACATAAAATACAATTAAGAACATAGTAGATAAAATTCAGAAAGTCACATAAGATAAAACTTTTGAAAAAGTATAAAATGATTTTAGAAAAGGACACTGATATGGATGACAGAAACAGTGTTCCTGGAGAAAAGAGCAGATAAAGAAAAAAATTCTATGGACATTCATTCCAATAAATGTAACATGGAGGAACCAGTCCTTCTCCAGAACTTCCCTTGTTTTATACTATCCTCTCACCTGTCCACTACAGACTAGTATAAACAATCAGCGTATGTGCACTATTTAACCGTAAGAAGAATATAAAGGAATTTCAAGCAATAGTCCTATACAGTTGAGATACGGACAGAGTCTCATGTCAATTGGTTACCTTTGTATTTTCCAGGTATACTTTTAATTTCAGTCATCTTTCAAGATTGCTACTGCAGCTGAGAACCACCTTGCTAATAAACCTAATATCCTTCAAAGTTAAGACTGGATTTTTACTTTGCAGTTCCTAGGTCTATAAAAAAAATGAGCTATAATGTTGCTGGGACTCTGTTTAGGTCTCAGATTAGGCCTAGCTGGTCTTCAAGCTTCATTTTAAAGCTGTTCTCTAGAAAATCTATAAAATCAGCATATATTTATTAATTGCCTATTCTGTAGCAGTCATGCACTAGCTACCTAGGAAGTATCTTAGCCGTTTTAAAACATCAATGAACAAAACAGAAAATTAAAATCCCAGTGTCCTCACAGTTTATATTCTAATGGGGACAGGAAACAAATTAAAAAGTTGATCAATGTAAGTAAACAAATGATATAAGGAAGTTAGAAGAGAAATGCTCTTGGAAACAGAAAAAGAGAATGGAAAAACAGAGCATGGAATAGGAACTACTGAAGAGGGAGCAATTTCATATATGGTGGGTAGGTCATATTAAAAGGATAGGTTTAATTCCAAGCAAGACATGAGCAGACTTGAAGGAGGTAAGTGACAGTTGTGTGGGTATCTCTGGAGAGTGATTCAGGCAGATGAACAGTCTGTGAAAAGGTCCTGAGGTAGGACTGAACCTGGCAAGTCCAAGCAATGGCAAGGAAGGCAGTGTGGTTGCAGCAGTTTGATAATAACCTAATTCACTAATTAAGTTGGTTTTCCATGGTTTTTATCCATAAGAATTACCTGAATAGGCTTTACACAGCCATTCATCTGAGACTGCATCAAAGTCTGACTCCATAGGGTTCACTTTCCTTGAATTTACTTTTATTTTTAAATCTCTTTAACCTCATTTTCAAAGTTTTTCATATAAGGTACTAGAAGTAGGACATGAAATTTTTAAAATATCAATTCCAATTCTGGCGAAATCACTTATTTGTTTCATGTTTTTAGGAAAAAGATATATATAACTTCTCTGAGCTTCACTTCCCTCTTTAAAAGGCAAGTGTAATTATCCCTGCCCAATCTACCACAGATGACTATAGTGAAAATCAATTACATCTAATATTTAAAGCTTAACAGATACAAGGTTCTTTGCTAGGAACTGAAGATACAGGCACTACCTTTACACTCAAAGAATTCAGAATCTAGTTGTGAGACAAGTAAACCAGTAACTATAATTTAACATAATGAGTGCTATAACAATGTTATGTACAGGTTCCTGTGAGATACACTAAAATGGTTGAGGAAAAAATGCAGGTGTTATATTTAGAAATGACCCATAAACATGAAAAGACTCTTAAGCCTCACCAGTAAAAAGGGAAATTCAAACTAAAACAATGTATGACTCTTTTAACCTCTCAGATTAGCAAGACCTCTCAGACTCTAACTCATCTTCTAGGAATCTATCTGAAAAGAATTTTCACACAAGCCTGCAAGAATACTTACACAAAGACAGTGTTTGCAGCATTATTTAAAATAGCCTAAACCTGAGAAAATCTCATCATTGAATAAATTCTGACACATTGACTTGATGCAAAACTATTCAGATATTAAAAAGAATGAAGTTAGATGAACCTACTGATACGAAAGGATATGCTGAAATATGGTAAAAATGTATGTAGCTGCATTATAATATGGTTCCATGTAATGGCAGGAAGTGGTGGGTTACCCACACATAAAAGTATGTCTGCATGTGTTTGTATGTTGAGATAAAAAATTCTGGATAGAATTATTGATAATATTCATTGCTGGAAGATGATAACAGAGGATGACTTTATGTGATCTTTTCCCTTTTTTCCCTATATAAATGTCTCTATTGTTTTGCTTGGTCCTTTGAGAAATATATATCATTATTTTTTCAAAAGAATTTAAGAGGGGGCTTCCCTGGTGGCGCAGTGGTTGAGAATCTGCCTGCTAATGCAGGGGACACGGGTTCAAGCCCTGGTCTGGGAGGATCCCACATGCCGCAGAGCAACTAGGCCCGTGAGCCCCAACTACTGAGCCTGCGCATCTGGAGCCTGTGCTCCGCAACAAGAGAGGCCGCGATAGTGAGAGGCCCGCGCACCGCAATGAAGAGTGGCCCCCGATTGCCACAACTAGAGAAAGCCCTCACACAGAAACGAAGACCCAACACGGCAAAAATAAATTAATTAATTAAAAGCCTGAAAAAATTTTAAAAAAAAAGAATTTAAGAAACTGCAATACTTCAAGAATGGACTATAGAAATCACAAACTATGTCAAAATGAATTAATTTCATAAAACATTTTTAAAATGTTTTAAAAATGAGCATTATCAATGTAACAAACTACCTCCACTCCCTGCTCCGACACTGAATTATCAAATGATTTCTTACCTTCTCATAGACATAAACTTCACTTTTAAGTCAGACAAAGAAAGACAAATATCATGATATCATTTACATATGGAATCTAAAAAAATGATACAAATGAACTTATCTACAAGACAGAAATAGACTCACAGAGATAGAAAACAAACTTATGGTTCCCAAAGGGGAAAGGGGGGGATAAATTAGGAATTTAGGATTAACAGATACACACTACTATATATAAAATAAACAACAAGGACCTATTGTATAGCACAGGGAACTATATTCAACATCTTGTAATAACCTATAATGGAAAAGAATTTGAAAAAGAATATATATATATATATACACACACACACATATTATACAACTGAATCACTATGCTGAACCACTGTAAATCAACTATACTTCAATTTAAAACATTTTTAAATTAAAACAAAAAGAAATAAACTTCACTTAAAACCTCCAAAAGAGGAATTGTATCAACGAAGACGGTAAAGTAAGGTATACTGAAAGTCTGTCCCTCCATAAAAGCAACACAAAAGCTGGCAAAAACTGTCAAAAATCAACTTTCTCAGAACTCTAGAAACTAACCAAAAGCCTGCAACAAACACGGGAACACGTAGTAAAAATAAAGTAAAATTCTAAAAAAATTTTTAAACAGCTCAATCTCAGTAGGAACAGTGAACTCTGTGGTATTTTTATTTACCCATGTTACATCCCCTGGCCCCCAGGCTCAGCAGTGGTACCAAATAGCCCTTATCCCCAGTACAACCTGTACTTCTTGATAAACTGTTACTTGACGTCTCTGCATTCCTAAAAGATATAAATATTTGTAGGATCTCAATGTCAAGTCAGTGGAAGAGCTCTGGTACTTCTTGGTCTCATATGTATGGCTGAAAAATTAACAGCCATGACTGCCAGATTTATTAACAAATAATAAATTTATGAACTTAAAAAAAGAAATTGTGGTTGTTCGTTCTGACCTGTCTGGTGGCTACCTGGAGGACCAACTGCTTTCTCTCTCTTAATTCAGAACTCTCCCAATACTAAAACAACTACCCAGGAGCATTTGTAGAAAACATTTACAGGCAAATGTACTGCAATAGTCCTTGCTGCCTGGAATAATAGATAGACAAGACAAGGGGGAAAAAAAGAGACTAACCAAAATCTTAGAAAGGCTGGAAAATTATGCTTTCAGGAATAAAAACACTGAAAAGCTCAGACATCTTCCTGGGAATACGGAAGGCCACACACATGCTAAGCACTGTGCAGTTGCAGAGAAAAGACAAGAGAAAGGCCTTAAGCTCTCACTTCTGGCTGACTTTCAGGGTATGCACAACAAGAAAAGGTGGCAGAGTTGAAAACTGCCTGGTTGAGCTTTGAAGACATTCCTTAGAAGAAACCATGGAGGCCACATGGCAGTGGGACGAAATATTCAAAGTTCTGAAAGAAAGAACTGTCAATTAATAATTGTAATTCCGGGGCTTCCCCGATGGCACAGTGGTTAAGAATCCACCTGCCAATGCAGGAGACACAGGTTCGAGCCCTGGTCCGGGAAGATCCCACATTCCGTGCAGCAACTAAGCCCATACGTCACAACTACTGAGCCTGTGCTCCAGAGGCCACGAACCACAACTACTGAAGCCCACGTGCCACAACTACTGAAGCCCGTGCAAATAGAGCCTGTGCTATGCAGCAAGAAAAGCCACCACAACGAGAAGCCAGTGCACCGCAATGAAGTGTAGCCCCAGCTCGCCACAGCTAGAGAAAGGCCACACACAGCAACGAAGACCCAATGCAGCCAAACATAAATAAATAAATAAATAAATAAATTTATTTCAAAAATAATTATTATAATTCCGACTTAACTATTCTTCAAAAACAAAGTAGAAATCTCCCAAGAAAGGAAAGTCCAGGATCAAAAGGCTTCACTTGTGAATTCTACCAACATTTAAAGAAGAAAAAAATACCAGTACTCTTCAACTTTTTGCAAAAAAGAACAGAAGGGAATCCTTCCCAATTTCTTCTATAACATCAGTATTACCCAGGTTCCAAAGCCAGACAAAAACAACACAAGAGAACTACACATCGATATCCCTTGTGAACATAAATGCAAAATCCTCAGTAAAATACCAGTAAATGAAATTTGGAAGAAGATTAAAAGCATTATACACCATGACAACTGAAATTTATCCCAGAAATAAAAGAATGGCTCAAGAACTCAATGCAATACATCATATTTATAGAAAGAAGAGGGAAGAAAACATGTCCATATCAACTGACACAGAAAAAGTACTTGACAAAATCCAATACTCTTTCATAATATAAAACACTCAACACACTAAAGAGAACTTCCTCAATATGATATAGGACATTTATGAAAAACACACAACTAACATCATACTTAGTGGTGAAAGGCTGAAAGCTTTCTCTCCAAGATCAGGAAGAAGTTAAGTATTTTTCTCTTGCCATTCTATTCAACATTGCAGTAAAGGTTCCAGCCACGAAACCAGGCAAAAAAAATTTTTAAGGCATTCAGATTGTAGAAAAAGACGTAAAACTATCACTACTCACAGATGACATGATCTCATACCTTGAAAACTATAAACACACACACACACACACACACACACACACACACACACCAATGAGTGGAGCTAAAAACAAGTTCAACTAAGTTCCAAGATACAAGGTAACTACATGGAAATCAGTTTTATACCCATATACACTTAAAATGAACAATCTGACAAGGAAATTAAGAAAACTATTCCATCTAAAATAGCAACAAAAAGAATAAAATACTTAGGAATAAGTATTTCACCAAAGAAGTGTAAGACTTTTACATTGAAAACTACAAAGCACTGTTGAAGGAAATTAAAGAAGGGATTAAATAAATGGAAAGACATCCCATGTTTATTGATTGGAAAATTTAATACTGTTAAGATGACAGTATTCTCCAAATTCAGCTATAGGTTCAATACAATCCCTATCAAAATCCCATCTATTTTGAATAAATGATTAAACTAATCCTAAACTAATTAAATTCATATGGATTTACAAGGAATCTTGAATAGTCAAAACAATCCTGAAAAAGAAAAACAAAGTTGGAAGACTCATGCTTCCCAATTTCAAAACCTACTACAAAGGTACAGCAATCAAATACACATATAAATATAAATCAGTGCACTAGAGCTGAGAGTCTAGAAATAAACCCATACATCTATGATCAATGGACTTCTGACAAATGGTCAAGGTCAATAAGTGGGGAATGAACAGTCTTTTTAACAAATGGTTTTAGAACAACTGCATATTGAAATACAAAAGAATGAACTTAGACCCCTACCTCACACCATATACCAAAATTAACTCAAAATTGGTCAAAAAGCTAAAACCATAAAATCTTAGAAGGAAACATAAGTGTAGTCTTCACAATCTTGGATTAAAGAACAATTTCTTAAATATGATACCAAAAACAAAAGCAACAAAAGGAAAAACAGATAAATGGGACTTCATCAAAATTTAAAACTTTTGTGTATCAAAGGAAACTATCCAGAAAGTGAAAACACAACACAAAAAATGACAAAAAACATCTGCAAATCATATATCTACGAAGGATCTAGTGCCTAGAATATGCAAAGAATACCCACAACTCAACAGCAAAAAGATATACAGCCCAATTTAAAAATGCACATAAACAGTCATTTCTCCAAAGAAGTTACACAAATGGCCAATAAGCACTTAAAAGAATGCTCAACATCATTAGGGAAATGAAAAGCAATACCACAAAGAGATACCACTTCACACCCACTAAGATAGACATAATAGGAGAAGAAAGAGAAAAAAAAAGCAGAAAATAATGAGTCTTGGCAAGGATGGGGAGAAATTGGAACCTTCATACATTGGAGGTAGACGTATACAACAGTACAACCACTGTCTGTGACAATTTGGCAGTTCATCAAAAAGGTAAATATAGCAATTATATTCCTAGGTATATACCCAAGAGAACTGAAAATGCTGTTCATACTGGAGCTCATATATGCATGTTCAAAGCAGCATTATTTTTATTAGCCAAAAAGTAGAAACAACCCAAACTTGCAACTGATAAATGGATAAACAGAATGTGGTGTGTCACTATAAAGTAGTTATTATTTGGCCATAAAAAGTAATGAAGTACTGATACATGCCACAACATGGAGAAACCTTGAAAACACGCTAAGTAAAAGAAGCTAGACAGAAAATGCCACATATTGTATGTGGCATTCTCCATCCAGAATCACAGATAGAGTCAGGGTTTTCTTTCTGGAGTTTTGAAAATACTCTGGAGTTAGATGGTGATGATGACTGCACAACAATGTGAATATACTAAAAACCAATGAATCGTACAGTTTAAAATAATTATAATAGTAAATTTATGCTATTTTATCTCAATTAAAATTTAAAACCTCCCTGAAGTATTCAGAACTCTGTTCCTAGGAACACTGGTCCAAGCAACTAACGACTGCCCTTTCTTACTCGAAAATAACAAAATAAAAACAAAACCCTGGGATCACCTGTCTCTCTTAATTAGCATGCCTCATAATTTAAATATACAGTTACACATTAACACATCTACCACCCTGTCCATACAGCTCTCAAATATTTAATAGCAATATGTGGCTCTACCTAGATTTACCGTTCAATCCACAAGCCTGGTCACATTTTGCCACAAAATCAAAGGATTGTAATAAATAGACAAGGAAATAAATATGCACTGAAGGGACTTCCCTGGCGGTCCAGTGGTTAAGACTCCACGCTTCCACTCAGGGGGCGTGGGTTTGATCCCTGGTAAGGGAACTAAGATCCTACATGCTATGCAGTGGGGCCAAAAATCTCTTTTTAAATCTTTTTAAATAAATTTTTTAAATGCACTGAATAGAAGATTCCTTAAACCAAGCAGGTAAGATAATAGAGATCAAATGAGGCAGGAGAAAAAACAATAGAATCTAATTCATAAAATTATATTTCATTATCATTACTGGTTCCTTTTGCTTTTCTAACATTGTGGCCATTGTTTACATCACTTTCTTATCTCTTATTACAGGTTTAAAAATTGAGTGGTGGTTCTCTTTCTACTATGTTCTCAAATTTCTGTTCAAAATTCTTGACCAAAACAAAAACAAAAGCACAACAGTTTACCAGTAGTGATACTAAGTAAACAGAACAGACATTGGAAACCTACAATATAAAAATGTATAATTAATCTAGCCACTTTATCTTTAGTCAGATATTCCTTGGTGTTTAGGAAGTCCTATGGTGTAGCAAGAGCCATGTTCTTGTAACTACAGCAATAATTACTTATAAGGCAAAATTACAGTCAGGATTCTTTTCACAAGTGGGTCTTTACTTATTTCATAAAAACTTCAGCTACTGTATATGGTACTCTTTCAAGCCATCAAATGTCACATAAAATGATTCCCAAATGGATAACACAGACTTGAATAAAAACTTAAATATATGCAAATTCAAAAAGATTAATTTATTCTACATTTTAATACTGCCCAAGAGTAGGGGACAGTTCTCTCCTTCAGGTTCAATTTATCATCAAAGGAAATAACTCACTTTACAAAAGCCAGAATTCAACAATAAACAAGTAAATTATAGCATACACGTATGGCATGTTTTTGTGGTTTGTTTTATTTTCCAGCTATAACTGACTGCAAATAAAAGTACATTTTATTATACTTCTGTTTAATATTCCAGTAGCATTTGAACTAAAATAAACCATTTATAAATGATTTGGCAATAGATGGTAGATTATAGAATGTACCTGCTAGTATAACAATATCAATGAAGAGGGGTTTTTTCCTCTTTTGTTTTTGTCAATGCTGAGATATTTCCAACAGGTTAACTAGTATAGAAAATAATAAACACCTATGTATCCATTTCATCAAACCATACCATCATACTGTATTTGCCTCAGAAATTTTTAATCAATAGCTTTTACAACTTTAAGCTATTTGGGGGGCTCATTAAAAAGTCAATGAAAATAAACAATAAAAGTAAAATTTTCCTTGTGATTTATACCACTACAAATTTATTTAAACTCGACTTAAAATAAAACAGCTCAATAAAATTCATACTAAAATTATCTAACAACTTCTGGACTTACCTCATGTTTTTGAAATATCACTAAACCTACATTTTAACAGTTAAGTTGGTGAAAATAAAATAATTTATTTAACAAATGCCTATTTCATATATCCAGAAATCCTAGTCTGAACATATGTTCATATTACAGAATAGGTTTAAAAAACTATCAATTCAAACATTACTCTCTAGGGAAAAATAAATCCTAATGTAACTAGCAGGATAAACAACTCATTAAAACTCAACTTGGACAAACTCCAGGATAAGTTTAAGGAAATAGAAACAAGTAGGTCTTGATTGTGTAGTAACGAAGACTGAAAATGAATATGCCCTAATTAACAAACACTTTAAAAGATTCTGTCTGTTCCATTTGCTGACAAATTACAATACGGAGCTGACAAAAGCTTTGGACCAATCTGGCACTGCTATAAAAAAAAATTCTTCTTTTGAAATTTTAAATAAAAAACATGGAAGTCATTCTTATTCCTCAATGCAAAGGAATTAACTTAAACAATCCATTCACACTCACAGCAGTACTATAAAATTTTTGCCATACATACACTTCAGGAACAACCATCCATTCTTTTAAAATCAACACACCTCACAGCAACTGAAAGAATATCCTCAGCAACAGCTGGATCTAAAGATTTATACAGAGTCCCCAAATGCAAGGTCTGAATGTACAAATTGGTTCCAAAAATGTATTTTTGTTATTACTCATATCCTGTACAGTAAAATAAGATTAGATCACTTTTTCCAAAATAAAATAAGTACAAAAGTCACTAACTCAACTGAGAAATGAAAGCAGTTTAAAAAACTAAGAAATGTGTATTTAGTTCTGCACACAACAACTCTTCAACTTATGCAATATATCAATACTCGTGGAAGGGGAAAAAAATTTTTGACCTAAATCGTAGGTAAAATGAAAGGTTAAAGCTCCTCTTTCCTCCTCCTGATCCCACTCCACTCCCCACAGATAACCACTTTTAATGAATTCAGCATACAGACCTCTATTGATTTTATGCATTCATAGATACACTTATAATTTTAATGGAGATATATATATATATTTAAAAGTCTACAGCCTGTTTTTTTGTTTGTTTTTTTTTTTAGCGGTACGCGGGCCTCCCACTGCTGTGGCCTCTCCCGTTGCGGAGCACAGGCTCCGGACGCGCAGGCTCAGCGGCCATGGCTTAGGGGCCCAGCCGCTCTGCGGCATGTGGGATCTTACCGGACCGGGGCACGAACCCATGTCCTCTGCATCGGCAGGCAGACTCTCAACCACTGCGCCACCAGGGAAGCCCTACAGCCTGCTTTTTATGACTAAGCAATATGTCCTAGTGATCAAGATCTTTGTACATCAGTACATATTCTTCCACGGTGGTCTCTTTAATGCATGCTTCACATTTTGCTGTCTGAATCAAGATTTACATTCATAGGCAGTGTATCAGTGTATTGCTTTCTCAACATCCCTACAAATATTAACTGTTATATTTATTTAATTAAAATAATTTTAGCATTTGCCAATAGCTGTAAAATACAAATTATATCCTGCTGTGTTGAGACTTGAAAATATTTTATCATTTTTCAAATTTCTGAAGTAAATATTTGAACTTAAATATTAGATAACAAATGGACAGAAAAAATGAGAAGTAAAATTTGTCTATCACTAAAATAAAAATATAATGAATGCCTTGATTATTATAATATATAAAGTTCAAAATCTTACAATGAACTACAGGTGGTAGCAAACAAACTAAATACAAAAGGAGGAAAATGTTATCTCTTCATTAATCTCATCATCTCCCAGACAAGTTATTCAATATAGACAGTTCATCTACTTAAGTAAAAATGTTTACTCAGGGAAAGAGAGAGAGAGGAAGTGTGTTCATGCAATATATCTTATATATGTAATTAAAAACTTTCAAATATTACCTTGAGAATTCTGATTAGGGAAATCACTAAAATTTTAGTTCAATTTCAGTAAGTAATTAAAGTCATTGGTGTTTGCTTTGGCCAAGGGCACATTTTACATATATTATGTATGTAAAAAGAAGAAAAACTTGGTTATCAAAAGAGCATACAATCTAAAATCTAATCAATCAGACCACCAAAAAGCACAAAAATGGCTGAAAAAATTACCAAGTGCATGTCAATAAGTATTTACTTGTGCTTTCCATAGTTTCAAGGTTTTGAAGATAAATGTCCTCCACAGAAAAAGAGATGGTCCTTACTGAACTTAATGTAAAAAGAATGGAAAAAGCTATTAAATAATCACAAAAAACAGTGTAAAAATCACCTCTATGAAAACTACAGTGAAAAATAGGAAAAATATCCCATTAAAGAAAATATTAGGGGGGCTTTCCTGGTGGCATAGTGGTTAAGAATCCGTCTGCCAATGCAGGGGACATGGGTTCGAGCCCTGGTCCAGGAAGTTCCCACATGCCACAGAGCAACTAAGCCTGTGCGCCACAACTACTGAGCCTGCCCTCTAGAGCCTACGAGCCACAACTACTGAGCCCACGTGCCACAAATATTGAAGCCTGCATGCCTAGAGCCCGGGCTCTGCAACAAGAGAAGCCACCCACAATGAGAAGCCCACGCACTGCAACCAAGAGTAGGCCACGCTCGCTGCACTAGAGAGAGCCCACACGCAGCAACGAGGACACAACACAGCCAAAAATAAAAATAAATAAAATAAATTTTTTTAAAAAAGAAGAATATATTAGGAAGATGTGATCTAGTCAGAGAAAATATCAATTGGACCAATATCTGAGGAGTAAGTAAAAATTATTTAGGCTATTGATTACTGAGACAATATGGTGAAAGACTTGGTTGAAAAAGAAACAATGAAAAAGGCAAGGAGGTGGGAGAGGATAGAGAGGAAGATACTCAGATGAATCTAGACAGCCAAGAAGGGGCTAGACCATGGAGGACATCACTGAAAGTTTTAAAGATCTTAATCTTTACCACAAAAGCTATGAGAAGCAAAGTATTTTAGGCAGGAGAAAGACATAATTAGGGAAAGCAAAGACCATATCTTACTCATAATGGGACTCCAAGGCCTATGACACAACAATTCTCACATGATAGTTACCAAAAAATTATTTTTAAAACAAACAAATGACTAATTAACCAGTTGAAACTTAAAAAGTGCTAAGTATTAACAAATTCATCTAGGAAACTGGAAATATTTTTTTAAGTTATAAATCATAATAAAGAATACAATCAAACCTATTATCAAGAACTTGCTAATAGCTACCAACATGCTATTAATGGCTCCAACACCAACACTAAACTAGACCTCTGGAACAACTGAAACAAGTGATTTCATCTTTCTCGATCCATAGTATCATCTTCCCTAATCCTCCATTTCCATATCTATAAAAGAGATAATAATACCTGACTTGTTTATTCCAAAGGTTGGTTGTGAGATTCAAATAAATCACTGTATGTAGAGGAATAAGTACAAAATGCTACACAAGAGTATTAAATGCTGTTCTTGGAGATTTTCTTCTTCTACTAACTATGCACTGTATGATCTTTTGAGCACAGGGACCTCCAATGATTATTTGTTCCTATATTTCAAGTTAGTATATTAAAAGAGATTAAATCATCAAACACAGGAAAGAAATTCAGAGGCAATTATTAAAAACAAAAACAACACTTAGACTAAATTTAGTGATTTCTAACCAAGAGATTTCTCTTTTAATAAATACACTGTATACTAACAACTTAGAATTCTTTTGAATATACTCAAGTTTCAGTTCTAAAAAAATAATGAAACACAGATGTATTTAAAAGATATTGTCACTAATATAACATGTTGTCATATTATATACTGACATCGAGACAGTACAAAATGTCTCCCACTGTTGTACATAGGTAAAACCAAATACTGAGAAAAGGCTACTATTAATATTCTTCTTCTCATAGAAAGAGATGTAAGTCTTATAGTCATATTCTACAGTGCCGAAATTTAAATTTAAAGGCAATAATCTAAGAAGGAATTATAAATGTTCATTTGGCTACCACTAAACAATTTTACTAAGTTTAAAACTTTTAACAAGGGAAATAGATGGATCATAATTACCTATACAACTTTATACCCAACTGATCATAAAATTGCATGTTGAAAATACCAAATTTTCCAAAAGCAAAATCGAAGGAAACCTGTTCTCATTGGACCAACACTTTCCAGTTGTTAACATATGTTGCATGCTCTTTGTGCCCTTGCTAAAAGAATCAAAGGGAAAAATCTAACTAGTACAAAGATAAGTGCTATTTACTTGTAGCTGTATTCTTCATGTCTCTTTTTTTTTTTTTCTTAAATCTCTGAATGTAATTTCAACACTGTGTAGCAGGGAGCAATCCTTGTGAAATAACTTAGGCAAGAGTATTAGTAAACAATCGTCAGTTTAGCAGACAAGGTACACACAAGATTGTCTTAAAGGCCCAATCCTACTTCCCAAAAAACTCCCCAGACTAGAGGCAGATTTGGGGCTCCTGGGCACTGGCCCAGATCAACTGCTGGCACTTGACCGTGGAGGTGAGGGCCCTTCCCCCTGGATCCCTCTCGGCAATGTCCCCACATTCCTTTCTATGCCAATCAAACCCTTGCATTCTTCCTTAAAACCAGAAAACAGAAACCCTTTGTCCTTAAGCTGAACAAACATTTTGATAGGAAGCCCTTAATTATTCATAAAGTCTTGGTATTTAGCCTTGCACTGACCTAGACATTAGAAGACCACCAGTGCCCTCTACTCACGCAGAAAATAAGACCTAGATGAGTCTCACAGAAAAACGACAGGCTCTCCACTCAGAAACCTTAGTTCAAATTTTTAAAGCTAGGAATTCATAGTTTAGTTCTTGGCGTCTGCATAACCTTGCATGTTTAGCGCTGGTTTGTTCACAGCTTGTTGGCAGGTGTCGCTTTTCTGCATTAAAAATGTTGCTCATCAAGTCATTTACCATTTTAAAGGAAAGCGTAGAAGAACCTTCTGGTACTGCCATCAGAAACTCTCTGTTGAAGTTGCTCTTGGTTGAAATATTTTTTTAAAACCTGTGACCTCCCACAGTCGACTCTCTCCTCATAGGCGACTCCTCCCTCAGCTCCTGGCTTCTACTGCAAAAAGACGCTCTACTGAGTTGACATCCACCATCCATTTAGGCCTCGAATGTGGGGTTCCTTTTAGGAGGACTCAGCTCTAGCTCAGTTCTGCAGGGGCCATGACTGACTCTTGAAAAACAAGCACCTCTGGTCGCCCGTGGTAGATGAGTGACTCATTCCTACTGCAGACTTCTGCAGACTTCGTGTTTCTCTTTTTACACGAGCAGCTCCAGTCAGACTTTGACTTTTAGAAGTTGTTTACATATGAGACATACATAGTTGTTGTGGCCACCCAACTTCAAGGGACACATGTCAAGCTCTCCAAGGGTTTTTTTGTTTTGTTTTTAAGAAATTTTTATGGCAGCTGCGGCAAGAAATCTCCGTGCTCTCCATTGGCTGCTTGAGTCCCACAGCTCAGATGCCAGGTGCCAGAGTGCTGCAATGCACCACACAGACAGGCTTCTTCGGCTTCAAACATTCCTGCAGGAATGCAGGGCAAAAGATGCATCCGCAGGGCAACTAGCTAACAAGCTGCCAGGCAATCATGCCCTGGTCAGCCTACAACAAGGGAATCGAGATAGGCCATTACCTTTACCATGAGCCAACTGCCCTCACCAAAAGCTGACACACTCCAGGGGCAGGAAAAGGAACTGAATGCAAGACAGAAATTTTGGGGGTGATAGAAATGTTCCATATCTTGATTTTGATGATGGCTACATGACTACATACATCTGTCAAAAATCACTGAATTGTTGTCACATAAAATTGTTGAACTTTGCTGTATTTAAATTATAGTCTAATTTTAAAATGAAAATAATGTTACTGAAAACACTGGTATAATTAATATTATAAACCATTAAAGAGAACCTTATAAACCACATTCTACACAGCTCCAAAGTACTATGAAAGCTTGCTACAGTTATATAGTATTTTCAGGTGTAAGCAGACCCCTAAGTATTTTTGTAATTTTTAAAAGTACTCACAGGGAGTTTATGAGAATAAAATAAGAATACTTTGAGAAATAAATTAAGTATTAAAAATTAAGTATTCACCTTCAAATATTATTCCTCCAAATAATAGTTAAAAGAAAAAACATAGTGAAACTAAAAAGAAACTAACATCTAGAAATAGAAACTCCAAGAGCACTCATATATCTGAATGTTTGCATTTATCAGAGAGAATAAAAACGTAAGATATTCAAGAATGGTTCATTTAACTTATATTTCTCTTTAGATGCTAGAATCTATAAGAATAGTTGCTTTAGAATATTAGAGCTTCGCTTATTTAAAAAAAAGTAAAGATGAACAAAAAAAGGAAACTGAGTTTGGGTAGTTTGCCTACCTTTTCTTCCTTAAACATTAATATGATTGACTACACCTGTTCTTTTTTGCTGTCCTCTTCAAAAGATAAGTTAACAGATTTTAAAATATTTATTAAATTAATTAAATTCTAGTTTGGTTCATTTTAATTAACATTTATTGAAAATCAACTATATGCTAGGTCCTGGGGCATAAATGCAGATGTGAAAAATAAAAATAGTCAAGATGCAAAAATCATAAAGTGCTATAATGACAAGACTAGGCATTTTCAAAGTGAGTTAATTTACCAAAGATTAAAAAAAAAAAAAAAAAAGGACCTACTACCAGCTATTCATCTCCCTGAGAAAGACAGACAAGTCTGATACAGATTAAATTCTATATTTATGAGTTTTAATACCAATAACCACAGAGCAAGAAGGAGTCCAAACACCAACCCCACCTCTATAATTTCTCAAAAATTATGGCAAAAGTTTATGTCTACTTGAGATTGAAGAAGGGGCTAATGACACAAAAGGATATTCTTAGAACACCACAGTTAACAGCAGCAACTGTAACAAGGTTTTAAAACCCCTCATCCAACTCTGGAATTTAAATATCTCTGGATAACAGTAAGGACAGTTATTTGTAAGCCTCAATACATTTTACCCGGGTAAAGAAAGCAACATAGAGATGTAGCATAAAAGACAAGTTAGTTGCTGACAATGCTGTGTCAAGAATGATCTTCAAAAACATTATGGTAAGTGAAAAAAGCCAGAAACAGGATACCACATTTTGTATGATTCTATTTACATGACAGAAAAGATAAATATATGGAGAAAGAAAGAAGATTAGTGATGACCTAGGGCTGGAGATGGGGATTAAATGTAAATGGATTAAGAGGGATCTTATTGGAGGGATGAAAATGTTCTAAAACTGATTTATGTTAACAGTTGCACCACTTGGTAAAGTCACTAGAAATCATTGAACTCTACACGTGAAAAGGGTGAATTTTATCTTATATAAAGTATGCCTCAATAAAACTATAACATAAGTACAAGTTAGCAAAGCTATTCCTATAAAATGATGTCTAAGGATGCGATCTTAATGCCAGCTTGCAATACACTCTCTCATCAATGGTGGAAGGAACTGCTAATCTTGGGTCTGGATTAAAATAAACCTAAAATTGAATTCTAGCTTAACTATTCATAGATGTATTAGTATTCAGAAGCTAAGACAAAGATATGCATAAAATGTATATAATAGTATGTCTCTCATAACATTACTATGAAGATTAAAGAGATAATGCATACAAGACTTAGCACTGCTTCTGGAACACATATGCTATTGTTATTAATATTAAATCTATATTATTAAAATTCTCACAAATTTCTCAAATAGACACATAAGTTGAAAAATAACTCTGTTCATGAGTTTTTCAAATATAAATTATATGCAAATTAGAAATACAAGTATTTCTCAGTGAATATAGAAAGTAACTATCAGCATGAGCTGTGATGATGAAGTAATGATATTCTAAAAGTCCTGCCAGAAAAATTAATCTCAGTAATTTGTAGTCAAAGAATATATCTTCACATGAACATATTTATCTTAATACAATAAATAAAGCTTTTAATTAGAAGGACTTTATGGATTTTTGAGGTGTATTCACACTAAACATTATAATGTAGAAGAGTGGATGTTAAGAGTATAAAACAAGGATACAATTTAAAAATATGTGCATTTTATAAATAGGTCTTAAAGGCCTTCATATAAGTTAACCTCCATAAATACTGGAGACTGTGTACATGTTAAAATAACTGCTGAGAAATCAAATTTTTAGAAAAGCTTATATAAAGCTGGAAAATAAAAAAACAATATGTTTAATTTATTAATTCAATTAGTTTTCACTTATCTGTAGGAACCTATATTTCAGTTCCAATCACTGTTTGCTTTAATACTAATTAGATTGTTTTCACTTCAAACATAAATCATTAATAAAATTTAACAGAAAAATATTGAATAATGTTAAAATATTATGCAGTTAAAAACTATGTAAGCATCTCCTTCCAAGGCCCAAAACAACAAAAAGGACAATTTTATAATTAGATTTTAAAAGACAATATACACTGCTTCTTAAAGCAGTTTTTCTCTCCTTAAAATTCCTTTAATTTATTGTATATTCTCTGCTGACATGAGGGCAGGTATCTTGCCTATTTTGTTTATTGGTGCATCTCTAGCCAGGCCCTGCAGAGTGTATGGCATGCAGTGGGCATTCATCACCTATCTGTGGAATAGACCTGAATGAATAATAAAGAACAAGCTCAAGTATGCAAAAAGGCAGACAAACATAGTGGAAAACCTCCCTGGAGTTTCAAAAAAAACTGTAACGGATTAGGGAACATTGTTCAAAAATTGAAGAAAATATGCATCCTGCCTATTCTGGTCAGCCTTCCCTACTTTAATCAACATGATGAAGACACAAAAGAAGAATTAAGCATTTTAAAAAAGGCAGTAGAAGACAAAAACGGTATGAGCAAAACAAAAAAAGATTCTAAGAAATATGCAAAGAAATGCTTGATTTATAATGAAAAAATGGCTACATTAACAAAATAGGGCAAGTCACACAACACAGAATCCCATAATATGGAAGATTAAGTTTCATTAAGTACAGAGCATCCAGCATGAGTCCATTGTTGTATGCCTGACCTGAGATTACAGTTCATATAAAAATACAGCACCTTAGTACACAATATAAGTAAGACCTAACCATCTGCTATAAAGGGAGCTATTACAATAAAAAAGAAAAAAAATTCAGCAAGTTATCCAAATCAAAAAAGAAAACTGTAATGAGAACAGTTTGCAGTATGAACTTTCCAAATCAAATTTACCATATGATGTAATGGAGAAATTGATCAGATGGGCTATTTTCATTGTGATCACGTTTAACCATCTCTAATGTATAGGCTAATGAGATAAAATAAAGCACGCATATTTTGTTTCCTTTAAGGCTGTAAAATTTGGACTTACCCCACACTTAGGGTGTCACAAGATAGGACATTCTTGTGTGCTCAATCTAAAATTTCAGATGGACAAAAAATGTATTTTCTAAGGAAATTCAAAGATGACACACAAAATGAATGCATGAATTGAGTCAAAGACAAATGAAGATTGCTGTATGTCTCACTTTCAAACTTCCCTAAGCTTCTTTAAAAGATCTGTATATTTTTAAGAACTGTACAGCTATTTGATTGGAATAGATGCCATTCACATATTTCGATAAGTTTGAATCTTACTTTGATGAAGAAATATTTGATTCACCTCTCTTTCATTCACTTGATTCACCTATCTTTGAAACAGAAACCTGTATCTGCAATGTATGTCCATTTCAAGAGGATGTGACAGAGCAAAAAAGCAAACAATGCTGGATTTTTCAGAAACTAACATATGAATCCCAGTCTATCCTGAAATGTTTAGCTATGTGACTATACACAGGTAAGTGTTCATATCTGTTTGTATTTGTTAAAACATATTCTCTATCATCAGATTGTTAAACTCAACGTTAATATCTATCACTAGAGAAATAATTTGTAATCAGAGTATGTGCCTTGGCTGAACTGATTTACCATTTGATAATACTTCAAAGAGCTATATTTCAATATTCTCTTTGATTTCAAATTGAATAGCAATGAGCACTAGGCCTATGATAGTATTTTTTTTAATAAATAATACTCACGAAAATAATTTTGGATTCCTTTAGCACTACCTATTTTTTTAAAAAGTTTCCATAATTAATAAGTCTTATTGCTAACAAAAAAGGTGATGAAGCAAATATGCATATGGATTTCAAAACATGACATATATATATGTCCACCCAGAATGGGAACCATGAGGTGCTTATAAATTCGTGTTAAAAATAGATACTAAGAACCCAACCTTCTTACTATTTCTAAAACCTTCTATGTCCTCCTAACCTATTCCGAATAAAAGAAAGTAATGAGCTGAATGGTCATTTGATTTAATTGTTCATTTGTTTCATTTGTTCATTTGTTTTAATTTTTATTTTACTTTGCAGTACTGAACTTGTCTATAACCTAAAGACTTATAAATTCCATACGTCAAGCACTATATCTACCTTTTGCAGAGCTTAACAGATATATAACTTTAAAACATGAGAAGAAAATTAAGCAGAAAAAGATCTCCCTATACCACAAAAAGTTACAAAATCATTTTGTAGAGAAACAATCTATTTTAAGTAAGCCATCTCACAAACAGTAAGAGCAAAAACTACTGTGAAGATAAACTTGTAAACAACCCAAAGAATTCTAACAAATTCATCTCTTTCTTCTCTTCCCCAAATTAAGTAGACCTATTCCAAATAAACACATCACCACGTTTTACTTGCTTAAGCTATACCAATTCTTAAGAAAAACTGTGTCAAATCTAAAAGTTAACATTTCAAACAAAAAGTAAATGATATAAAGGAGATTAAACTCAGCTGGCTTTGGAGTTAAAGTAGACAGACTTAACACTGAAAAGCAATGCAGTCCCACAGAATTGGATGAAAAATTTACAAAATCACATATATATAATAGGGGATTAATATACAGAATATATAAGGAACACCTTCAAATCAACAATAAAAACAATCCAATTTAAACATGGGCAAAAGACTTAAATATATGTTTCTCCAAAGATGATTATAAATGGCCAATAAGCACTTGAAAAGATGGCGGAAGTAGGGGGTTGGGTGAAACAGGTAAAAGGGATTGAGAGGTACAAGCTTCCAGTCATAAAATAAATAAGTCATGGGGACATATATACAGTATAAGGTATATAATCAATAATAATGTAAAAACTTTGTATGGTAACATGGTCACTAGACTTACCATGATCATTTCATAATTTATTTAAATGCTGAATCACTATGTTGTGCATCTGAGACTAACATACTATTGTATGCAAACTATACTTCAAAAGAAACCAATAATCATTAGAGAAATGCAAATGAAAACCACAATGAGATATAATTCTATATTCAATAGGATGGCTATCATCAAAAAATGGAAAATAAGAGTTGGTAAGGAAGTGGAGAAACTGGAACCCTTGTGCACTGTTGATGGGAATGATGGTACAGTCACTGTGAAAAACAGAATAGTAATTTCTCAAAAAATTAAACATAGAATTATCATATGATTCAGCAATTCTACTTCTACGTATATACCCAAAAGAACTGAAAGAAGGGACTCGAAGAGATTATTTGTACATGCATGTTCACAGAAGCATTATTCACAATAGCTAAAAGGTAGCAATAACCCAAATGTCCACTGATGCATAAATAAACAAAATGTGGTCTTTACATACAATGAAATATTATTCAAACTTAAAAAGGAATGAAAGGAAGGAAAGGAGGGGGAAGGGGGGAGGGGAAGACATTTTGATATATTCTATAGCATGGAAGAATCTTGAAACTTTACACTAAATGAAATATGCCAAATACAAAAGAACAAATATTCAATGATTCCATTTACATGTGGCATCTAAAATAGTCAAATTCATAGGGACAGAAAGTAAAATAGTAGTTACCAGGAGCTGAAGGAAAGGAGTAATGGGAGTTATTGTTTTAATGGGTACAGAATATAAAATTTCTGGATAGTGCTAACAGCAGCACAACAATGTGAATGTACATAATGCCACAGAACTTACACTTAAAAATGGTTAAAATGGTAAATTTTACCATGATAAAAATTAAAACAATAATAATTTTTAAATCGGTGTGATACAGTTGAAGGAGCCCTGAATCAAGAAAATGAAAATCAAATCGAGGCACTGATATTAACTGTGTGCTCTCAACTAAGTAACTTGACCTCTCTGGGATTCAGTTTTTTCATCTCTGAAATGAGAAGATTGTAATAGATGATGTCAGTGTCTCTTTTCAGTTCAAAACATTCCATGAAATCATATTCCAGACGCCAGAAGAACCAAAGCTGAAAATCAGGCTGCTGCCACTCAAGTGGAGATAAGAAAATTAACATCTCAGTTAAACTTTACCAGTTTTAAGACATTCTGCTACAGAGAATGTGAATCTGAATCACAAAAGCAGACAGATGAAAATAAACACAGCTTTGGAAACAAGGGAATTAAAAAGATCTATCTCCAGGAACATCGAAAACACCCAACTCTATGTTCCTAAGGCCTCAAACTGGGCAGTTAAGCAAACACCATTTTCAGTCCTGTTGGGTGGGTTACTTATTCTCTGTTTGCTAATAAATATTATGGGCATTTTTGTTATACTTGAAGGGCCCAGCTTCCATTAAAGCTAAAAGCATTTATTCTGGTGTTACAGCAGAAAAATGGCTGCTTCAGTTTCCATTTCAGGGAGGCAAAAGGATCACCTCTCCCTATCAATACCATGAAACTACTAGCACCAAATCCTGTATTTCCTATTTAACACTGAACTCAAACACAGATTCCACAGAAGCATCTTCCTCCCACAAATAAACTGTTCAATAACTTCACTAGTCAAAACCAAGCTATCTGGCACTGTGCTAAGTAAGGAATGGATACTTAGATGGATCCCTTAATCTTGTAAAGAAATATGTGTTTTCCCACATTCCTATGAGTATGAAAATGGCTCATGACATAAATAAGCAATAATTATGAAAAGGAAGAAACATGAAACAGATTTTCATTCAATATGAGAAAGAGCTTTAGAGCTGCCCAACAATGAATCTGGCTGCCTCAGAAAGTAGCTAACTCCCTTTGAATAAAATGTTCAAGCCTTGGATAGATGACCATAAATCAAAGCTATGTCATAAAGTCTCAGAAATTGAGATAATACCTAAGATTCCAGCTAACTCTAATAAACTTCAATTCTACGAGATTAGCAGCACAGTAGTATCTATATACTATTAATTGCTACTAGGAGAATTCAGACTTAAACTAGCCGTACTATCGTAACTAGCCTCTCTACACATGGAAATTCATATTTACTATAAGGCAAGAAAGTATATTGAGCTTTTCAAAGATGATTAACAAAAGATAATTTATATCTTCACTCCTTTCGGGTAAGGAAGGGATCAAGGACTTTGGAATCAAATAACCCTCCATGAGAATCCTTGTCCAGCCACTATGTAACTTTGGACAAGTTATGTAACCTCTCTGAGTTTTTTTAGTTTTATAAGAGGGAATATCACCTAACCTCACAGGGTTGTTATGAAAACTTTGTTAAACTAAGTGCCTAACACTGTATAAAAAAGTACAGTATTCTCTTTCAAATCCTACCCATTCTTTAATAACCTGCTTGAAAGTTACCTTCTCCATTTTCTCCATGACTTTCTAAGCCAAAGTAATTTTTCTCTGAACTTCCAAAATTTATTTATAAATAAGATCACATTTTTGAACCCTCAATTATAGGAGAAAGTGAACTTGAAACTATATTATGGTTGTAGTTTAACAGGCTGATCAGAAAGTAATGCGACTAATGAATATCTGATTAACTGGTTTAACTATTTTTAAGTGTTCATATTAAAAAGTGTAGACATCCTTATTTGTGTACCAGTCCAGGCCCAAAGTAGTCTTCCAAATTCCTCCCCCACTGTATCCCTTCACAGATCTAAATGGACTAACCCTGACTTTGTCCAGACAATACTGTCACCTAGAAGCCTCTACACCCTAACCAGCCTCTGAATACCTGGGTATCTGATTCAGCCATTAAAGCCCAATTCCAATGCCACTTCTCTGAAGCCATTCCTGAGGTCCTAGAGAAATTCTCTAATTTTTTTAAACTAACAAGACATTCTGCTTAAGCATCAATTTTGCAATTTAATGACAACTGTTTTCATCTGTGTCTGTGTCCTCCCCTACTAGACTGTAAGTCTTCCTGGTGAGGGGATATCTTTTACCCTCACTGCATTCTACTTTATTCTTTCCCCAATCCCAACACTTAGCACAATGCCCATCAAGACACAGAAAAATGAAAAATATTTAATGACATCTAATATCCCCTAATACAACTGAAGCATCTTAAGGGAAAGAAAAAATGGCAAAGGAATAAAAAAAAAGAAATTAACACAAACTTCAGGCACCTATTTTTAAATTAAAACTGCAGATCAAGAATGTGTAAATCGTCAATGTTCATGCAATATAACATTGTATAGTGACAAAGGCAAACTATCTAAAAAACTACATTACACAGTATAGACGAATCTGACAAATTATTTTAAGTGACAGAACCAGTCAAAAAAGGAATATATGTTGTATGATTCCATTTATATTAAATCCAAGAATATATGCTATTAGATACCAGGATAATGGTTAACACTAGAGGAGGATGAAAGAGAGAGGCTTTTGGGATGCTGATAATATTCTGCTTCTTGATCTTGCAGCTGGTTACCAAGCATTCAGTTCAGTTATGAAACACCATAATATATGTACTTTTCTATAAGATATTAATATTTAAATCAGAAATTTTGAAAGAGTTGAAATGTTCATCATTTCTCTGTTTGAAAAAAATGTTAAGGCCAAGAATATATCTAAAATCCTAAAAGCATTATCACTGTAGAAATTTATAATATAACTATGGACAGTAGACCAATGCTTAATTCTGCTAGCAAAAACAATGCTATGATACTTTATTGTCCTTTAACCAACCATTTACTGCCCTTTTTTAAACATCTCATATCAAAAAAAGAGTCAAGTTAAAATTTAAATTAATTGCTCAAGATTTATGTCATTAATTATTATTTGTCACTGCTTTTCTCACCACACCCTACACATTTCAGTCCTGTTCGAAGGAACTAAAAGAGCTAAAGTTAACCTGATATAAAAAAATGAAAAAAATTTTTTGAAAAGTTTATTTTTTTATGTTTGAAAACTATGTAATATAGAATGAAAGATACAATGTAACCAAAATATTTTGAAAAAAATAAAATCTAAGAAACTGGAGTTTTGTAATAGCTTGCTCATTCAGGTTAAAATATATTAACATGAACATTTAAATGGGAGAGAAATAACTTTTTTTAAATGTTACTTAAGCCACATATTTTAAAAATGACCAAACCCGATTAAATTAAATATTATTTGTTTGCAGCTTCATATATAATTAATCTCAATGTAGAAATATTTTAAAACAAAAATTATACACTATTTTGCTGATTTAAGTAAAATCTAGATTTTCATTACTAACTCAAACGTACCAACTAAAATATTTTCAATGTGCTATAAAATGCCTTTGTTTCAAATGCTGTGGCCTGTAGTAAATATGCTCTTGTCATTACTGCATGAAATATAAACACAGCTTCATAAATGTGCTTTAAGAAACTCTGAAATGTCAATTTTAAAAGTCCAAATGAAACAGCTTGTATAATTTGAGGAAGGGAGAGACCATGAATGGGGACAGAGCTGACATAATCCTCACTCACTGCAACAGTTAAATAGAATTCTCAGTTCTCATATGATTTCTATTTAATTCAAGTATTATATGATGTATTTTATCTGGTATTTTATTCATTTCATTTAACTAAGATACATCTCAATTTATTGAGTTTTGTACTGATTACTTTCAATTTAGAGCTGCTAAGAATAATTATAGTTTACTTTGTATTTGCTAAGGAAAACGATTTAAAGAAACTATTTCAAAACAACATACTTCTGTAAAGCATAGCAAAAATACCACTGAAATAATGTAGAAGTGGTCTTAACTACAAAAAAAGAAAATCACATCCAAATAAATATTAGCATTCTGTGATCTCATGCTTTTAGTATTTAATTGGAATATTTTCATTTAGATGTCAGCAGATATATTTTAAACCAAATTTGGCAATATTTAGAGTAAGCCTTACACATCCTTGACATAAGTCTTACCTATTTAAATATTCAACTTTTTTCATAATTCACTTTGGAAATTTTGGCTGTTTTATTTTTAAAAAGAACTTAAGTGTTTCCCACGGTGAACTGCATTGTATCTAATAAACTTTTAGGGTCATGAGTGATAAATAAATCAGCAGATACAAATATCTATTAAAGTTGATACTGACTTATCAACTGGGACATATCCCATGGTATTTTGTAATAGATCAGAATATAATACTTGGCTCAAACGCAACATGTAAACAATAATAAAAAGTTGAAAAGTGAATCTCTACACAGCATAAGTGCCATATGAGGACTATGGATGACTAAGGACAAAATTAAACTTATCAATTAAGAATAAAGTAATTTAACAGTGATTTCACTTTATAGAAGAACTAGTTCCAAGACTGAATTAACTTCAAGTTCTATATTTTCTTAATTTTCTGAATCAACAGGCAAATTTCTTTGAAAATGTTAGCATTTACTTTACAAATTTCATTTTAAAAGTTATATATTATTAAAGGAACTATATTTTTAACAAATGAAGTACTTTAGATAAAGAAGTCAAATCTATTTTCTGAAAGTTATGTTGCTTTTCATAAATAACTAATGAAAATACATCCTACAAAAATAAGCTTAATACTAATTAGGAGGAAAAAGCAAAGATGTATTCCCAATAATTGAAATGATCCAAATTTTAAAATACAGAAGTATTTCACTAGAATATAATTTCATTTATTTAAATCTTATTTCATACACTTAAACAATTATTTCTTTAATATTAAAAACACTGCTTTCAACTAAAAGAAAAAGGTATGATTAGTAACTATTGACTCTCTTTCTATAAATCTCTTTTAATTCAGGAAGAATGACCTCCAAATAAAGGAATCCAATACTAAATGAAAGTAAGGGCTAAAATCAGTTTCTGCCCAAATGCAGAGTGACTGTAAACAGACATGTCAAATATACTAAATCTATGTCATGGATATACTTTACTCAGTGGTTAGGAATACACACGAAATTGTTACTTAGTTGAAAAATACTTTGGCCTTGATATTATTTGCAACTTATTAAAAAATCTTTGTAACCTCTCAAAAAAGAAAAAAAAAAAAAAAGAAAGTACTTGCCCTGGAGTTCCTATACAATGTGAAAAAGCAACATTTTACTATAGCTGCGATATGGATTGATAGTTATTACCCCAACAACAGTTATCACCACCACAAATACTATAACCTAATAGATTTCAGATATTTAAAAGAGATTTTTAACGTCTCAGTAAAAAAAAGATACATGAAGTATTAACTTCACATATTTTTCTAAGGTTTTATATAAAACTAACACACTGGCATAAGACAGATACGATTGGGTTTTTTCCCCTCCTAAGATAATAAGTGAAAATTACCATAAACCATACTTTAACACAATACTTACCAGCATGTGGACAGTTTCAGAAGTTTACCATAAAGAGCAGTGCTGAAAGAGGGAATAATCGGTACAGGTATGCAGTAAGATCCCCTACAATCCAAAGAGGTCAGTCCTGCCTGGAAACCAAATATCTGCAACAAAAAGAAAAGATCCAAATGTTCACAGAGACAAAGTTTTAGTAAGCACAGGATGAAATACGTCAGTTTCAATTTGCTCTACAACAGCTGCACACTAAATATGTTCTGATGTCTTTTTCCACTTCCCAAACATCAACATTTTCTTTTATTAAATCTGACATTAACTAAGTCAGAATTAAGAAATTTAAATACACAATATTTCTTTCATATCCCTGCAAGATTACTCTTCTTTTGACCAATTTTAGGTTTCACATTTTATTTCTATACATAACTCTCATTTAGCATTTTGTCTGCTAAAATGCACATATTCTCTGTTAAACTGACTACATTGTGCACATCACAGACATTGTTAATAAATCATTGTTATATCATTTTATTCCTAAAAGAACACTAACTACAACAAAAACAATCTTAGAAAGTATTTTGCCTTCAACTTACAGTATGCACACACAAAAAGGATATCCAAACATATCCTAAATAATGTTACATCTTTTCCCTTTCTTTTGTGAAAATAATGGTAGGGCTGAGGTTTTTCACCTCAGGAAATTTGGTACATGGCATAAATTACTCTTTATAAGTTTATACTTAAAACTAGCATGTCACGCTCAAAAATTTTATAAGCAGTCCCTGAAATTCCTAAAAACTACATTTGCCTTAATAGGAAGAATCAATGTAACATCACATTTTACATGAAACGTTGCAGAGAACTGAATATATTTCTTCTTCCATTATTTTCAATAAAGTAAATGTCTCAAACAAGAAACACTGACACACAGAGATACAAAACAAAGAGTTACTGTTTTCCAACAACATGCAAAAGCCGTTTAACCCCAACATTTGTTTCATTATTATTTTTTATTCCTTGGGTTTATAAAGCACTAACTTTCTTATCTCTAGGATTAATATTAGCTGCTAAATTCTACAGTGAAACATGTTTAAAATATACCTCAGTAACTAATTTCCAATACAAAATACTTTCATTTAATGAACATAAACTAATGATCAATTTCTTAGAAAGTAATATTAAACTGCTTCCAAACAGTTTCAAAAAGCTATTCTGCTCCTACCATTCATCAAACTGACAATGTCAAATCTTTTCCTGTAAAGTCAGTTTTCAGTGAACGAAGTAACATTTTGGAAAATGAACATTAGTTAGAATTTTGTACTTTCAAAGAAAAACTGCATTTCAAAGGGACTACCTACTTAATTACTATCAAGAAAAATGAAAGTGATATACCTATTGATTACTATAAATCCCACTATTAACCAAGATGCAAGAAATAAAGAACTGAGAAGAAAAAGAAAAAAGCATGTTTCTAATACTTAATTGATCAGCCTTAAAAATTAAGTTATTCCACATTTATATTCTTTGAAGACTTGCTCTAAGCAACACTATATGCAAAGAACTTCTGGGCACTGTACAATTTCAGCATTTCATATTTCCTCTGAAAGGGCCAATATTTAAAAGTTTCTGAAATTTGCAATTATTAATACCACTTAATACAAAGCATGATTATTCAAACGATGCCCAACCTCCAAATATTTCTAGAATATGAATCAGGGTAATACTTTATCAAACTAGATTATCTGTGTTCAACTAAGAACTCTCTCAAGTCACCTTCTAATACTCTATAAATGTCCCAACAGTATAATCACAGACACTATCATTAAGTACTCAGATGGAAACTGGGTGTTGAGGAGATCCCCTGCTGGTTGTCTGCAGAACTGCAAAGGACTGTGGGGAAGGTCCTGCATATTATTCTGTAATTTTTTTAAGCTTTTACTAAATGTACATGTTGTCCAGAGATGACTCCACAGAACATTCAAGCAAGTATAAATTACAGTGAAATCAAAAATAATTATTTCAAAATAACCATCAAAAATAATTATTTCAAAATAACCAATTTCAACTCTCTTTTAAATCACAGCAGTAAGACACACAGATTTTCAATACCTATATAACCAAATAACTTGTCAACAACCCTTGACCAAGATTACAAATACTTTATCTAGAAAAAGGAAAACCAGCACAGTATGAATTGAGGTTGTTTTCACCAGGATTGTTCATATATTCAGAAATAGAATAAAAATACTTATTAACAACACTGCAAACCAACAGTTTGAGGCATCAAGAATGTATGAAGCAGTAAGCCCAACTACTAATAGAAGTTTTAGCTGAAGGAAATGCCAACTTGACTAAGATGACTTACACATGACATTAAATGGAAAGTTAAATATGCAGTGCCACCTTTTAAAGAATCCAATAAGAAAACAATTTAACTAAATCACCTCATTTTACATATGGGAAAAATGAAGTCTAAAAAGGATAAAGGACTTCTTCATAATTACCTATTGCTGGAACAGCAATATGATGTTTCATTTGATTTAGCTCATCTATCAGCTCACAATTTCACTCTGCCTTGCTTCCTCTCTCTATTCCCTGCTTCCCCTCTCCAAAAAAATATGGCTGATTCACCACTTACTCTTAAAGAAAAAACAATCTTTCTCATCACTACCTCTCCCCTCCAACCATCAGTAAAATTCCATTTCTCATCTGTCATCAGCAAAAATCTTGAAAAAGTAGGCTGGAAAATGCCACCTTTTTTTTTCATTGCCTACTCATTCCTTAAACCCTCTAAATCTAGTTTCTATTCATGTATCCATTGAAACAAAAAGAAACACTGGACTGAAACTGATACTTATATTCTTTTCTTATGGAGAGAAATTAAGTATTTTCTCCTAATTTTTTTCCACCAACAATTTAAGTGAGGAAACAATAAATAAGTAATTTTTTTCATCACCCAGAATTTTTTAAATGAATGTCATGTTGTCACCTATACTTTTAATGAAATAAAATCCTTCAGAATCCACAAGGAACGCTTACAACTCAACAATAAAAAGACAAAATAACTTCATTTTAAAATGGGCAAAAGATTTGAATATTCTCCAAAGAAGATATACAAATGGCCAAGAAGCAGATGAAAAAAAAATGCTCAACATCATTAGTCACTAGGGAAACATATATCAAAACCATAAGGAGATACCTCTTCACAACCACCAAGATGATTAAAATCAAAAAGACAGTAGTAACAAGTGTCAGTGAGGATGTGGAGAAATAAGAACCCTAATTCACTACTAGTGGGACAGTAAAACAATGCAAGAATCCCTTTGGAATAAAAAGTTTGGCAGTTCCTAAAAATGTTAAAGATACAGTTACCATAGAACAGGCAGCTCGACACCTAGGTATACACCCAAGGGAAATGAAACCTGTGTTTATACAAAAACCTATACAGAAATGTTCATAGCTATATTATTCTTAATAACCAAGAACTGGAATCAACACAAATGTCCACCAACAAGATAAATGGATAAACAAAATATAGTATATATCTAAACAATGCATTATTCAGTCACAAAAAGGTAATGAAGTACCGATACATGTTACAGAATAGATGAACCTTGAAAAACATTATGCTAAGCGAAAGGAGCCAGCCACAAAAAACCATATGTTGTATGATTCCATTTATATGAAATATCCAGAATAGGCAAATACATAGAGACAGAAAGAGATTAGTGTTTACAGGGGGTAGGAGGAGTCAATGGAGAGTAAATACTAATGGTTTCTTTATGGGGTGATGAAAATATTCTGGAATTAGATAGTGGTGATGGTTGCTTTAACTCTGTGAAAATATTAAAAATCACTAATTTCTATTATTTAAAAAAGGTGAATTTATGGTATGTAAATTATTTCAATAAAATTATTTAAAAATTTAAAACCTTACAACATAACTAAAGTTTACCTGATCCATGACCCTCACGCTAGTCTCATTGGCATCCCCACCAAGCCTAGATGCCCAGATCACCCAAATCTACTTTCAGGAGTTCAGAACGTATCCCGCCCTTTTGTTATACCTTTATAAACCCTTTTGTATCTGTGAACAATCTTTAGCACTATTTTGTTTTCTTAATTTACATAAATGGCATCATACTATATATACCATTATGCTTCCTGACATTCCCACCAAAAATTATGCCTCAGAGAGCTATCCATGTGGGTATTTATATTTATGTACCTCTAGCTGTACATATCTGCATATGCAAAAACTTGTCTGGGACAAGGGTCAACAAACTACAGTATACAGGTCCAATTCTAACCACTGTCTGTTTTTGTACTACCTACAAACTAAGAATAATTTTTACACAAGTACATTTATAACTGAACTGATGACAGGGAATACTAAGTTGAAACCCCAATTAGGTGAAATGTTATCCCAAGAAAAAGAATTCCTTCTTCTCATTAGTAAAACTGTATTACAAAAAAAGAGTCCTATCTTACATTTTGAATTCTGTCAACTCAAGATTCATGGAAATTTGTTCTATTATTTAAGTACCTACACAATACCCTAAATTTTGCCTCTTGGCCCACAAAGCCTAAAACATTTACGATCTGAACCTTCAGAGAAAAGTCTGCTGGCCCCTGCTATAGTATATATATAGAAAATTGGAATGGATGGGTGTAAGGTAGATGTGTTTTCAAATTTATTAGATTCTGCGAAAGCACTCTCCAAAATGATACCAATTATATATCCACCAGCCATGTGTGAAAGCACAATTCCTTGAAACCCCCAGGGAAAACTATTTACTGGAGGTCAAAAACTCCCAAATCCAAAAAATTCAAAGGGTTCTGATTCTACTATAACCTTCCTGATCTCTCTGAAGCATCTGCCATAGCTGATCCTTATAAGTAAAAGGCCTTAAATTTATACATTTTTCTATAGTTTACATAATGCTTTCACTAACTTATTTTTTATATATGTTTCAAACTTTAGGTGCCTTTCAATGTCTTAGCTACTTGATGCCACACTTATTCAAAAATGGGTTTAGCATTTAAATACAGAGGACTTGGTAAGACATATGAAAGTTTCACCTGCATGTTTTCTTCCATGCCAACTCTCAATTAATAAACTTCATTACATGAAGTGGGAACTATATACTATTTTGTCAAATAGTCAATACAGTCACATTTACGTACACAAAATTAAAACTTAAGCATTTATTTGAGTATTTAATTGAAAATTACTTGAGTCTAAAATGCCAAAGACACATGAAATAGACATTTAAATCCTCCACTGTAATATTTCAACACTGTAATAATGAAAATTACACTTTGAAAACTTCCTCAAACGTTACAGTAATCATCCCAAGTACTGCTATAAACTTCAAAACAAATCGGTATTTTTCACCAGTTCCAAACAGTCACAAAACTAAAACGCTCTATCAAGTCCTGAAAGTTTTTTTAAAATGTACTAGGTCACTGAAGAAGCACCAGAAATGCAATGAACTTTTTTTTAATGTAATCAAGTGGTCAAGACTAAAGACTTTATTTTTTAGAATATTCAATATTCTTTTTTTTTCTTTTTTTGGCTGTACGCAGGCCTCTCACTGTTGTGGCCTCTCCCGTTGCGGAGCACAGGCTCCGGACGCACAGGCTCAGCGGCCATGACTCATGGGTCCAGCCGCTCTGCAGCATGTGGGATCTTCCCGGACCGGGGCACGAACCCATGTCCCCTGCATTGGCAGGCGGACTCTCAACCACTGCGCCACCAGGGAAGCCGCGAGAGTATTCAATATTCTTAATACCAATGAAAAGTTTTTCTACATATATTATACTATGCCCAACACCTGACTTCCTGGGACATTTAACTTATCCATTATAGCTGTAGTCAAACTTACCAAAACTTTATCTAGACTACACTGTAACTCTTACATTTCCCTGGAAATTCATTTAACATATTAACAAGTAGTAGTGGTAAACAACTATTCCAATAACTTTTATGTCAGTATGAATGACAACCATATTGGTGACCAATAGCTTTGGTGACCATTTTCCTTGAGGATAGGGCATGCCTGTTTCATCTTTAATGCTGAGTGTCTGCAGTATGGAAAGAACTCAGTATTTACCAAATGAATGAATCCCACGAAAGTAGAATACCTTGGAAAGAACTGCCTAAAATTATACTTGCTTTGATAAAACAAGGCAAATATTCTTAACAATATAACCTGATATTCAAGTTGTGCCAATATTAAAAAAAAATCATACACCTTGGTGTATTAATTGTGGGAGTGAATAAAAAAGCACAAGTATGTATCTAACTTTCTAAAATACCTTCTGCTACTCTCTGCATGACATAAAACACTTGTTACAGATCATTATAATAATTATGTCCAAAGAATCATACTTTCCTGTGTCCACACCCCTTTGTAACATAATACTGTCAACTCCTCCATCAAGGAAGTAGAATTTCCTTCTCCATCATCTTAAAAATGGGCTTTGCATGGACATCTAGAAAAAGATGAGTTTTTCCACTCTACATGGTTTGAAAACAATCAAATTTTAACACCTTAAATTTAAATATGCCTGGAGGTGATCTAAAACTAATATCTTTAAATTGCTTTCTTTTTACTCTACAAAGACACAAATATTGGGCTTCCCTGGTGGCGCAGTGGTTGGGAGTCCGTCTGCCGATGCTGGGGACACGGGTTCGTGTCCCAGTCCGGGAAGATCCCGCATGCCGAGGAGGGACTGGGCCCGTGGGCCATGGCCACTGAGCCTGCGCGTCCAGAGCCTGTGCTCCGCAGCGGGAGAGGCCGCGACAGTGAAAGGCCAGCGTACCGGAAAAAAAAAAAAAGACACAAATATTTAAGAACTTCAAAACATCAAACTATAAAGCATGAAACAATAAAGCCAGAAGTCTATTTTTGGAGTTCTCTAATTTTCAGTACTTTACATAAAATTTAGTGCATTTTTAGTACTTATTTTTTTTTACATCTTTATTAGAGCATAATTGCTTTACAATGGTTTTCCACTTTCTGCTTTATAACAAAGTGAATCAGTTATACATATACATATGTCCCCATATCTCTTCCCTCTTGCATCTCCCTCCCTCCCACCCTCCCTATCCCACCCCTCTAGGTGGTCACAAAGCACGGAGCTGATCTCCCTGTGCTATGCGGCTGCTTCCCACTAGCTAGCTATTTTACGTTATGTAGTATATATATATGTCCATGCCACTCTCTCACTTTAGTACTTATTCTTGATTTCAACTTGACATAGCTTCCTTTAGTCCATAAAACAGAATTTAATTAGGTACATGCTATCTCTACTTAGATTATACATGTGTATTTGCTTAGCAAAAACACTTATTACTCAACATCTGAGCTTATCTATTTGTAAGTACCTACGGTGGGATGTATCACATATTTATTAAAAAAAAAAAAGATGGAAGAGCTGAGCAAAGTCTCCAATAATTAACTTTACATAACTTGATTTAAAGTAATAAAGTTTTCCTTGGCATTAAGAAATTAACATGAATTCAATAAGAAGAAAATGACTAAAAAAAAATGTATTAAACTTGCTTTATAAAACATTGTCTCTCACAAATATTCACCTCAAAGAAATCATGAATCTTTTTTTTTAAGAAATCATGAATCTTTTAAAACATCCTTAGTGCTCTTTTACATTGCTTATAATCAATGATATATGCAATCTTCAAAAATTATAATTACTATTATCTTACGGATATCAAGCTATTAACACCAAATAACTGAAGAAATCTTTTAAATAGGTACACTTTTATTTTTATATTAATTATGCTGAATAATGAATATACCTATCATATCTTATTTAAATCTCATCTTACAGGGTACTAATTCTGTAAAATTACAACTCCAAGAAAAAAAAGATTTAATTCTCCCGAAGCCAACCAAATACTAATACACAAGAAAATTCACTTTTCATACCTTAAGGTAGCAATGTGCATAGCAATAATGAAGCAGATTATCAGAAGGCTGAGTAAGGCTGCTGACCACATGCACCAAATGTTCAGCATACATCGGCACAGAATGTTCCAGATTAATTTTATCCACCAGTATCTGAATGGATGGCAAAGGCCGAAGAGACTGGAAGTTTGTAGTATTCATGAAATTACTTGAGTTCTAGAAAATAATAGTGTTCAGTTTATATTTCAGGAGAAAGTAACTGATGTGCAACGCCCTCTATACAAGCTTCAGAGTGACACATTATGCAGTGATATCAAATCATCCTAGAAATGATGCCTTTCTATGGGACTCTCTTACTGTAACCAAATAGAAACACCTTCTACCTATTTTTAGTTATATACCAGATTTCAAAGAATGCCTATTTACTGTGAAATTATCAATGCCCTTTTAGCTAAAGCTTTTTATTTTTTCAGTCAACTAGAATATTGTCACAACGTGCCTCAGTACATTGAAGGTATTTTCTTAAGCTCAATAATTCACACACAAAAAAAAATCCTAGATATTTCAGAGCCTTTATCTTCTTTCCCTTTATACACATTTAGATGACTAAACGACTAAGTGCACTACTCAAGACAATCTGAAAGATACAATAAGCAAAGTTTGCAGGACAGAAAAATTTCCGATCCACATCTTATCTACTAATATTAAACATGCTAAAGGCTCATAAAGTCCTAAGAATCTCGAGGTAGGCTTCATATTTTCAGCGTTACAGAATCTTTCCAAGCTTCCAAGTAAATGCAGATAAATTTCAACATGTCCAGGGTGTGAACCCAATTAGCAAGCCACCCCTTCCAGCCCTTGAACTTATTCCCATACCTGTAGCTCTCAATGAGGAACAGTATGACCCTCCATCCAGAGGTGTGGAAAGAACAGTTTAATTGTTTTATCTGTTTCATTATCATAATAATAGGGGAACAGTACTGGCATTTAGCAGGCATTGGCTAAAGATGGTAAAACTACATAATACTTCCCTAGTCCAAAAAGCCAATACTACCATTATTGAGAAACACTGTACCTAAAAATAAGTTCTTCCTTTTTGACTCATTAATAATTTTTAAACCATCACATATTGAGCAATTCCTTTACTAAGGGACTTTATTTTGGATTATTGAGATATAATATACAGTAAAGCACAAAATCTTAAACATAGAGTTCAACAAATTGTTATGTATGTAACCACCACACATTTCAAGCACCCTAAAAGGGTTTCCTATATCCCTTCTCAGGTAATATCAAATCCCCACCAGGGGTGGTCAATATTCTTTTGTCTGTTCTTCGATTTCATTTAAACAGAATCACACAGTACATACTCATGTCTGCCTTCTTTCATTCAACATATCTCTGAGCATTATCTACTGTTCACTCTTTGAGTTAACACTTATCATTATGGAATGACTCTTTATTTCTATCAATACCTCTTGTCTTAAGCTCTACATTTTCTGATATTAAAATAACCACTCTATCTTTCCTTTGATTAGCACTTAAATGGTGTATCTTTTTCCATCCTTTTATTTCTAGTTTGTGTTATAGTTTTCAGCTCCAGAATTTCATTTTGTTCTTTTTTTAATGGATTGAGGTCTTTTGAAATCTTCCACTTTTTTGTCTCTTTCTTGAACTTATTAACCATAGTTAAAGTACTGTCATATTTCAATTCTTCTCCACTGAAATTTTCCCCAGATGATCTCTTTACCCAGCAATACAATGAACAATTATGAGTGGCTGATAGAGAGCAAATATACAAAATGAAACTGATATATCTTAATTCTTTGCCATACTTCCATAAGTTCTTTTTATTTAAAGTTAGGACAATTTTTACTTCCATAATCATCATCATGTCACCATTAAAAGACATATAACCCCCAAAATAATAAATTAAAGATAACAGATAATACCTTATATGTATATGGCAGACTCAGAAAGCAATACATTGTATACAGACCTAAAATATTAAGCAACTAATAAGTCCTCATTAAAAAACAGTAATAATCACTGGGTTCCTAATATGTGCAAAATGGTTTACATGCATTATCTCACTGAATATTCAAAATCATTCTAGGAGCTAGGTACTTTGGGGGAACTGCTCTATGCCAGCACCCAGACAATCTTAAAATCCATGTAGCCCACAAGGCAAGGCTAAACCACACAAGACATAAGCCTTGGTGGAGCACCCTATGATATTATCAGAACAGGGGAAAATAGGCGGTCTTGTGCAGAACTGCTAAAACACCATTTCTCAGTCGACTTCTCATCTTGAGAAACACTGCTATGGGGAAATTTTCTCATCAGCATCCCTCATTCATGGGGCTTTCCATCTACTCTCTCAGAGTACAGCTGTAGGCTATGTAACTGCTTAGCTGCAGTGTGGAACTGAATCCTTGCCAACAAGGTACCCTACCATGTGCCCTGCAGGTCATTTGGCACTCTAGATTCAGGGTTGTCCTGAAAGGGACAAGGCAAGCCAACACCATTACTGATTTGCTTTTGCTGTCTATGTAAGTAATAAACTATCTGAATCTATCAGGGCTTGTTGCTTCTTTACTGGCTGACTCTGTCAGCCTACATGAAAAATATAATTTTCTTTTGTTTTTCAGAAAAGGAAAACAAGGCTTAGAGATATAAAGCAGTGTCCTAAGGTGTCATAGCTTGTACATGGTCTGACAACAAGGCAAATGCTCTTCAACATTTCTTTATAGAACCTTAGCTTGAGGTTATTTTTTTAATCTATTTATTTATTTATATAATATATATAAATTATTTTCTAAGAATTAATAATCGTAGTTACATTGCTTTAACTTCATCATGGATAACTATTATATATAGACAGATATTCTGATATTCTATTACTTAATCAACTTCCTCTTACAATATCACAGGACCAATAAATATACATGTATGAGAAAACAAGTAGTGAATGACAAAATATACCTTTTCTCCCATAATGACAGGTAGCAAATGATCCAGCAAGTTGAATTCAGCCATGAAAATTGTAAAGGTACATTTGAGGAGAGTAATACTTGTATGTCGAGTAGGAATATATTCCTCCAAAGATGCCACTTCTTCAGGATTCAGCATTGTTTCACTTTCACCCTTAATATCTAAAATGAAATAATAAAAATGCAATGAAAATTTATTTTTAAATAATTTTCTTAATGAAAAAATTCATCAGTTCTCCAAATTTTAAGGTCAAATTCTTTTTTTCAACAATGAAGCAGTTGTAAAAATGTTGCCTTAAAGAAGAATAAATTACTCTAGAAATGTATGCCTTTGCTATGTAAAAATTTGTTTTATATTTTAAAATATTTTAAAGAAATTTTTAATCTCTGTCATCAAAAGAATAACAGCTTCCTTTCATAAAAACACCACTGAGATAATGCAAATTCAAGCCATAGACTAGGAGAAAATATTTGCCATAGACAGACACATAGATAGACATAGGTATATGCATAAAGGACTTGTACACACAGCATATTAAAAATTTAAAACTACCTAAAAATCAAAAATAAACCAATAATTCAATGGAAAAATGGGCAAAAAAGCCTTGAACAAGCAAAAGATAATATATCCAAATGGTTAAAAGTTATTTCAAAAGCAAGTTAACATTGTTAGGTATCAGATAACTGCAAATAATGTCACGATGTGGTAGCACTACACATCCACTGGAAAAGCTAAAATGAAAAAGACTAAGAATACTAAAAGTTGGCAAATACGTATCAGCAAACTTTTTCTATAAAGAGCCATATAGAAAATACTTTAGGAGGGACTTCCCTGGTGGTGCAGCAGTTAAGAATCCACATGCCAATGCAGGGGACACAGGTTCGAGCCCTGGTCCGGGAAGATCCCACATGCCAAGGAGCAACTAAGCCCGTGCGCCACAACTGAGCCTACGCTCTAGAGCCCACGAGCCACAACTACTGAAGCCAGTGCTCCACAACAAGAGAAGCCACTGCAATGAGAAGCCCGCACACCGCAACAAAGAGTACCTCCTGCTCGCTGCAACTAGAGAAAGCTCACGCACAGCAACGAAGACCCAACACAGCCAAAAATAAGTAAATAAATAAAATTTAAAAAAAAAAAAGAAAGAAAAGAAAATACCTTAGGGGACTTCCCTGGTGACACAGTGGTTAAGAATCCACCTGCCAATGCAGGGGACACGAGTTCAAGCCCTGATCCAGGAAGATCCCACATGCCGTGGAGCAACTAAGCCCATGGGCCACAACTACTGAACCTGCACTCTAGAGCCCGCGAGCCACGACTACTGAAGCCCGCGCGCCTAGAGCCTATGCTCTGCAAGAAAAGCCAGTGCAATGAGAAGCCCATGCACCACAACGAAGAGTAGCTCCTGCTCACCACAACGAAGAGTAGCCCCCGCTCGCCACAACTAGAGAAAGCCCACGCACAGCAACGAAGACCCAATACACCCAATACAGCCAAAAAATAATTAATTAATTTTAAAAAAATACTTTAGGCTTTGTGGGTCATACAGCTTGCCCCAATTACTCAATTCTGCAACTGTAGTACAAAAGCAGTCACAGACAACACATAACTAAATGAGCAAGACTATGTTCCAATAAAACTTTACCTGTGAAAACTGAAAATTAATTTTCATATAGTTTTCATGCGTCACAAAATATCAATCTTTTTTGTATTTTTTCCAACTATTTAACATGCAAAACCCATTATCAACTCTTAAGCTGTACAAAAGGAGGCAATAAGTCATAATTTGCTAACCCCCTGATCAAGGGCAACTAAAACTCTCCTACACTGCTGGTAGGAGTGTAAAGTGATTCAACCAAATTGAGAACAGTCTGGAGATATTTACTAAAGGTGAACATACATGATCGTTTTACCTAAGTGATTCCACCCTTAAATTCCCAACAGAAATTAGTATATATGTTAATCAAAAGGTATGTACTAGAATGTTGGTAGCATCACTACCATAATAACCAAAAACTAGAAACTAACCAAATACTCATCAACAGTAAAATGGATAAATAAGTTATGGTATATTCACAAAATGGGATACTAAAAAGAAATGAGAATGAATCCCACAAACATAATGTAAGCTAAAGCCACAGGCAAAAGAGTATATACTGTGTGATTACATTTACATGAATTCTAAAATATGTCAAACTAAATCTAGGATGTTAGAAATAAGGAGGGTGGCTACCCTCGGGGTTCAGAGTAATAACCAAAAGAGGGTAAGAAGGAGAATACTGGAGTTGTGGTAAGGTTCCATTTCCTGAACAGTTAGCCACATAGATGTGGTTAAGTTTACAAAATTCACAAAACCATACCCTTAGTTTTGTGTGCTTTCCAGTATGTATCTTATACTTCAATAATGAAGTAAAAAAAAAAAAGGGAGGGGGGGAACTGCTAACTACTCAGAGAACTGCCTGTACAAAGTCAGTTAGCAGCAGTTACTTTATAGAGATCATAAATATTTCTGAAATGATAAACTGCTTCAAGTAAAAATTCATTTTATACAAACGTGTGTGTGTGTGTGTGTGTGTGTGTGTGTGGCGTAATTCCACTGTGGAAGAGATTGCTAATTGCAATCTTTTCTTCTTCCTTTTAGCAATAAAACTCTCTGAATTTTAAGTGAGGTATATGGACTCCGTCTAGAGAATACATTTTCCAGCCTCCCTGGCTGCTGGGTGCAGGGACATGTTACTAAGTTTGGGTCAATAAGATGACAGAGCCATGTCATTAAGTGAAACTACATGTCTACCGTTTTCTCTTGTTCCCCCTTCCTGTTGATTAAAATTAGACACTGTAATGGTGAGCCAACACCGACCATGTAGATGAAGTATACCTCAGAGGATGGTGGAAAAACAAGATAAAAGGAATTCTGGGTCTAAGACCACATCATGAAAGAGAGTCACCCTAGTCCCCTGGAGTACCTACCAGCTTGGGTTTTAACATGAGAAAAATTAATTATATACTATTTTTTGTATGAACATTAGTTCTCATTTCTCTGGGATAAATGCCCAGGAATGCAGTTGCTGGGCTATATGGCAGCTGCATGTTAAGTTTTATAAAGAACTGCCAAAACGTTTTTAGGAGTGGCTGTACCATTTTATATTCCCACCAGCAATGAATCAGTGATCCAGTTTCTTCACATCCTCCCCTACATTTGGTGCTGTCACAGTTTTCTGTTCTAGCCCTTCTGTACATACTATCCTAGCACTTATCAGAGTATCTGGCAATGGAGCAGGCATTCAAGCAAGGTGCAAGAAATGAATGCATGAACATATCAAGCACTTACAGCATTATGTTACGTGATTTTACATGCATTAGTCTTTGGAAGTAGGTCCTATAAGTGTATCATTTAGGACAACAGCAAATTTGCTGTGACAAGAGAAAATAACTGAAGTGTCAACAAAAACAATGCTTATTTCTCTTTCACTCAACAATCTGAGTCTAGAGGATCCATGGTGCCACCACACTACTGAAGACTTAGGCTCTCTCTATCTTATTGTTCTGCCATCCTCAGCATGCAGTTTTCATCTCAGAGTTGAAGCTAGCAGGTCCAGCCCTGCCATTATAATTGCTTTCCAGCAAGAAGGAAGGGAAACAGTAAAAAAGGAAGGCACACTCTTTTCCTTTTAAAGTACTGTCGCAAAAATTCACATGAAGTTTTGCTCCCATCCGGTAGCCAGAACCTAGTCATATGACTGCATTTGGGAAGTGAAGTCTATTTCTATCAAGAAAATTTCTATCATAGAAATTTCTATTACTATAAGAGGAGAATGGATACTGGGGAGACAATTTAACCAACTCTATCGCAATAATTAAACTCATAGAGACAGAGAAATGGAAAAATCAGTGATGTTGATTACTTCCTAAAGTCAGTAAGAAGTGGGGGTCAAACTCAGCCTGATGCCACAGGCTGAGGTCTTTATTATTCTATACTTCCTCATTATACTCTTAAGTCCTGCTCTAGAGTGCTTCATTGCATGAAAAGGAAATTTGTATTTTATGAAACTGTGATAACCTATCTTTATACCATGCAGAAAATATCAGTCACACAAAATTTTTTTACCAGTAGGACCTAAGTTTTCTTGAATTTTAAATTCATATGCTTAAAACCCATCTTCTTCATGTCTCCTCCTTAGAATACACTAAAGTGGAAAAATGGTCATATTTCAGGAGTATACAAGGGGAAGAGTATCAAAAGGTGACAACAAAATACTGACAGGCTTCCAGGAAGATGGTGGAGGAGTAGGACACGGAGATCGCCTTCCTCCCCACAGATAAAGCAGAAATACATCTACACGTGGAGCAACTCCTGCAGAGCACCTACTGAACACTGGCAGAAGACGTCAGACCTCCCTAAAGGCAAGAAACCCCCCACGTACCTGGGTAGGGTAAAAGAAAAAAAGAATAAACAGAAAGAATACGGACGGAACCTGCACCAGTGGGAGGGAACTGTGAAGGAGGAAAGGTTTCCACACACTAGGAAGCCCCTTCGCGGGCTGAGACTGCAGGTGGCTGAGGGGGAAAGCTTTGGAGCCGCAGAGGAGAGCACAGCAACAGGGGTGCGGGGGGCAAAGCATAGAGATTCCCGCACAGAGGATCGGTGCCGACCGGCACTCACCAGCCCAAGAGGCTTGTCTGCTCACCCGCCGGGGCGGGCGGGGCTGGGAACTGAGGCTCCAGCTTTGGTCGGAGCGCCAGGAGAGGACTGGCGTTGGCAGCGTGAACACAGCCTGAAGTGGGTAGTGCGCCATGGCTGGCCAGGAGGGAGTCCGGGAAAAAGTCTGAACCTGCCGAAGAGGCAAAACACTTTTTCGTACCTCTTTGTTTCCTGGTGCACGAGGAGAGGGTTAGATTAAAAGTGCTCCTTAAAGGAGCTCCAGAAACGGGTGCAAGCCGCGGCTAACAGCGCGGATCCCAGAGACGGGCATGAGACGCTAAGGCTGCTGCTGCCACCACCAAGAAGCCTGTGTGCGAGCACAGGTCACTATCCACACACCCCTTCCGGGGAGCCTATGAAGCCCGCCACTCCCAGGGTCCCGTGATCCAGGGACAACTCCCCCGGGAGAACGCACGGCGCGCCTCAGGCTGGTGCAATGTCATGCCGGCCTCTACCACCGCAGGCCCACCCCGCACTCCTCCCTCCGCCCGGCCTGAGTGAGCCAGAGCCCCCGAATCAGTTGCTCCATTAACCCCGTCCTATCTGTGTGAAAAACAGACACCCTTCGGCGACGTACACACAGAGGCAGGGCCAAATCCAAAGCTGAGCCCCTGGGAGCTGTGAGAACAAGGAAGAGAAAAGGAAATATCCCCCAACAGCCTCAGAAGCAGCAGATTAAAGCTCCACAATCAACTTCATGTACCTGCATCTGTGGGATACCTGAATAGACACGAATCATCCCAAATTGAGGAGGTGGACTTTGAGAGCAAGATTTATGATTTTTTCCCCTTCTCCTCTTTTGTGAGTGTGTATGAGTATGCTTCTGTGTGAGATTTTGTCTGTATAGCTTTGCTTCCACCATTTGTCCAAGGGTTCTATCCATCTGATTTCTTTTTCTTTCCTTTTTTAATTTTTTTCTTAATAATTACTTTTTATTTTAATAACTTTATTTTATCTTACTTTATTTTCGATCTTTCTTTCCTTCCTTCCCTCCTTTAGACAACGAATCATCCCAAATTGAGGAGGTGGACTTTGAGAGCAAGATTTATGATTCTTTCCCCTTTACCTCTTTTTCTGAGTTTGTATGTGTATGCTTCTGTGAGATTTTGTGTGTATAGCTTTGCTTCCACCATTGTCCTATGGTTCTATCCGTCTGTTTTTTCTTTTCTCTTAATAATTATTTTTTTATTTTAATAACTTTATTATATTTTATCTTATTTTACTTTATGTTCTTTCTTTTTTTGCTTCCTTCCTTCCTGCGTCCCTCCCTCCCTCCATCCCTTCCTTCCTTCTTTCTTTCTTTCTTTCTTTCCTTCTTGCTTGCTTCCTTTCTACTTCTATTAATTCTTTCTTTCTACTTTTTCTCCCTTTTCTTCTGAGCCGTGTGGATGAAAGGTTCTTGGTGCTGCAGCCAGGAGTCAGTGCTGTGTCTCTGAGGTGGGAGAGCCAACTTCACGACACTGGTCCACAAGAGACCTCCCACCTCCACATAATATTCAAACGGTGAAAATCTCCCAGAGATTTCCATCTCAACACCAGCACCAAGCTTCACTCAACAACCAGCAAGCTACAGTGCTGGACACCCTATGCCAAACAACTAGCAAGACAGGAACACAATCCCACCCATTAGCAAAGACGCTGCCTAAAATCATAATAAGGCCACAGACACCCCAAAACACACCACCAGACGTGGACCTGCCTATCAGAAATACAAAATCCAGCCTCATCCACCAGAACACAGGCACTAGTCCCCTCCATCAGGAAGCCTACAGAGCCCACTGAACCAACCTTAGCGACTGGGGAGAGAAACCAAATACAACGGGAACTACGAACCTGCGGCCTGCAAAAAGGAGACCCCAAACACAGTAAGATAAGCAAAATGAGAAGACAGAAAAACACACAGCAGATGAATGTGCAAGATAAAAACCCACCAGACCTAACAAATGAAGAGGAAATAGGCAGTCTACCTGAAAAAGAATTCAGAATAATGATACTAAAGATGATCCAAAATCTTGGAAACAGAATAGACAAAATTCAAGAAACATTTAACAAGGACTTAAAAGAACTAAAGAGGAAACAAATAATGATGAACAAAACAATAAATGAAATGCAAAATACTGCAGATGGGATCAAGAGCAGAATAACAGAGGCAGAAGAACGGATAGGTGACCTGGAAGATAAAATAGTGGAAAAAACTGCAGAGCAGAATAAAGAAAAAAGAATGAAAAGAACTGAGGACAGTCTCAGAGACCTCTGGGACAACATGAAACGCACCAACATTCGAATTATAGGGGTTCCATAAGAAGAAGAGAAAAAGAAAGGTACTGAGAAAATATTTGAAGAGATTATAGTTGAAAACTTCCCTAATATGGGAAAGGAAATAGTTAATCAAGTCCAGGAAGCACAGAGAGTCCCATACAGGATAAATCCAAGGAGAAATACACCAAGGCACATATTAATCAAACTGTCAAAAATTAAATACAAAGAAAACATATTAAAAGCATCAAGGGAAAAACAACAAATACACACAAGGGAATCTCCATAAGGTTAACAGCTGATCTTTCAGCAGAAACTCTGCAAGCCCGAAGGGTCTGGCAGGACATATTTAAAGTGACGAAGGAGAAAAACCTGCAACCAAGATTACTCTGACCAGCAAGGATCTCATTCAGATTTGACAGAGAAATTAAAACATTTACAGAAAAGCGAAAGCTGAGAGAGTTCAGCACCACCAAACCAGTTCTACAACAACTGCTAAAGGAACTTCTCTAGGCAAGAAACACAAGAGAAGGAAAAGAACTACAATAACGAACCCAAAACAATCAAGAAAATGGGAATAGGAACATACATATCGATAACTACCTTAAATGTAAATGGAATAAATGCTTCCACCAGAAGACACAGATTGGCTGAATGGATGCAAAAACAAGACCCATATATTTGCTGTCTACAAGAGACCCACTTCAGACCTAGAGACACATACAGACTGAAAGTAAGGGGATGGAAAAAGATATTTCATGCAAAGGGAAACCAAAAGAAAGCTGGAGTAGCAATTTTCATATCAGACAAAATAGATTAAAAATAAAGACTATTAGAAGAGACAAAGAAGGACACTACATAATGATCAAGGGATCCATCCAAGAAGAAGATATAACAATTGTAAATATTTATGCACCCAACATAGGAGCACCTCAATACATATGGCAAATACTAACAGCCATAAAAGGGGAATTCGACAGCAACACATTCATAGTAGGGGACTTTAACGCCCCACTTTCACCAATGGACACATCATCAAAAATGAAAATAAATAAGGAAACACAAGCTTTAAATGATACATTAAACAAGATGGACTTAATTGATATTTATAGGACATTCCATCCAAAATCAACAGAATACATATTTTTCTCAAGTGCTCATGGAACATTCTCCAGGATAGATCATATCTTGGGTCACAAATCAAGCCTTGGTAAACTTAAGAAAACTGAAATTGTATCAAGTATCTTTTCTGACCACAACGCTATGAGACTAGATATCAATTACTGGAAAACATCTGTACAAAATACAAACACATGGAGGCTAAACAATACACTACATAATAACGAAGTGATCACTGAAGAAATCAAAGAGGAAATCAAAAAATACCTAAAACAAATGACAATGCAGACACGATGACCCAAAACCTATGGGATGCAGCAAAACTAGTTCTAAGAGGGAAGTTTATAGCAATAAAATCCTACCTTAAGAAACAGGAAACATCTCGAATAAACAACCTAACCTTGCACCTAAATCAATTAGAGAAAGAAGAACAAAAAAACCCCAAAGTTAGCAGAAGGAAAGAAATCATAAATATCAGATCAAAAATAAATGAAGGAAACAATAGCAAAGATCAATAAAACTAAAAGCTGGTTCTTTGAGAAGATAAACAAAATTGATAAACCATTAGCCAGACTCATTAAGAAAAAAAGGGAGAAGACTCAAATCAACAGAATTAGAAATGAAAAAGGAGAAGTAACAACTGACACTGCAGAAATACAAAAGATCATGAGAGATTACTACAAGCAACTCTATACCAATAAAATGGACAACCTGGAAGAAATGGACAAATTCTTAGAAATGCACAACCTGCCAAGACTGAATCAGGAAGAAATAGAAAATATGAAAAGACCAATCACAAGCACTGAAATTGAAACTGTGATTAAAACTCTTCCAACAAACAAAAGCCCAGGACCAGATGGCTTCACAGGCAAATTCTATCAAACATTTAGACAAGAGCTAACACCTATCCTTCTCAAACCCTTCCAAAATATAGCAGAGGGAGGAACACTCCCAAACTCATTCTACGAGGCCACCATCACCCTGATACCAAAACCAGACAAGGATGTCACAAAGAAAGAAAACTACAGGCCAATATCACTGATGAACATAGATGCAAAAATCCTCAACAAAATACTAGCAAACAGAATCCAACAGCACATTAAACAGATCATACACCATGATCAAGTGGGGTTTATTCCAGGAATGAAAGGATGCTTCAATATATGCAAATCAATCAACGTGATACCCCATATTAACACACTGAAGGGGAAAAACCATATGATCATCTCAATCGATGCAGAGAAAGCTTTCGACAAAATTCAACACCCATTTATGATAAAAACCCTGCAGAAAGTAGGCAAACAGGGAACTTTCCTCAACATAATAAAGGCCATATATGACAAACCTACAGCCAACAGCATCCTCAATGGTGAAAAACTGAAAGCATTTCCACTAAGATCAGGAGCAAGACAAGGTTGCCCACTCTCACCACTACTATTCAACATAGTTTTGGAAGTCCCAGCCACGGCAATCAGGAGAGAGAAAGAAGTGAAAGGAATCCAAATTGGAAAAGAAGAACTAAAACTGTCACTGTTTGCAGGTGACATGATACTATACGTAGAGAATCCTAAATATGCTACCAGAAAACTACTAGAGCTAATCAATGAATTTGGTAAAGTAGCAGGATACAAAATTAATGCACAGAAATCTCTGGCACTCCTATACACTAATGATGAAAAATCTGATATCAAGAAAATTCTCCCATTTACCATTGCAACAAAAAGAATAAAATATCTAGGAATAAACCTACCTAAGGAGACAAAAGACCTGTATGCAAAAAATTATAAGACACTGATGAAAGAAATTAAAGATGATACAAATAGATGGAGAGATATACCATGTTCTTGGATTGGAAGAATCAACATTGTGAAAATGACTCTACCATCCAAAGCAATCTACAGATTCAATACAATCACTATCAAACTACCACTGGCATTTTTCACAGAACTAGAACAAAAAACTTCACAATTTGTATGGAAACACAATAGACCCCAAATAGCCAAAGCAATCTTGAGAACAAAAAACGGAGCTGGAGGAATCAGGCTCCCTGACTTCAGACTACACTACAAAGCTACAGTAATCAAAACAGTATGGTACTGGCACAAAAACAGAAAGATAGATCAGTGGAACAGGGTAGAAAGCCCGGAGATTAAACCTACGCACATATGGTCACCTTATCTTTGATAAAGGAGGCAGGAATGTACAGTGGAGAAAGCACAGCCTCTTCAATAAGTGGTGCTGGGAAAACTGGACAGGTACATGTAAAAGTATGAGATTAGATCACTCCCTAACACCATACACAAAAATAAGCTCAAAATGGATTAAAGACCTAAATGTAAGGCCAGACACTATCAAACTCTTAGAGGAAAACATAGGAAGAACACTCTATGACATAAATCACAGCAAGATCCTTTTTGACACACCTCCTAGAGAAATGGAAATAAAAACAAAAATAAACAAATGGGACCTAATGAAACTTAAAAGCTTTTGCACAGTAAAGGCAACCATAAACAAGACGAAAAGACAACCCTCAGAATGGGAGAAAATATTTGCAAATGAAGCAACTGACAAAGGATTAATCTCCAAAATTTATAAACAGCTCATGCAGCTTAATTACAAAAAAACAAACAACCCTATCCAAAAATGGGCAGAAGACCTAAACAGACATTTCTCCAAAGAAGATATACAGACTGCCAACAAACACATGAAAGAATGCTCAACATTACTAATCATTAGAGAAATGCAAATCAAAACTACAATGAGATATCATCTCACACCAGTCAGAACGGCCATCATCAAAACATCTAGAAACAATAAATGCTGGAGAGGGTGTGGAGAAAAGCAAACACTCTTGCACTGTTGGTTGGAATGTAAATTTATACAGCCACTGTGGAGAACAGTATGGAGGTTCCTTAAAAAACTACAAATAGAACTACCATATGACCCAGCAATCTCACTGCTGGGCATATACCCTGAGAAAACCATAATTCAAAAACAGTCATGTACCAAAATGTTCATTGTAGCTCTATTTTCAATAGCCCAGAGATGGAAACAACCTAAGTGTCCATCATCGGATGAATGGATAAAGAAGATGTGGCACATATATACAATGGAATATTACTCAGCCATAAAAAGAAACGAAATTGAGCTATTTGTAATGAGGTGGATAGACCCAGAATCTGTCATGCAAAGTGAAATAAGTCAGAAGGAGAGAGACAAATACCATATGCTAACACATATATATGGAATTTAAGGAAAAACAAAAAACTGTCATGAAGAAACTAGGGGTAAGACAGGAATAAAGACTGTGTCCTACTAGACCTACTAGAGAATGGACTTGAGGACATGGGGAGGGGGAAGGGTAAGGTGTGACAAAGCGAGAGAGAGGCATGGACATATATACACTACCAAACATAAGGTAGATAGCTAGTGGGAAGCAGTCGCATAGCACAGGGAGATCAGCTCAGTGCTTTGTGACCACCTGGAGGGGTGGGATAGGGAGGGTGGGAGGGAGGGAAACACGAAAGGGAAGAGATATGGGAACATATGTATATGTATAACTGATTCACTTTGTTATAAAGCAGAAACTAACACACCATTGTAAAGCAATTATACTCCAATAAAGATGTTAAAAAAATAAAATAAAATAAAATAAAATACTGACAAATGCTGGCCAAAAAAGCACATACTTATGCAAATAGTTGTGGAATACCAACCTCTCCTGTAACTTCCACATGTAAGTTTACTCTTTAAATTAACAAGTAAATATATGAAAATCAGGCAAAATATACTAAAAACGTTAAGTTAGCAAAATACAACAAATTGGATTATACAGTCATTCAGATCAACTGGCAAGAGATTCAAAATTAAGCCAAAAACAAACCTGGTTTTAGTCTACTATATGGTTCGTATTCATGTTCCAAGGCACAAACAATCATTTTTAAAATTCTATGTACTGCACTGCTATCCAAGCGAAAATCAAGAGGACCTATAACAAGGCTTTTGGTAGACTTTTCCTGAAGTGTTCCCAAATCTTCAATTTTCCCCGAAGAAAAGTCTTGTTGATTTGCAGAACCTACAAGAAGCCAAAATTATATTAACAGGTAAGCATCAATCAGATATACCAAATATATATTTTAATATTTCTCTTATCTTTTTAGCTTAGAGCTTAATGCCTTAAAACCAATTCTACATCAACTGGATACACAGAACCCTGCTGATCTATATTTTTCTTTATGTAGGTGAGAAGGTATTATCAACAAAAACCGTTGATTTGAAAAACAATTATTCCTGTTATCTATTTAATGTTATAAGATGTGCTATAAAATTGAAATCGTCATTCTTAAATATTATTCTCTAAAACCTAATTGGCCTATACCTAATAATTCTATACACAATACTATTAGGTTGACTGGGAAAGGAGACTCTCAAAGAAGTTGCATTTTACTATTTTATCTTAGAAGTTACACAGAAAAATTGATTGCTTAAAGCTACATGTTCAAAGGTGCCTCGAGAGTTTTCTAATGACCATGGAAGTAAACAATAGGTATTACTCGATTTGAACTTTTTCCAGAATAAAACCATTATAGCCATGCTCCACAGGGTGGAATCCAATTTCCCCAATCCCTTATCTGACCACATGTCGACGAGGAACGAAAGATGTCTTCTAAAGAAAATCTTAGCACTACCTACAGGTATTTCTCCTTATCTAACCTGTCCACACCTTTGAGATTTGATTTTAATATATAAATTCACCATTTTAAGTGATAACATACAGTAAATTTTACTTCTTAAGTCTTACGTTTATTCAAAAAAAAATAGGGAAGTAAACCTTTCCAGCATTTACTACCTTTAGAATCTAGGAAGGCCCAGTTAATCAAAACTTCTGTATCTACACCTTTTAGTAACTTTTTCAAAAATACATTTCCTTCATTTCAAACAAAGGAGTCCAGTTCAATCTCTAGTCACAGTAGCAGAGACGAAAAAAATAATTAAATTTATTATTCATATATTCTTTCTTAAAAAAAACTTTTTTAAAATTTATTTATTTATTTTTGGCTGCGTTGGGTCTTCTGTGCTGCGCGCAGGCTTTCTCTAGTTGCAGTGAGCGGGGGCTACTCCTCGTTGCAGTGCGCGGGCTTCTCATTGCGGTTGATTCTCTTGTTGTGGAATATGGGTTCTAGGCGCGCAGGCTTCAGTAGTCCTGGCACGCAGGTTCAGCAGTTGTGGCTCGCGGGCTCTAGAGCACAGGCTCAGTTGTGGCGCATGGGCTTAGTTGCTCTGTGGCACGTGGGATCTTCCCAGACCAGGGCTCGAACCTGTGTCCCCTGCATTGGCAGGCAGATTCTTAACCACTGTGCCACCAGGGAAGTCCTCATATATTCTTAACAAGATGACTACACACAGACTTAAATGTCACAAATAAAACATACAAAGTTAATCTTAAACATATTTTATGATATACATAAATAAGAGTCACATTATAAATTAGGTATAAATAACATACCATTAACATAAAAAAATTCTACTTTCCATAGCTAAACCAGACATTTCTAGAGTTACCTGTTAGGATGAGGTAGCTTGAAGATAACCAGAAGGACTCTGGTTGCAAATCAAAATATTCAAAAACAAGGAAAATATCCTTCTTTGAGTCTTACAGAGGCTATTAGGCTTCTTTAAAAAACGTCAATTTACAAGAAGACCCTTCATTTGGACATCAGATTGTCTCTAAAACAGTAGAAGTCTAGAGGCTTCTATTCTTTTTTTCAGATAATGCAACTTGATTATAATGCCAGTAGCTTATCTAAAATGTAAAACTGACTGGCTTTTAGCTACATCTTTTCAGCAAGGTATTTACTTGTGCTCACCCTCAATAAGTTTAGTCACTCCAGACCCCTGAATGTTTGGCTATTCTTATTAAGAGTCAAGACAATATCAAGTTAGCCTAATTAAAATGAAGGACTTGCCAGTCTCTCTAGGACAGCCAGAGGCAAAAGAACCTGTACTGCCTACATCTGCCCATACCTTTATACCTATTAATAGAAAATTATTCTTCTCCCTATGTGAAGAGGAATCTGCAAGCTACAAAAACAACTCCACCAACCATCTGTGCCAGTGCACAAGGAACTCTACTTTCATTCGTGAGAACTATATATCCCTACATGTCTTTTTTTACTAGAAATTCACCTACTTTCTTTCCCCAATGGTTCTCATTAAAGTTTGCTTGTATTTAACTTATACCTTATGAGTCTGAGTCTCTGTATAAAACCCATCCTTTAAAGAAAAAAAGTAGCTCTAACCCAGGAACTAGAAAATTAATCCTTAAATAGAATAATTTAGGAAACATAAATGCTTCTACTCCAACATTCCCCTAAATTAACACCAACACTCTCCCAAGACATCCGGATTCAAAAGGGTAATGAACCATGATGCCTCTCTCTCATCCTTTTCCTCAATCCAATAACTAAATAGTTTCAATTTTATCTCTATGTCTCTAAAATATTCCTGTTGTTTTCAGCTACCTACTTTAGGTCCATAAAAACATTTGCAATAACTTCTTAAATAAAAAAGACTAAAAGTTACAACAATAATATTTAAAGTTATATTAATAAGAAATAATTTAGTTTCTAAAACAGTGAGTGCTTTCAAGTAGAAAAGAAAAATGAATTATCAGAATGCTTATTAATATCAAGCAGCAGCACAAGAAACTTACTAACCGAATTTTTCTTTATATGTCATTTTATAATGTGAGTAAAGTACTACGACCTCATTTATCACAGCAAAAATAAGTAATACAAGCTCTTTTTCTTACTGCATTTACTAGTTTTTTACATTAAGTAAATACTATCATGAACTTACTTAAAGCACACCAATCAAATCTGCTTTCAAAATTTCAGAATCCACTACAAACTTTGTAAAATTATTAGTTTAATATGCATTTAGATAACTAAGATAAAATTTAGGGCACTTTTTGATAACTTGGACTACAGAAACAAATAAATGTCATCACAACAAACCAAGAATTTTAGATAAAATATTTCTTGGAAGAATTCAAAATTAACCTCTTTTAAGAATTCAAAATACTTTTCTTAGGTTTATAAATACTGAAAATTCCACAAATTTCTTGTTTCAGGTAATCCAAGAAAGAAGAAAATCTGAACACGGTAGTTATCAATGCAAGCTGTAGAGTTTAAACTAGCTGGGTTCAAATTCCACATAATAGGTGTGTGATCTTGGCCAAGTTACAAAACCTGTATAGGACTGGCTGTTTCGTCATATGGAAAATGAGGATATTGTTATCGACTTATAGGGTTATTATGAAGATTAAGTTAGCTACTACATGTAAAACACTCAGAAGAGTGCCTTACATTTAAAACCATTCAATAAATATTAGCCATTATCACCATTACTATATTATCAGTGAATATAGATTCACAATGAGAAACACACATATAAAAGCAGCTACCAAAAAGCAGGCAAAGAACAAGCAAACACATTACTGGGTGAATGAATGAACACATTTTTAATGAACATGTGACATTCACAAGTTAAATTAACAGTGGAATCTTATTATTTACTCAAAAAAATTATCTGCTTGCACAGCTGAGAAAGTATCTGTGTAAGCAGTAAACCAAAAGCAAGAAAATGATTACCACAAGCCTAAGAAGAGCAGTTTCTTCCAGTGAGGGAGGGAGAAGACTGTGATGGAAAAGGAACACACAGGAGACCAGCAATGTTGACATTGTCCTATCTCTTGGCTTGTGTGGGGAAAACACAGGTGTTTCTATTTCTTTGCTATTCTGTATGTAAATGTATAGAACTTTTCTGTTTGTATGTTATCTAACATTTTGTTTAAAAAAAGTTAAAGACTAAGATATCTATACAAAAATGCACAATATTCACAAGAATGGAATATGTGAAAAATTCAAAAAGTAGAAAACTACCAGCTTCTAAGGCAGAAAACATATAAGCACCCTAGCAAATATAAATCATGTTTCAATCTTTTAAAAACTTCAGAAACAAATATATACAAATAAAATTTTCAGTGAGAGGTTTCCTTTACTCGATAGGCAGACTACTTCATACTCCACCTCACAAAATATCAAATTCACAGCCCATGTGTAAGACATCGTACTAAACAAGAGGAAACCTACCAGCTTACATTTGGCAACTACAACACAATAAAAATTTGCAAAGTTCTTAGAACACAGACTTCTAAATTGTACTTTCATATACAGGTATCCCTTGCTTTTCAAAAGTTAGCTTTAGGCCATTTCACTTTTACAAAAGATCTACTTCCCTAACCAAAATAAATGTGAAGAGAATATTCACTTTTACAACAAAAAGGTGAAAACAGCATTCACCACTTGTTTTGCAGTGAAGCATTACAGAGGCAGCGCACACCCCTAGCGTCTAGAGTAGCACCAGCAAACTCCTTCCACAGGAACTATACTCAGAATCTCAATATCAAGCCACCACAGCTTTGAACTGTGTCTTTGAGCATACGCGCTTTGCTCAATTTATTTTGTGCATCAGTTAACAAGATCTGTCCTAAGGTAACTGCTTCTTCACTTTACACCATTTCAGATTACCAAAGGTTTCATACGAATGCTGTAGTGGAGGAAACCCAATACATACAATTGACTCCTGAGCATCTCTACCAATGTCCACGGGTACCTCACAACACATCTTTTGTGAGTTGAGGGGGAAGATGGCGGAAGAGTAAGACGCGGAGATCACCTTCCTCCCCACAGATACATCAGAAATACATCTACACATGGAACAACTCCTACAGAACACCCACTGAACGCTGGCAGAAGACCTCAGACCTCCCAAAAGGCAAGAAAATCCCCACGTACCTGGGTAGGGCAAAAGAAAAAACAGAGACAAAAGAATAGGGATGGGACCTGCACCGGTGGGAGGGAGCTGTGAAGGAGGCAAGGTTTCCACACACTAGAAACCCCTTCGTGAGCGGAGACTGAGGGTGGCGGAGGGGGAAGCTTCGGAGCCACGGAGGAGAGAGCAGCCACAGGGATGTGGAGGGCAAAGACGAGAGATGCCCGCACAGAGGATCGGTGCCAACCAGCACTCACCAGCCCGAGAGGCTTCTCTGCTCACCCGCCACGGCAGGCAGGACTGGGAGCTGAGGCTCGGGCTTCGGTCGGAACGCAGGGAGAGGACTGGGGCTGGTGGCATGAACGCTGCCTGAAGGGGATAGTGCACCACGGCTAGCCGGGAGGGAGTCCGAGGAAAAGTCTGCACCTGCCAGAGAGTCAAAACACTTTTTCTTCCCTCTTTGTTTCTTGGTGCGCAAGGAGAAGGGATTAAAAGTGCTGCTTAAAGGAGACCGGAGCGAGCCACGGATAACAGCGCAGACTCCAGAGATGGGTATGAGACGCTAAGGCTGCTGCTGCCGCCACCAAGAAGCCTGTGTGCAAGCACAGGGCATTATCCACACCTCCCCTCCCGGGAGCCTGTGCAGCCGGCCACGGCCAGGGTCCCAGGATCCAGGGACAACTTCCCCAGGAGAACGCACAGCGTGCCTCAGGCTGGTGCAATGTCACGCCGGCCTTTGCCGCTGCAGGCTTCACCCTGCACTCCGTGCCCCTCCCTCCCCGCAGTCTGAGTGAGCCAGAGCCCCCGAAACAGCGGCTCCTTTAACCCAGTCCTGTCTGAGTGAAGAACAGACGCCCTCCGGCAACCTACACGCAGAGGCGGGGCCAAATCCAAAGCTGAACCCCGGGAACTGTGCAAACAAACAAGAGAAAGGGCAATCTCTCCCAGCAGCCTCAGGAGCAGCAGATTAAATCTCCACAATCAATTTGATGTACCCTGAAATTCTGGAATACCTGAATAGACACGAATCATCCCAAATTGAGGAGGTGGACTTTGGGAGCAAGGTACATTATTTTTTCCCCTTTTCCTCTTTTTGTGAGTGTGTATGAGTACGCTTCTGTGTGAGATTTTGTCTGTATAGCTTTGCTTTCACCATTTGTCCTAGGGTTCTGTCCATCCGTTTTTTTGTTTTGTTTTGTTTTTTACTTTAAAAAATTTTTTTCTTATTATTTTTTATTTTAATAACTTTATTTTATTTTATCTAAATTTATTTTATTTTCCTTTATCCTCTTTCTTTCTTTCTACTTTTTCTCCCTCTTATTCTGAGCCATGTGGTTGAAAGGTTCTTGGTGCTGCAGCCAGGAGTCAGTGCTGTGCCTCTGAGGTGGGAGAGCCAACTTCACGACACTGGTCCACAAGAGACCTCCCACCCCCACATAATATTCAAACGGCAAAAATCTCCCAGAGATTTCCATCTCAACACCAGCACCAAGCTTCACTCAACGACCAGCAAGCTACAGTGCTGGACACCCTATGCCAAACAACTAGCAAGACAGGAACACAATCCCACCCATTAGCAAAGAGGCAGCCTAAAATCATAATAAGGCCACAGACACCCCAAAACACACCACCAGACGTGGACCTGCCTATCAGAAATACAAAATCCAGCCTCATCCACCAGAACACAGGCACTAGTCCCCACTACCAGGAAGCCCACACAACCCACTGAAACAACTTTAGCGACTGGGGACAGACACCAAAATCAACGGGAACTACGAACCTGCGGCCTGCAAAAAGGAGACCCCAAACACAGTAAGATAAGCAAAATGAGAAGACAGAAAAACACACAGCAGATAAAGCAGCAAGATAAAAATGCACCAGACCAAACAAATGAAGAGGAAATAGGCAGTCTACCTGAAAAAGAATTCAGAATAATGATAGTAAGGATGATCCGAAATCTTGGAAATAGAATGGACAAAATGCAAGAAAAATTTAACAAGCACCTAAAAAAACTAAAGAGGAAACAAGCAATGATAACCAACACAATAAATGAAATGAAAAATACTGTAGATGGGATCAAGAGCATAATAACTGAGGCAGAAGAACGGATAAGTGACCTGGAAGATAAAATAGTAGGAAAAACTACTGCAGAGCAGAATAAAGAATGAAAAGAACTGAGGACAGTCTCAGAGACATCTAGGACAACATTAAACGCATCAACATTTGAATTATAGGGGTCCCAGAAGACGAAAAGGAAAAGAAAGGGACTGAGAAAACATTTGAAGAGATTATACTTGAAAACTTCCCTAATATTGGAAAGGAAATAGTTAACCAAATCCAGGACGCTCAGAGAGTCTCATACAGGATAAATCCAAGGAGAAACATGCCAAGACACATATAAATCAAACTGTCAAAAATTAAATACAAAGAAAACATATTAAAAGCAGCAAGGGAAAAATAACACACAAGGGAATCCCAATAAGATTAACAGCTGATCTTTCAGCAGAAACTCTGCAAGCTAGAAGGGACTGGCAGGACATATTTAAAGTGATGAAGGAGAAAAACCTGCAACCAACATTACTCTACCCAGCAAGGATCTCATTCAGATTTGACAGAAAAATTAAAACCTTTACAGACAAGCGAAAGCTGAGAGAGTTCAGCACCACCAAACCAGCTTTACAACAAATGCTAAAGGAACTTCTCTAGACAAGAAACACAAGAGAAGGAAAAGACGTACAATAACAAACCCAAAACAATTAAGAAAATGGGAATAGGAACATACATATTGATAATTACCTTAAATGTAAATGGATTAAATGCTCCCACCAAAACACACAGACTGGCTGAATGGATACAAAAACAAGACCCATATACATGCTGTCGACAAGAGACCCACCTCAGACCTAGGGACACATACAGACTGAAAGTGAGGGGATGGAAAAAGATATTCCATGCAAATGGAACCAAAAGAAAGCTGGAGTAACAATTCTCATATCAGACAAAATAGACTTTAAAACGAAAACTATTAGAAGAGACAAAGAAGGACACTACATAAGGATCAAGGGATTGATCCAAGAAGAAGATATAACAATTGTAAATATTTATGCACCCAACATAGGAGCACCTCAATACATAAGGCAAATACTAACAGCCATAAAAGGGGAAATCGACAGTAACACATTCATAGTAGGGGACTTTAACACCCCACTTTCACCAATGGACACATCATCAAAAATGAAAATAAATAAGGAAACACAAGCTTTAAATGATACATTAAACAAGATGGACTTAATTGATATTTATAGGTCATTCCACCCAAAAACAACAGAATACACATTTTTCTCAAGTGCTCATGGAACATTCTCCAGGATAGATCATATCTTGGGTCACAAATCAAGCCTTGGTAAACTTAAGAAAACTGAAATCGTATCAAGTATCTTTTCCGACCACAACACTATGAGACTAGTTATCAATTACAGGAAAAGACCTGTAAAAACTACAAGCACATGGGGGCTAAACAGTACACTACTTAATAACGAAGTGATCACTGAAGAAATCAAAGAGGAAATCAAAAAATACCTAGAAACAAATGACAATGCAGACACAATGACCCAAAACCTATGGGATGCAGCAAAAGCAGTTCTAAGAGGGAAGTTTATAGCAATAAAATCCTACCTCAAGAATGAATAAACAACCTAACCTTGCATCTAAAGCAATTAGAGAAAGAAGAACAAAAAAAACCCAAAGTTAGCAGAAGGAAAGAAATCATAAAAATCAGATCAGAGATAAATGAAAAAGAAATGAAGGAAACGATAGCAAAGATCAATAAAACTAAAAGCTGGTTCTTTGAGAAGATAAACAAAATTAATAAACCATTAGCCAGACTCATTAAGAAAAAAAGGGAGAAGACTCAAATCAATAGAATCAGAAATGAAAAAGGAGAAGTAACAACTGACACTTCACAAATACAAAAGATCATGAGAGATTACTACAAGAAACTCTATGCCAATAAAATGGACAACCTGGAAGAAATGGACAAATTCTTAGAAATGTACAACCTGCCAAGACTGAATCAGGAAGAAATAGAAAATATGAAAAGACCAATCACAAGCACTGAAATTGAAACTGTGATTAAAACTCTTCCAACAAACAAAAGCCCAGGACCAGATGGCTTCACAGGCAAATTCTATCAAACATTTAGACAAGAGCTAACACCTAACCTTCTCAAACCCTTCCAAAATATAGCAGAGGGAGGAACACTCCCAAACTCATTCTACGAGGCCACCATCACCCTGATACCAAAACCAGACAAGGATGTCACAAAGAAAGAAAAATACAGGCCAATATCAATGATGAACACAGATACAAAAATCCTCAACAAAATACTAGCAAACAGAATCCAACAGCACATTAAAAGGATCATACACCATGATCAAGTGGGGTTTATTCCAGGAATGCAAGGATGCTTCAATATACGCAAATCAATCAACGTGATACACCATATTAACACACTGAAGGAGAAAAACCATATAATCATCTCAATAGATGCAGAGAAAGCTTTCGACAAAATTCAACACCCATTTATGATAAAAACCCTGCAGAAAGTAGGCACAGAGGGAACTTGCCTCAACATAATAAAGGCCATGTATGACAAACCCACAGCCAACATCGTCCTCAATGGTGAAAAACTGAAAGCATTTCCACTAAGATCAGGAGCAAGACAAGGTTGCCCACTCTCACCACTCTTATTCAACATAGTTTTGGAAGTTTTAGCCACAGCAATCAGAGAAGAAAAGGAAATAAAAGGAATCCAAATCGGAAAAGAAGTAAAGCTGTCAGTGTCTGCAGATGACACGATACTATACATAGAGAATCCTAAAGATGCTACCAGAAAACTACTAGAGCTAATCAATGAATCTGGTAAAGTAGCAGGATACAAAATTAATGCACAGAAATCTCTGGCATTCCTATACACTAATGATGAAAAATCTGAAAGTGAAATTAAGAAAACACTCCCATTTACCATTGTAACAGAAAGAATAAACTATCTAGGAATAAACCTACCTAAGGAGACAAAAGATCTGTATGCAGAAAATTATAAGACACTGATGAAACAAATTAAAGATGATACAAATAGATGGAGAGATATACCATGTTCTTGGATTGGAAGAATCAACATTGTGAAAATGACTCTACCATCCAAAGCAATCTACAGATTCAATACAATCACTATCAAACTACCACTGGCATTTTTCACAGAACTAAAACAAAAAACTTCACAATCTTTATGGAAACACAGAAGACCCCGAATAGCCATAGCAATCTTAAGAACGAAAAACGGAGCTGGAAGAATCAGGCTCCCTGACTTCAGAGGATACTACAAAGCTACAGTAATGAAGACACTATGGTACTGGCACAAAAACAGAAAGATAGATCAATGGAACAGGATACAAAGCCCAGAGATAAACCCACGCACATATGGTCACCTTATCTTTGATAAAGGAGGCAGGAATGTACAGTGGAGAAAGGACAGCCTCTTCAATAAGTGGTGCTGGGAAAACTGGACAGGTGCATGTAAAAGTATGAGATTAGAACACTCCCTAACACCATACACAAAAATAAGCTCAAAATGGATTAAAGACCTAAATGTAAGGCCAGAAACTATCAAACTCTTAGAGGAAAACAAAGGCAGAACACTCTATGACATAAATCACAGCAAGATCCTTTTTGACACACCTCCTAGAGAAATGGAAATAAAAACAAAAATAAACAAATGGGACCTAATGAAACTTAAAAGGTTTTGCACAGCAAAGGAAACCATAAACAAGACCAAAAGACAGCCCTCAGAATGGGAGAAAATATTTGCAAATGAAGCAACTGACAAAGGATTAATCTCCAAAATTTACAAGCAGCTCATGCAGTTCAATAACAAAACAACAAACAATCCAATCCAACAATGGGCAGAAGACCTAAATAGACATTTCTCCAAAGAAGATATACAGATTGCCAACAAACACATGAAAGAATGCTCAACATCATTAATCATTAGAGAAATGCAAATCAAAACTACAGTGAGGGCTTCCTTGGTGGCACAGTGGTTGGGAGTCCGCCTGCCAATGCAGGGGACACGGGTTTGTGCCCCAGTCCGGGAGGATCCCGCATGCCACAGAGCAGCTGGGCCCGTGAGCCACGGCCACTGGACCTGCACGTCCAGAGCGTGTGCTGCACAACGGGAGAGGCCCACGTACCGCAAAAAAAGAAAAAAAACTACAATGAGATATCATCTCACACTGGTCAGAATGGCCATCATCAAAAAGTCTAGAAACATGGCGTTCCCTGGTGGCGCAGTGGTTGAGAGTCTGCCTGCTGATGCAGGGGACACAGGTTCGTGCCCCAGTCTGGGAAGATCCCACATGCCGCGGAGTGGTTGGGCCCGTGAGCCGTGGCCACTGAGCCTGCGCGTCCGGAGCCTGTGTTCCGCAACGGGAGAGGCCACAACAGTGAGAGACCCACGTACTGCAAAAAAAAAAAAAAAAAAAAAATCTGGAAACAATAAATGCTGGAGAGGGTGTGGAGAAAAGGGAACACTCTTGCACTGCTGGTGGGAATGTGAATTGGTACAGCCACGATGGAGAACAGTATGGAGGTTCCTTAAAAAACTACAAATAGGAACTACCATATGACCCAGCAATCCCACTACTGGGCATATGCCCTGAGAAAACCATAATTCAAAGAGTCATGTACCAAAATGTTAATTGCAGCTCTATTTACAATAGCCCGGGGATGGAAGCAACCTAAGTGTCCATCATCGCATGAATGGATAAAGAAGATGTGGCACATATATACAATGGAATATTACTCAGCCATAAAAAGAAACGAAATTGAGTTATTTGTAGTGAGGTGGATGGACCTAGAGTGTGTCATACAGAGTGAAGTAAGTCAGAAAGAGAAAGACAAATACCGTATGCTAACACATATATATGGAATCTAAGAAAAAAAATGTCATGAAGAACCTAGTGGTAAGATGGGAATAAAGACACAGACCTACTAGAGAATGGACTTGAGGATATAGGGAGGGGTAAGGGTAAGCTGTGATAAAGTGAGGGAGTGGCATGGACATATATACACTACCAAACGTAAGGTAGATAGCTAGTGCGAAGCAGCCACATAGCACAGGGAGATCAGCTCGGTGCTTTGTGACCACCTAGAGGGGTGGAATAGGGAGGCTGGAAAGGAGGGAGACGCAAGAGGGAAGAGGTATGGGAACATATGTATATGTATAACTGATTCACTTTGTTATAAAGCAGAAACTAAGACACCATTGTTAAGCAATTATACTCCAATAAAGATGTAAAAAAAAAAAAAAAACCACATCTTTTCCTCCAAAAATCTTCCTTTTGTGTCTTTATCTTCCTTGGTGGTTATCATTATCTACCAAGTAACTCAACAGCAAAAGCTGATCAACTATTTGAATTTTATTTTTAAATAAAGCAATGCAAAGGCAGTGAAGATTTTAAGCACAGAATTAAACCAGTCTGATTGCAGTATAGATAACAGGAGGGCAAGAGTGGAAGGAGAAAGCCAGTAAAAAAGCTATTAGAATCTAGATGATAACAGATTGGATGAGAGCATTAATGGTGAAGCTTAAGAAAAGACAGATTCTAGAGATAAAATTTGACAAAATGCACTGATGGGTTGGATGCCAGGAGAGAAGTGTGTCGAGATTCCCAGATTTCCAGCTTGTGCAATTAGAAGACAGGAGAAAAATTTTCCAGTAAGAGAACACTGAAAATAGGGGCGAAGTAGTAGGTAGTCATGAGGGTTTTCATAATTCAATTTCAACATATTCAGTTTTGAGATATTTGTGAGACACAGAAGTAAAAATGTCAAGTGTGCACTGGATATATTTAATGCTAAATCTGAAAGAATAAGTTTGGACTAAAAATACAAATATGGACATCAACAACATATAGAAGGTACTCAAATCCATGAAAAAGAATAAGATTACTTCAGGAAGATTTTAGGGAAAGAAGTGAATCCAGGTTTGACCAATGAGAACACCAACATTTAGAAATCCATTTTGAAAGCAGGAAGTAGAAAATTACAGTTCTTTCCTTCTGTTTTCATCTAACAAACTTAATGATCCTTCAACATCAACTCCTCTGTGAAGTCTTCAACCCCACAAACAGTCCCCTTCTCACCTGGACCTCTTTTAGCTGTCTGTTTACATTACTGCCCTTAACATGCTATATTAGAATCACTTATTTAAGTGCATGAACACTACCTATTGGTTTCTTGAGAAATGCTTTGGTCTTCTTTGCATTCACAATATCTAACTCATCACCTGAAACAAGGAAATCATTTATCGAAATATGAAAAATTAACAAAAAAATGGTAACCCTATATTGACTACGTTTTCAATATGAAAAAGGCTGGAATGATAAGCACAACATAGTATAGTTAAATTTCTGAAATCATTTTATTACTAAAATGAAACACATAATAAAATAATAAAAGACTGCCCACAGTTTCTAGAAGAATATATTTCTACTTTTCTGTTTGAAACAACAAACTCTTTTTTTAATAAAATGATCTATATAACCTTCAAAATATATTTAATACAGAAAAGGAAATGTTTATGCTCTTTGACAACTTAATATGAAATTTGTGTATCAAAATTTTTAATATTTGGTACATATTAGAACTAATTCTAGTTGATTATATAAAAATCTTTTCAATCAGCTGCACAAAGAAAGGACTAAAAATGTTAAGAATCTAAGAAAATTCTAACATGACATTAAAATTAAACCACTCCACAAAGTAACAGAAGGTAACTCTGATGTAACAGAGTACAATCAGTCAAGGACCAATTGTTTCTGAAGAAGTCTTTGTTCCTGTTGTTCAAGGAAAAGCAAATATAAAGGAAAGAAAACCAGTACCTTTGCCACTGGTGTTCTCCATTGTATACAGGTAATCCATGTAAAAAGCCCCAAACCTTTGCATTCCAGCTATCTCAGTGTATGTCTCCTGCCAACAAAGCAAAGCAAACAGAACATACATTGTATAGAACAGACTTTTGAGTTTAAAATCTGAAAGATCAAGAATTAGACACATATCCTTATGGAGAATGTGTACCAACTCAAAGGATTACCAAAACAGAAAGAAGAACGGAGGTTACACAAAGAATTGGCTTCTAAAAAACGTAGTGTTACCTCTACTATGGACCACACAAAAGGACATCTATAATTCTACTAGACAATTTGACCACTTTGTCAATAATGTCTGGTTAATGAATACCTACAATGGAGTAGGGCAGTATGGTGTTGACCTTTATCACCATCACAAAACGGTCTAATATATACTCTCAAATACAGTTAATCCTTAATATTTCAGTACACTTATGTGAAACAGTTCAAACACTAAAAATATACTAAAATATTTTTAAATGTGTGTTAATTATGCAGGTAAAAATTAAATTCTTTACTTTCAACTACAGAAGTCTGTAGAATCAATGTAAATCATTGATTCTATTATACTAATCTTCAGGAACTTTGAATTTTTTAATTTATTCCATAAAAAGTACATTAATATAATCTTATATGAAAAATTCGAACACTACATATAGTAGAATGTTAAATTCTTCACTTCATTAATCCCACACTTCAAAAGTAACTGAAATTAAAAGAAATAATTCTACATGTTTCCCCCATGACTATTATAACAGTAGGGAATGGATTAACTGTGGCTGCATGCTATATAAAAGTAGGGATCTTTGTGCACTCCTTAAACCTCTCTAGATACAGAAGGTGGACAAAAATATGCTAGATGTTTCAATAAACAACTAGCATTCAGAATATATTACTGGAGAAGAAACATCAATCACAAGTATTCACACGAAGTGTCCACCCCAGCACAGCCTAGAATTTGGCTCAAATATATATTCTCTGACCTTATGATTAGCTGCATCCAAGATAAATTCTGCACGAGTACCATTATTTTCTGGGCTTCGGTAATCAAACAATGAATTTGTGAGGTATGTCAAACCTTTCATATTCAAATTTTCACCACAAATGAAGAAACAGGCTTCCTGAAAATAAATGCAAAATTTTTGAACAGGAGAAAAAATCATTAGACAGTTAAAGAAAATAAAACCTTGGTTTTATAACAGCAATTCAGTAGTCAACAGAAATCACACTACAACTTGAGGTCCTGTAAAAAGACAAGGCATGCTGTCTCCATTTTCACTGCCTATTTTGGCAAAGAACATTTTAACAAACCAAAGAGGAACTCCAAGTAGCTGCCATAAACAAGAAAGAAGAAACATTTATGAATTGGAAAGTACTTGGAACTACTGTCCAGGTGTTAAGTACTACCAACTTTCTAAATTCCCCTGAGGTCTATAATTTCTTATAGGGGAAAATAGTAAAGTTTCCCTCTCAAGCCAAAGATATATGTAGTCTAACAGATTTTCTGGTATGGTTAAACACTTCAATAAGCACCTCATTATCCCTACATTCTATCAAAAAAAAAATGGAGGAAAGGGGAGATTTTGACTTACGGTTTCACTTCTATTCATACTCTCTTCAAAATCTTTAACACCCATAATTCCTTTAAGGCACATGGCTCTGCAACCTACAAAACCAATCTGGCAATCAAAGAAAGGTTCTCCCATCATAAGGGCCTATAAGAGGAAAGGAAGCATTATGAACCTGAATCTCAATAAAAATTTTACAAGCTTTCCTTGCAGAATTTCTAAATTAGTTGAAACATCTTTAGAATTATGACCTTTCCATATTTATTCTCCTCAGATCACACATCCTATTAAAATAAGAAACATCTTACTTGTCTCTGTATCCTCAAACCTTTGTATCCTCAATGACTGGCACTTCAAGAACATTAATCCACACATACATACGAGCACACACAAGTCAAATGAAAAAATGAAAGAATAAATTAATGTTGCATATTACGGTAAAATCTTTGTTAAAGAATAATTATTTCAATTAATACTACTGATCACTAAAACAGAAATAAAAAGCTATAAATACATTTTTAAATATACTATTTATGATTTTAAAAACCTATATTTATTAAATATTAACCTTAAGGACCATTACAAAGATTTTTTAAAGTATATTCAATGTTGATGGGGTTACCTCAACTGTAGTTCCTTCTTGTTCCCAACACAATACTTCTTTAGATTTTACTTTTTGAGGGCTGTAATAACTACTCTCAGCTTGCATTTCAGTGAGCTATGAAACAATATAAGAATATTAAGTAAGTCAAATTAGTATTAAATGGCAATAAACTGTCATTACTATGATGAATTGATAGAAACAAGGCCAATTTTAAGATTCGGGAAATTAAATTATGAAGCAGGAAAACAGGTGCAACAAAAACAGCTGTAACAGATTATCCACGGTATAAAGGTTGAATATGCTAGTCTAGTAAGTTTACATAGAGAATATAAATACTTCTTTTTGTTAATAATATTGCTTAAAATGGTGAAAGCTATGTAGCTATAACAGTCCCCTAGTCATAAAATGACTCATATATTCTGCCAAAAATGTACATATATTTTAACATCAGTTCATTTCACATTCACTAATATATTCAATCAGGTTTAGTTCAATCATTTATAAGATTTCTACCTATTTGTAATCAAAAAGAAAGCTGTGAAGAAACAGAGATTCAACAAAACGTTTTTAGTTCTATGAGGGAGGCAGATTCAAGGGCTTTACTTTCAAAGTACATAATCTCACAGTATGTGTCACAGACTCATTCAATCGTGCAAATACTCACTGAGTACCTGCTAGATAACAAGTACTGATATAGATGCTGGAAAAAAAAAAAATATATATATATATATATATACTCTTGCTCCCCTGAAACTTACAGCATATTATTTCTACGTATCCAAAAATTAGATAATTTGAATTATTTTTTTTTTTTTCTTTTTTTTTTTTTTTTTTATGCGTTACGCGGGCCTCTCACTGTTGTGGCCTCTCCCGCCGCGGAGGACAGGCTCCGGACGCGCAGGCTCAGCGGCCATGGCTCACGGGCCCAGCCGCTCCGCGGCACGTGGGATCCTCCCAGACCGGGGCACGAACCCGTGTCCCCTGCATCGGCAGGCGGACTCTCAACCACTGCGCCACCAGGGAAGCCCTTGAATTATTTTTAAAAGCTCCTTTTCTAAATGCAATGTGGTATCCTAGCTTGGATCATGTTACAGAAAAAGGTCATTATGAAATTAAAGTCTGGAATTTAACAATAATGCACCAATGCTGGCTTCCTAGTTTTGACAAAAGAACTGTGATAGCGTAAGATGTTAATAAGAGGGAAAACTGGGTAAGGAGTATATGTGAACTTTGGGTACCATCTCTGCAACTTTCCTATAAATCTAAAACTATTCCAAAATAAAGATGTTACTTTAAAAAAAAAAAAGTATTCTGCTCATGTTTGCTAATGATTCAGTGAGCCTTATTCGTGTGAAATGGATATACTCTTCAAACTTAAATGCAAAGTCAAAGATCACATTTAAAAAATAAAAACCAATATTTAACTTAGGTCATATAGAACTTATTGAATTGAAAAGCTATAATTCTAAGCATGATAACCTCTTTATACTGGGAATCAACTAATTATTCTCATTTTTTATACCAACGAGTTTTTATATAATGTAAGCCTTTATTTCTTGGATGCTTCTAGAAATGGTATACACAATGTTGTTATTTCAAAGTACAGTTCTATAATCTAAAATGCTTAAGTAAAATTGAATATTTTAAACTTGATTACCCTTCAGCTGTCTACAATTATTGTAGAAAAAAGCAATTAATTGATTAAAAGGACTCAAACATTACAAGAAAAATTTTCAACATTATTTTTTAAATGCTACATTTAATTTGGCATGATTTTTGTTGGATTGATATCAACTGTTCAGAATGCTAATGTAGAAACATGACCTTATTTTCTGACCAGAATATGAACCACAAATTAATTCCATACATTCTTTAGACCCAAGCTGAACAATAATTCTAATGTTTTCCTCCAAAATATCCACATATTTCCCTTAGAGAAACGTTAGAGAGACATAAATGTTTCAAAGTTTTTTAAAGATATATTGACTAATGACAAATACTATCCCAAAAGTCTATAAAAGTTTTGTATATAAATGCCTGTTTTGACGGACTCGGTTTAATTACAACTCTTCTCATCAGTGAAGTTAAGAGAAATGTACCAGAATAATTTCAAATTTAAAAGTAAACATGTACAGGTCACCAGAAAAGATAGTACTTTAGGGCTTCCCTGGTGGCGCAGTGGTTGAGAGTCCGCCTGCCGATGCAGGGGACACGGGTTCGTGCCCCGGTCCGGGAAGATCCCACATGCCGCGGAGCGGCTGGGCCCATGAGCCATGGCCGCTGAGCCTGTGCATCCGGAGCCTCTGCTCCACAACGGGAGAGGCCACAACAGTGAGAGGCCCGCGTACCGCCAAAAAAAAAAAAAAAAAAAAGATAGTACTTTACTAGCAATCCCTGACTTCCCTCACAAACTTAAAAATAATTTCACTTGGATCATCTAAAACTGGCAAAACATCTAACAATATTTGGCAACAGTTGGCTCTTTATTATACATTTAAAGGGTTTATTGTTTTATCATTTTTATTTTGCAGATTGACCCATATCCCTTTAATTTAAACATAGCTAAATCAGTGAATTTCAGTTGCAAAATTTTTAATAAAATAATAATTTGTTTCATAAAATTCAGAAATAATAAACAATGGTGTCAAAATATAGAGGTAATGTTTACATTTTTTTAATCACTTCTGCCCCAAACTATTACCAAAAGAAAAACTCTTTTAAGCTAATCAAGCCATGACTAAACTTTTGTTGAAACTTATTGTGTATATTTAGCTTTTGTCAAATTAGAAAATATGGAATAATTTTAATTAGAAAAATCTTTAAAGACTATTTTTAAATATTTTTAATCTACCATCTGCTACAGTTATAAATTATATAGCTTTACTACTGATTGAAAAAGTTTATTTCAAGCAGTTAAACAATATAAGCTAAAGTAAAAACACCAGAGCAGAAACTTGATTTTTCTTTGCTACATTACCAGTATGTAACAGTTGCCTGGAATAGCACCTGTAATACTACTTCACAGGTTGGACGCATGAGTTTATCTTTTTCAGAAAAACGCCTCCATAAAAAATAAACCCACAAAGACAAATAAAATCAAAGAAAAAATAATCTAAAAGAGGGTCCAAAAATTTTTTAAAATGGTAAGCAGATAAGGAGATGGGTAGATGGACAGATGATGGATTTCTTCAACAAACATTTATTTGTTGAATATGTACCAGACAATTTCCAAGAGCTGGAGACACAACTGGTCTTTTTTAAAGTTACCACTTACTGAGTCTGGAGTACTATCAAAAAAGAATAGCCCAAAAAAAAAAAAAAAAAGAATAGCCACTATCTTCTGAAAAGGTTATTATTCCTTCATCTGTCTGATGGACATCTAAGTTGTTTCAACTTTTTGGCCATTGTAAATAGTGCTTTTCTGAAGACTCAGGTACATCTATTTCCTTGAGTTCAGTCTTCAATTCTTTTTAGCATATACCTAGGAGTGTGATTGTTTGGTCATATGATAATTCTACGTTTAACTTTTTGAGGAACTGCCAGTTTTCCACAGACTACACCATTTTACATTCCCACCAGTCTTCCCATTTGTTTTTAACCAACTTCAACTACAATTCCACCAGTCTCAAATCTCTGTTCTGGTCGAAATTACCAGTGATTTCCACATTGACAAATCCAATGAATCCATTCTCACAAATGACCAGTATAAAATATTTATGGCACTTAGCTTCCAAACAGGCACTCTATTGGTTTGCCACCTACATCACTAGTCACTTATTTTCAGTTTCCCTCACTGATTTGTCCAAAAGCAAACTCCTGAAATTTATCTCAAACCTAATCCTCTCATAGTACTGCTCATCTCAGAAAATCAGAACTCAACCCTTCCAGTTGCTCAGGAGCCTCCCACGGATCTTCTTTATTTCATTTATGTCAATCAATAAAATCTATCAGGAAGTCCTGTACTCTCGACCTTCAAAATACATCCAAAATCCAATTACTTTTTACCACCTCCACTTGCTAACACCCTAGTCCAAGCCATCATCATCTCTTGCTTGAAAACTGCAATCCTCTCTATCTCCTTACTTCTGCTTTTGTCCCTTTATAATCTATTCTCAAGAGAGCAAACAGAGTTGATGCAACTTAAAACATAATTCAGATCCTCCTATAACTACTGTGCTTAAAATTGTCCAAAACCTTCCTATCTCATCCAAGATTAATGATAAAGTCCCTAAAATGATCTACATGGTTTCACAATTTATGGACCTCTCCCAATCCCATAACCTCTCTGACCTGATTTTGTACTACTTCCACATTAGCTCACTTTTCTCTAGCCCGACAGGCCTCCCTGCTGTTACTTGAACTTTGGGGGCCTCTACATTTGCTATTCCTAGAATGTTCATTCCCACGTACCTGCAAAGCTTCCTCTTTTGCAAGTCTCTACTGAAATATCCACTTCCCATTAAGGCCTTCCCTGATCACCCTCTTTTACTTATTTTTTTTAATTGGAGTATATAGTTGATTTACAATGTTGTGTTAGTTTCTGCTGTACAGCAAAGTGAGTCAGTTATACATATATCCACTCTTTTTTAGATTCTATTACCATATAGGTCATTACAGACTACTGAATAGAGTTCTTCGTGCTATACGGTGGGCTCTTATTAGTTATCTATTTTATATATAGTAGTGTGTATATGTCAATCCCAATCTCCCAATTTATCCCTCCCCTGCTATTTCCTCCTTGGTAACCATAAGTTTGTTTTGTACATCTGTGACTCTTTCTGTTTTGTAAATAGGTTCATTTTGCAAATAGGTTCATTTATACCACTGCAAATACGTTCATGTATACCATTTCTTTAGATTCCACACATAAGTGATATCATACAATAGTTGTCTTTCTCTGTCTGACTTATTTCACTCAGTATGACACGTGATCACCCTCTTTTTTATATATATATATACACACACACACACACACACACACACACACACACACACACACACTGTTTATTACATATATACATATGGTTTACTACAGGGTACTGAATATAGTTTCCTGTGCTGTACAGTAAGACCTTGTTGTTTATCCATCCTATATATAACAGTTTGCATCTGCTAATCCCAAACTCCCAATCCAACCCTCCCCCGTCTTCCCCTTGACAACCTGATCACCCTCTTTTAAACTGCAAAACTCCCTTCCCATTTAGTGAAAGCATTTGCTATTCCTCTTTCCTTTTCTTTTTTCTACATAACCCTTATCATCAACAGGTATATTATATATCTTATTTGTTTATAATAACAATTTACATTTTAAGAGGCAGGGATTTATATCTGACCTGTTCACAGTGAACTCCAGAGACAAAACAATGCCTGGTACATAGATGGCACTAATATGTATTTGCTGAATGAATTAGGTACTGTTCAGGAATATTAAATGTGTGATAATACTACTATAAAAAGTCAAGCAACAACCTAAAATTAAGTATGAGTTATAGCTGAGGGGCAGAGAAGACAATATATGATCAAAGAAGAACATATTATACTTTTCAAAATAAAAGGATGATGGGCTTCCCTGGTGGCGCAGTGGTTGAGAGTCCGCCTGCCAATGCAGGGGACACGGGTTCGTGCCCTGGTCCGGGAGGATCCCACATGCCGCGGAGTGGCTGGGCCCATGAGCCATGGCCGCTGAGCCTGCGTGTCCGGAGCCTGTGCTCCGCAACAGGAGAGGCCACAGCAGTGAAAGGCCAGTGTACCGCAATAAATAAATAAATAAATAAAATAAAATAAAAGGATGTTCACCTTATTACTGCTTAACCTGAAAATACCTATTATATAATCTCTTTTGAGAATGTATTTTACATGCATTTGTTAGTGGAGGAAGTACTCAGGAAGTATTTTAAACAATGCTGAAAAAGCGTTAGATCAAGATCTAGATAATAAAATAAACTGAACTATCTTAAAGAGAGGTGAGGAAAGAGAGAAAATGTATATAAACAACGCTTTAAAAGAATTTTTGTAATGAAAAGACAACATAGAGATGAAGCCGTAGCTAGAGGGGTACATGAAGTCATGGGAGTTTCTTTTTTTTTTTTTTTTTTTTAAGGATGTTTTTATTTTTTTTGTGGTACGCGGGCCTCTCATTGTTGTGGCCTCTCCCGTTGTGGAGCACAGGCTCTGGACGTGCAGGCTCAGCGGCCATGGCTCACGGGCCCAGCCGCTCCGCGGCATGTAGGATCCTCCCGGACCGGGGCACGAACCTGCGTCTCCTGCATCGGCAGGTGGACTCTCAACCACTGCGCCACCAGGGAAGCCCCATGGGAGTTTTTTTTATGTGCATTTCTTTTTTAATGGAAATACTAAGGCATCTCTATATGCCAATTGACAGATTCAGTAGGGAGAGAAAAACTTTCCATGAAGCTATTAAAAAAGGAAAGTGGAGAAGGCTTTAAGAAGACAAAAAGAGCAAAATTCAGAGATTTCAGATGAAGGGACATATAATTTTATGAAGTAAAGATTGTTAGACTCTTGTCTCACATCTACTAAGTGTAACATAAACTAAGCCACATTCTTACTAGAAGTCAAAATTTAAGCATTAAAGTTGAGAGATAAACAGCCAAAAAAAAAAAAAAAAAAAAGAAAAGAAACCTACTTTGAAAGTCACAGTTGCCTTTGTACAGTAAAATCCTATAGAAACAATAGGATCCTTCAAAGTCTGTGCTTTTTGTTGATGTGTGGTTGATGTAGGATCATTCCCAAGGTAGTCTTCCTCACCATCATCATAACTCACAATTGCAGGCACAAATGACCAGGCCCATGATACCCATCCCTGTGGCTGCTCATCCTCTTGCTGTGAATACAGCTCTTGGCCTTTGTACTGAGCAGGATACTGCATATCTACTCGTGTTTCATCTTCAGCACCTATCAATCAAAATAAAGTCATTTTAAATAAAGGGAATTAAAGCAAGAGGACAATTAGGAATTTAAATTATATAAAAGTTTCTCCCACATGATTCATAAAGTATGAACAAGCCATACATTGGTTATTATTATTTGAAACCAATAATTTAGCATTACCATTTTCAAGTTTCTATATATTGTACTGTATAAATCTCCTTTCATAGTCCACAATGTTATATGGGAAGTAGTTTATTACATACTTTTAAATGTGTTTGATGAATACAAAGAATAAATTCATTCTTTAGGATTTCACTCATTAATTTAAACAACAACATATAACCTACCTTCCAAAAATAAGGCTACGGTGCTGAAAAACTGACTTTTCTCAGAAACATAATATCAGAAAAATCCAAGAAAAGTTCCTGATTTCCTGATGCACCCAACAGAGAAAGAGAATGGCAAGTATTCATAGGCAGAATGTGCCCCCACCAAGAAAAGAATTATCCCAAAGAATGAACGTAAATATTATAAGGAAACTATTCTCATATGTAGTTAAGAAAAATAGTGACTTTCTTATTAGTGAATAACACCTTTCCTATTCTATAGATGAAAAATTATAGCAAAGAACTTTTATGTGGTTACAAATTGGCAGACTAAGGATTTAAATTCCAACCACTGTAACTTATTCCACCTTTGTAAGACAAAATCCATCAAGGTCCCTTAATGTTATTCTAACAATACAAACAAAAGAGATGCAGATCATCATGGAATTTACAGAAGAAATTACTTTTTAAAAAATTCATGGTATAAGCACCCTCCAGCAGATTCAAACATATATACTCTTCAATGATAAATCAATAAATACACACACTCCATTAAATATCATCCTCATTCAGATTCACTTCCAGGTTTTCTGGTGAGAAAAACTTTGTAACTTTTTTAATTCTCGTGACAGGAGACTCTTGGAACATCGTACACTTTTAGGTCATGACACATGGCTATTGACCTCTTTCATGTGGGACAAAAAAGATAAATAGTAACTAGAGTACCTAAAATACAGTACCAAGAGATCTTAGCCATTTTACTTCAAAATAAAATAAAAAACTTACAAATCCAGAAAACATTTTACTTGATCTTCATATCTTGCTATTAACCATAAATATCATATAAGTTTCTATTGGGGAATAAATAAAGCCTGTTATTAACTGTCCCTTGTAAGATCTCAAATTGGACATCATCAGTGAATATCATCTTGGTTATAAAAGTCAGGTTAGCTCAACCCAGGACCAGGGTGGGTCCAAAGAGATGGACTCTGGACCTCTCTTGTCAAAACCAATAAACAGGAGGAGTATCCCACTGCTTGATCTTTTGAAACAAAAGAAAGAAACATCACTAAGAGAAGTCTAAGAAATCAGTCACTATAATTTATACATAATATTAATTTAAAATTAAGAGGGATTTTTCATGAAAGATGGTTTTGAACTTCTAAATCTTTGCTTACTTCCTTGTAAAAAGAATGAATTGTGACCTGGAACAGAAAAAAGCATCTCTTTGATCTCTGGTCAGAATTCTTAAAATACTCTTTGCCCTTGCAATGGTGTATCCTAACATCCTTAGATGAGAAAACAGAGTATTGAGTCCAGGCCGACTGAGGTGGCTAGAGTTTGCAGGGCAGAGTACCAAGCAAGAAAGACCTGTTCAGGGTGAGAGCTCCTGAGACCTGGAGAGGGTCCCACTCCAGTCCTCACCTAAGCATTAATCAGTTTCATGTAAGGAAACTACTGAGACCATGAAAAGAACCACCAGAAAGGGGCAAAGAAAAACATACCCAAGACATAAACAGAATTGGGGAAGGACACCAAGGCATATTAAAATCAAGGCGCTTCAAACATTCCGAGAAAGGTTCACTGGCTTCACCAGAGTGTCAAAGGAGTCCATAGCACACACAATAAAAGGTTAAGGTTCTCTGCTTTAGACAGATGAAAAAACGAATTCAGACTCATTTGGAAGCAAGCAACCCTCTTTTTAACATACATAAACAAACAAACAAATAAACAAACACCTACTCACCTTCTTAGATCACAGAAAGGAATAGTTACAAAGGAAAATTTTGAAAAATACATTTGATCAAAATTTAAAACTCTGCTCAAGAGACACGTATTTAAAAATGAATTAAGCAACTCAGACCAGCAAAAAATACTCCCCAAGTGTATTCGACATGTATATGACAAAAGACTTGAATTCAGAATATATAAAGAACCATGTGTATGCATAACTGACTCACTTTGCTGTATAGCAGAAACTAACACAACATTGTAAATTAACTATACTCCAAATTAAAAAAAATTAAGGAAAAAAAAGAACCACCAATCAGTAATAAAACCCAACAATGGTTTAAAAATAGGCAAATACTTACCATAAACTTCACAAAGACAGATATATTAATTGTCAATAATCACATGAAAAAAGTTCAAAATAATTGATCAGGGAAGTGCAAATTAAAACCACAATGAGCTACCAAAACATATCCATCCGAATAGCTAAAAGTAAAAAGGACTGACAACAACAAATGTTGGCAAGTATGTGAAGCAATTGGAACTCTCATACATTGTTGATAGGAATGTAAAATGGCACAACCACTTAGAGAAAACAACCTGGTAGTTTCTTAAAAAAAAAAAAAATATATATATATATATAACTTAACAAATTCCATTCTTAGGCATTTACCCAAGAGAAGGAATAGCACATGTCTATAAGAGACTTCCAGAAGAATGTCCAGGGCATCTTTATTTATAATAACCAAAACTGGAAATAGTTCAAGCATCCATCAACAGGGGAATGGCTAAATAAACTATGTTATATTCATATGGTATAGTCATACAATGTACCTAGCAATAAAAAGGAAAAAAATACTGATATATACAACAACACAGATGAATCCCCAAAATACAACGCTTTTAGGGCAGTGAAAATACTCTGTATGATACCATAATGATGGATACATTTGTCCAAACCCATAGAATGTACAACAGCAAGAGTGAACTTTAACTAAACTATAGACTCTGGGTGATAATGATGTAGGTTCCTCAATTGTGACAAATGTATCGCTCTGGAAGGGATGCTGATAATGGGGGAGGCTATGCACGTATGAGATCAGGGGTATATGGGAAATCTCTGTACCTACTCTTCAATTTTGCTACGAATCTGAAACTGCTCTAAAAATTGTCTTAATAAAAAGTTTTTTTAAATTAAAAGTAAAAAACAATATTATGCTTAATGAAAGAATCCTTTCACAAGAGAATTCATACTATATGATTCTATTTATACGAAATTCCAGAAACAGCAAAAACCGATCCACGATTTTTTAAAGATTCAGAACAGGGTTTTCTTGAGTGGAGTGGGGGTGGGCAGGCAGCTGGAGCAAGGGATGACTGGAAAGAGGCATGAGATAACCTGGTGAGATGTTAATGACCCATATCTTGATGGGTGTTTTGCATCACACAGGCATACTCATTTCTCAAAACTTCTTAAATAGTATACTTAAGATTTATGCATTTCACCTTGTGAATTTAATCTTCAGAAAAAGAAAAAGAACCATCAATAAATATAAACTCTAGTTAATGATATGCTGCTGAAGTCTAGGGGTGCAGTATACTGATGTCCATAACTTACCTCGAAAGGCATCAGAAACTGGTTGAATTGATGGAGAGAAAATGGTGTTAGATGAACAGATATATGATACAGCAAATGTGACAAAATATGAATTGTAGAATCTAGATGATGAGTATGTGGGTGTCCACTGTATAATATTCCTTCAACCTTTCTATATATTTGAAATTTATCATAATAGCATGGTGAAAAAAAATGAATTGAACAGCTTCTATATGCTAGGTTTTGTTCTAGGTGTTAGGTAATGAATCGCTAGGACAGGAACAATGTCTAACAAGAATTCGCTGCCTAGTGTGAAATGAAATAAAATGTTTTATATCTACATATGCTTATTAATGTTCCCTAAGCTTTTTTTAAGGTGATAAAAAAATTTTATTAAGCTATAAGTTAAATACTATAAAATCTGGCCTTTAAAAGTATACCATTCAGTGGTTTTTAGTGTAGTCACAAAGTTGTATAACCATCATCATTATCTAATTTTAGAATATTTTCATGTTCTAAGAAACATGAAACTCCAAAAAGAAAACCTCTACACATTAGCAGTCACTCTCCATTCCCTCCTTCCCACAAGCCCAGGTTACTAATCTCCTTTCTGCTTCTACAGAACTGGCTATCATGGACATATATCAATGAAATCATACAACATGTTCCTTTTTGACTGGCTGCTTTCACTTAATGTTTTCAAAGTTTAGCATGTATCAGTATTTCATTTTTTGTATGGTTGAATAATATTCCAGTGTACAGATACACCACAACTGTTTATCTACTCATCAGCTGATGGACATTTAGGTTATTAAACTTTTTGGTTATTAAGAATAATGCTGCCATGAACATTCACATACAAGTTTTTATGTTAGACATATGTTATCAACTCTCTGTCATATAACCCTAGGAATAGAACCCTACCTAGGCTCATATGGTAACTCTATGTTCAACTTTTTGAGAAACCAGATTGTTTTCCATTCCCACCAGCTATACATAAAGGTTCCAATTTTCCCAAATCCTTGCCAACACTTATTATGTGTCTTTTTTATTATAACTACACCACTTAGTGACTGTAAAGCAGTATCTCACTGTGGTTTTGATTTGCATTACCCCTCATGAATAATGATATTGAGCATATTTTCATGTGCTTGTTGGACACCTGTGTATCTTTTCTGGATACATGTTTATTCAGGTCTTTTGCCCTTTTTTAAATAAGATTATTTGTTCCTAAGTTTTAAATGCCCTTTTCTAAAGGCTCAAACTATGGAAGTTAATCATCATCTTCTCCAAATTTTTCCTGAGTCTCAGACCCAACACAAGTCAAAGCCAATCATCCCGTGCACCATTTTTCTACTTCAGATCACTCATACTTTTATTAAACAAACATCTTATCATTCTACCATACATCATGCTTAACTAACTGTTCACATGTCTGTCCACTCCACTGTATATTAAGATTTTAAGGGAAGAGAATTTGTCTCTATTTTCCCACATTTCCTTATCTCTACATTCTACCACATTCCCAGCAATAATGTCTTACACACAGTAGGCTTTAGTAAAAGTATAATGAATTGAATAACTGAAATTAACCTGCTAAGTATCTTTCAATGAAGTATATACTTCTTTAAGTAATGCTCCAATTAATTAAGTAGGTATCCTTCAATGAAGCATATAATTACGTATTATAGTCAATTATAATTACATAAAATAATTAAGTATAAATAACTTAATTAGTTATAATAACTCTTGCTGAGACCCTGCAGAAAAATTATCAATATAGTTGTTCCTTGAACAATAAGGCAGTTAGAGGTGCAAGTTGAAAATCCAGATATAACTTTACAGTCAACCCTCCATCATATTCACATTTCTGCAGCTGAGGATTCAACCAACCATGTATCATGTAGTACTGCAGTACGTATTTACTGAAAAAAATTTGTCTACAAGTGGACCTTGCACAGTTCAAATCCATGCTGTTCAGGTTCAACTGTACTATAATTTACTAGGAAATCTTGAGGTTGGACTGCCTTAACTTTTATGTAATGTATATTTCAAACACTTATACCTATTAGAAATATTCAAGTTCTTTTTAACATGTAGAAAATAGAAAGTCAGAATAGTATGCAAAATGTAGGAAAGAAAAAAATTAGTGTCAAACGAGCAAAATAAAATCACCCCATCATGGGGCTTCCCTGGTGGCGCAGTGGTTGAGAGTCCGCGTGCCAATGCAGGGGACACGGGTTCGTGTCCTGGTCCAGGAGGATCCCACATGCCGTGGAGCGGCTGGGCCTGTGAGCCATGGTCGCTGAGCCTGCACGTCCGGAGCCTGTGCTCCACAACGAGAGAGGCCACAACAGTGAGAGGCCCGCGTACCACAAAAAAAAAAAAAAAAAAAAAACACCCCATCATATTAGAACACTGCAAAACATAATCTAATGTTGTAGTTTTCACAGTTTCACATAGTGAAAACACTTCGTAAAAACAATAGTTATAAAAGTTTTTGTTATATTTACCTGTAATGTTTCCTAACATATCTTTATTGTGACAGGCAGACTCTTCTGTTTCTCCATCTTTAAAATTTCCTATTTCTCCATAGTAAAGAGCAATCCCAAGTTGCATTATACGGATAAACATAGGCAACTGCTGATCAGTGATAGAAAGTTTCAAACTCTCTACTAAGGTATGAATCTGTATTTTGAAAAAAAACAAAAACATCAACAAAAGCATATTCAAAGGGAGTACCATTTAGCATAAGTAGAGAAATGTTAAGTCTTAAAATGGAAACCATAGGAGAAACAGTAATGTCCCAACATTTCTAATATTTAAGCCAAAATAACAGCTTAAAATCTTAGGAATTTAAACAGATTTTTCTATGATGATCAATACACTTTAGATAGAAACTATATTAATCCAAACTATATAAGTGGAAATAGAAATGATAATGAAAAGATACAGTCACATTGGATTTCCAGATAACTTTTCCCAAAAGTTTTTGTTACCAAACTACCCACCTTATAATGTTAAGAGTACGACAGTACTCCAACAAACACCATAAAAATCTGTCACAACTAAGAACAAAAGTTTCATGTCATTTTAGTAAGACTTTAATCACCCTTTTCAGCTTTATGAACCAAAAAGAATACACACACATCCTAAAAACATGTTGTTGAGTAAATTACTAACATTATAACTATCTAAGTATGCACATGGTAAAATGATTATTGTCAAATATGGAAAACCAAGTGAAAACATGATCAGGAATATTTCTCAAACCAACTTTAAATAAAAGATTTAAACATAGTATAAAACTTATAACATGAATCAGTTATAAGAAATAAGATTAATTATTATCAACAAGGCACAAAGCAGTTCAATCTAAGTTCTCCTTATAGAATGAGACATCAATTCAATATAAAGACAGCCTCAGTGTAATGATTTCCTGCTGTGAGATAAACACGGAATAAAACCAATTAAGCCATAAAGACAAGTCTCCTGGAAGGTTTATTTTAACTAACTGGTATTTGAATGTCTATGAAACATGAAAAAGAAGTAATGGTAATCATCATATTTTTAGGGCTAAAGGCACAAAAAACCCTACTTGAAGGGGAAGACAGTTGTGTGGGGCGGTGTAAAATACCATATTCAAATATGAGTACAGGTTTCTTAAAACTGACTTAAAAATCATACACTGACTAGACCCTGAAATGGGGGACAGGTTGAGAGGGCGGGCACCGCAGGCCGGCCAAGCTCTTATTCAATTTGAGATTTCTCTGCCATACCCTTTAAATACCATACAGTACCAACAGCACCAGTGATAAGCTGTCTTAGCAAAACCAGTGTCAACTGTGTGTGTATGTATGTATGTATATGCTTAAAATACTGTACACACCAACATATATATCTTAAACATATAAGATACTTTACACACTATATATATATATATATATACACACACACACACACACACACACACACACACATACATGTAAATATCTTTAAAATCAATAAAGTTAACCCACAATAGAAAAACTGACAAAGAACCTGAATGAATTTTTCAAAGAGAAAATAATGGCCAGTGAACATATTTTCAAAAATCTAAGTTTGGGCTTCCCAGGTGGTGCAGTGGTTGACAATTTACCTGCTAATGCAGGGGACACGGGTTCGAGCTCTGGTCTGGGAGGATCCCACATGCCACGGAGCAACTAGGCCTGTGAGCCACAACTACTGAGCCTGCGCGTCTGGAGCCTATGCTCCGCAACAAGAGAGGCCGTGACAGTGAGAGACCCGTGCACCGTGATGAAGAGTGGCCCCCACTTGCCACAACTAGAGATAGCCCTCGCACAGAAACGAAGACCCAACACAGCAAAAATAAATTAATTAATAAACTCCTACCCCCAACATCTTCTTTAAAAAAAAAAAATCTAACTTTGACAATAATCAAATAAATATTAATTTGTATTATTTTTGCTGAACAGCTTGGCTTTTTTAAAACATGATCATATTTAAGGATAGCAGGAGTGTAATATAGGCACTCCCCTAATGTTCATGAGCATATACACTGGTTAAACCTTTCTGGAAACAATTTTGCAGTACAGATTACAGGGCTTAAAAAAGTTTAAACCCATTAATAAGATATTTGCAATTACAGAAATCTCTCCTAAGGAATTAATCAGAGATGTGGTCAAAGATTTATATGTAGAATTTCATTCCTCTGAAAAACTGTTAAGAAAAAGTAAATTTTCAAAAACAGGGGAAATGTTAAATAAATTACATACCCTAAGCTCTACATCTCATAGATGATAAAATCTCTAAAGACATATTTATTACTCACGAAAGATAGAAAATTACAAAAAGCCCACCCAAAATACAAATAAACTCAAAAGCCACTTGAACATATGTGAGAGTCTTAGACAAATAATTAGGGTGTCTGGAACATTCTGGGAAATTCCCTGTCTTTCAGGTGATCAATGAGGTTAACCATGTCCATTTAATACTTATTTCCAAGCACTAAGAGGTGGAAGAATGATGGGTCTAATTCGAAACAGTAAATCTTACATCACAGTAGTACTAAAAAAAAAAACCTCAAAATTTAATTTCAGTTAAGAATAATGGTACCTCACACTCAGTGATTACAAAAGTCAAAAACCACCTGTCAACAAGTTTATTTAAAGGTACTTTTTACATTAAATATCACGGCTAGTCAGTTTTGAGAAAAACTTATATGCCAACACTAAGTTTTCCTCAAGTTCACTTATTTTTACTTTCCTCTAAGTTAGCCACATCCTAGAATGGACAATTAAATCTGTATTAATGATCAATAAGATTTTTTTATATAGTAAGGCTTCCCTATATCCATTACTTGCTTTCAAAATATATCTTGAATCCACCCTTAACAGTCCCCAACTTTACTAGTAGATTCAAGGTCAAAGAAGGAAAGTAAGTCCACTGTCCTGAGACAGTGGCATAATTACTTTTGAATTAATACTTTTCCATGCTTATCTTTGCCTAAGAAGCTAATTCAAAAATAGAAGGGAAAAGTAGCAGAATTTAAACAATGTGCACTGTAGGATGCATAAGGAAAAAAAAAAAACATACTCATGACTGAGCACTACCAAAGAAAAATGGGTGTATTTCATATATAAATAGAAACTTAAGTACAATAAAGCTACATAAAATAGCAAGTGTTTTATGTTTTAAAAAACGTAATGTAGGGCTTCCCTGGTGGCACAGTGGTTGAGAGTCCGCCTGCCGATGCAGGGGACGCAGGTTCATGCCCTGGTCCGGGAGGATCCCACATGTCCCGAAGCAGCTGGACCCGTGAGTCATGGCCGCTGAGTCTGTACATCCGGAGCCTGTGCTCCGCAACAGGAGAGGCCATAACAGTGAGAGGCCCGCACACCGCAAAAAAAAAAAAAAAAAAAAAAAAAACCTAATGTAAAAATAATACATAATTTATACAGCCATGCCCAAACAGGCACAGTAGTCAATCCCAGTGTTCAGACTTGGGGCTGGCTTTTCCATTATAGTACAAAAGCCTGTAATTCAATAATAAAAATTCATTCCACATTAAAACTTAGTTAACAAGATCACAAGTCACTGTGTGAATTCTTCTTCAAAGAGAGATAAATAGGTAGACAGACAGACAAGAGGTACCGAAAACTGTTATGCAATAAAAGAACACAAGATTTACACTTAGAGAATAACTATACGTATTAAAAATATTTACCAGTACCTTGGAGAACAAAATGAAGCAACTGACAAAGGATTAATCTCCAAAATATACAAGTAGCTCATGCAGCTCAATATCAAAAAACAAACAACCCAATCCAAAAATGGGCAGAAAACCTAAATAGACATTTCTCCAAAGAAGATATACAGATTGCCAACAAACACATGAAAGAATGCTCAACATCATTAATCATTAGAGAAATGCAAATCAAAACTACAATGCGATATCATCTCACACCAGTCAGAATGGCCATCATCAAAAAATCTACAAACAATAAATGCTGGAGAGGGTGTGGAGAAAAGGGAACCCTCATACACTGTTGGTGGGAATGTAAATTGATACAGCCACTATGGAAAACAGTATGGAGGTTCCTTAAAAAAATAAAAATAGAACAACCATACGACCCAGCAATCCCACTACTGGGATATACCCTGAGAACACCATAATTCAAAAAGAGTCATGTACCACAATGTTCACTGCAGCTCTATTTACAATAACCAGGACATGGAAGCAACCTAAGTGTCCATCGACAGATGAATGGATAAAGAAGATGTGGCACATATATACAATGGAATATTACTCAGCCATAAAAAGAAACGAAATTGAGTTATTTGTACTGAGGTGGATGGACCTAGAGCCTAGAGTCTGTCATACAAAGTGAAGTCAGAAAGAGAAAAACAAATACCGTATGCTAACACATATTTATTGAATCTAAAAAAAAAAAAAAAGTGGTCATGAAGAGCCTAGGGGCAAGACGGGAATAAAGATGCAGACCTACTAGAGAATGGACTTGAGGCCATGGGGAGGGTGAAGGGTAAGCTGGGACAAAGTGAAAGAGTGGTAGTGTACATATGGACATATATACACTACCAAATGTAAAATAGCTAGTGGGAAGCAGTCGCATAGCACAGGGAGATCAGCTCAGTGCTTTGTGACCAGCTAGAAGGGTGGGATAGGGAGAGTGGGAAGGAGGGAGACCAAGAGGGAAGAGATATGGGGATATATGTATAACTGATTCACTTTGTTATAAAGCAGAAACTAATACACCATTGGAAAGCAATTATACACCAATAAAAACGTTAAATAAATAAATAAAGCTCATCTAAAAACAAAAAAAAAGACATTACTGAAAAATTCCCATTGACAGAAAATTGTAATTACATTTTGAAACCACAGATAAAAAGCTAAAATTTCCTAAACCAATAAACTAAGATATTAGATAAGCAAATTTAAGTCTTGTAAAGTTACCTAAGAAAGATAAGGGTCAATAACTATTGCTATCACATAAACAATTTATAAGGATTGAAATAAAGATTGATCTTCAGTCCACCATGGATATAAATACACTTTTTGATATGATCTCTTCTATATACTTGAAGAGAAAAACACTAATCAGGTAGACAAACTAAAAAAGAAACTACAGTCACAAAAAAAAAGATGTCCCCAAAATACCTCTATTAGAACACACAATACAAAAAGTTATAATATGTAACAATTAACATAAAAGTTATAAATAAAACATTTTTACAAAAAATAATGGTTTATATATTTATGAGGTTAATTTCTTCTTTGCTTTTTAATAATAATTAGCATGCATGAAAGTCAATAAGGTAGAAACATGCAACTCAACTATTAGAAAAAGAAACACCTACTTTAATAACAGATGGCATCTTGGAATTTAGGTTATCATATGTAAAATGCAGACGTGTTCTGAAGGAACATTTGTACAATAAAGGATCCTGGTAAAATTCTATTTTACCACTAGCATTTCGTTTATCAAGACAAACTGTACAGTCAGAAAAATTGATAACCTTTCTCAGCACCAGATCAGTTGCTAAAAAGGAAAGAAAAACATTTTAAGTAGAAAGTAAAGTTAGAGGAAAAAAAGTCAATTATTTATTAGTATAACAGTAATAAAAATAATAGCAGAAATAAGATTAATAGCTCATTTAATACATGATGTCAGAACCTATAAAAGAACTTTTCATTTATTATATCATTTATATCTTCCAACAACCTTAGGCACAATAATCCCCATTTTATGTACAAAGAATCAAATAGAGCCTAAAGAAACGAAACAGCTTGCTCCCAATTTGCTTGACACCTAACTACAAATTTAAGACAAACTTTATGAAAAATTTTGCTACATTTCACTATCTGCAATGTAATATTAAATAACAATAATAAAATTCTTGGGCTTCCCTGGTGGCGCAGTGGTTGAGAGTCCGCCTGCCAATGCAGGGGACACGGGTTCATGCCCCAGTCTGGGAAGATCCTACATGCCACGGAGCAGCTAGGCCCGGGAGCCATGGCCGCTGAACCTGTGCGTCCGGAGCCTGTGCTCCGCAACGGGAGAGGCCACAACAGTGAGAGGCCCGCGTACTGCAAAAAATAAATAAAATTCTTGAAAAACCACATTAAAAAAATATTTTGAGTAACAGTCGCTCATTTAACATTTATTTTACACTGAAAAACTTACTGCTACTCTCAAAAACTGCACTCTTCAGTATGGTAGCCACCATCGATATGGTGTTATTTAAATTTACCTATGAATTAACTAAAATTATATAAAACTAAAATTTCAGGTCCTTGGTTACATTAGGCACATTTCATGTACTCAAAAGCCACATACAGTTAGTGGCTAGGGTACTGGACAGTAAAAAATAAAACATTTCCATCATCACAGAGTATTCTAGTGGCCAGCACACCTCTAAATAATAACTAATGAAGAAATTACAAAATTACCAGTAATGGTATAAAGTTTGTTTTCAAGGGAATAAAAATGGAAACAATTGCTGGTAAAGTATCAAACTAGAAAATAAAACCTTTAGCAAATTTATTCCTAACTAATAAGCAATTCCTAGGTGAACATTAGGCCCAAATCTACTTGGTCAGTGACTTTCAGCTAGCAACTATCCACGTGCTATGGCCATTGGAATCTTCAAAACAATAAACTATACTTTCTATTTCTGAATATATCCTGGCAACCTCTAATTAATTCAACATTTAATTATCTTCTCTTTTTTTGGATTTAAGTTTTTAAGAAGTATAAAGAGTATGCACATGTATGAAAACAGTAAAGTTTTATTCAGCCAATAAATTTCAAATTTGTCTGTTAGTTGAAAAGAACAAACACCATATAATTTCATTTTGAAATTAATTGAAATCAAATAAATGATTTAGTTACTGTTATATACATGTACATAAATTAAAGAAATTATCATAATAGGACAAGAAATGAAAGAAACCAGCTAGATGCTTCCTTCCCTCTCTTTATAATAATTATAATTCACTGAGTATTTGCTATTAGACACTACACTAAATCTTTTACATCCATTATCTCTTATAATATTTATATGGCTCTGTTTAAAAGCTGTGGAACAAAGGCACAGTAAGGGTAAATAATCTGTAATGTTAGACAGTTTATAAAGAGCAGAGGTGTAATTCAAACTCTGACAAGCTTACTCCAGAGCACATGTTCTTATCCATTATGCTATAAGAATATTAAGTGATATTTCAAGGATATCCTAGAAAATTTTTCAGTGAGAGAGGAAATTATTAAGCTTTGAAAAATATTTTTCTTCAATACAAATATAACAAAAACTATCTTAAAAAGATACAAAATGAATTCTGCTTCTGGTACTTACTTTACATAATGTACTACAATTTAATCTATAAAATGAGGATAATAACTATGTCTATCTAACAAGCACTGTGGAAAATGATTCTGCATTATTTTGAAAATGCAAATATTTGCATATCCTCCCAACTAACAAACCCACTCCTAAGTACTATATATGCCCTAAAGAAATGCTTACATGTATGCATAATGTTTTCAAGATTCATCCATGTTTTAGCATGTATCAGGACTTCATTCCTTTTTACAGCACTTTTTTAAAGCAATTAAATGATAAAATTTAATACAGCAGTTAACTCTAGGAGGAAGCAAGGGAATAGGACAGGGAAAAATACATTGGAAGGGGCAAACTGTTAATGTTCTAGTTACTTAAAGGGTAAGCGTTCATTATATTGTGTTATAACAAGTGTATGTTACATAAATCCTTTTAAGTACCAAATGTTGCATTAAAAATTAATAAAAGGGGAAACAGTATCTACCTCAGAAGCTAAAGGATTCAAACAAGATAATTAACTAAAAAAACAACAAAAACAAAAAACATAAACAGCACCAGGCGCAGCAGTTAACAAGCACTCACTCAATAAATGGAAAATACTCTTTGCTGTCTTTACCACCACCATCATCATGAGCTTTCATGTGGTATCAAACTTGACTCTCATAAACACACTGGTAGGTTGGCAGTAATGATAATTCACATTTACAAATGACTTACCCAAGGTTGCACCAGGTTAGTGTTGGAGGGAAGATGTGAACCAAGATCCCCTAACTCCCAATCCAAGACTCTTTCTAATTCATTATAAATAACTTCCCAGAGTAATATTTGCTTTACTTCTATGTAAAAACTATAAATGCCATTTCTTCCCCTAAAATTTCAACTCATTTATTCAATCCTGCATCATCCAGTTCTGCTTGTTTTCTGTTTTTCATAACTTTTTATTTTGGCATTTTAACCAAATATTTATTTCCACAGAGGATAAGAAGGAGGCATTGAAAATGTCTCAGAAACAAAATTTGGGCCTTTGCATATGCTCTTATTTATGCCTCACAACAGAGCTTCAAGATCAGGATTATTCTTCATTATTAAAATGTGAAGGTCAAACATTAAAGAACATACAAAAACAAAACTATATTCCAATTCTTCT